>NW_016107322.1:4531475-4545178 GCF_001604975.1 Cebus imitator
CAATGTGTGATCTCGGCTCACCGCAACCTCCTCCTCCCCCGTTCAAGTGAGCTGGGATTACAAGCACATGCCACCACACCCAGCTAATTTTGTATTCACGCCCAGCTAATTATGTATTTTTAGGAGAGGCGGGGTTTCTCCATATTGGTCAGGGTGGTCTCAAACTCCCAACCTCAGGTGATCTACCTGCCTCGGCCTCACAAAGTGCAGGGATTACAGGGGTGAGCCACCAGGACCAGCTTGGTTTGTTTTCTTAAGAAACAGAAGTTAGATGAAAGTAAGATAAAGCCATAAGGTCATTCATGTTACATAATTTTTAATTGCTTTCTGGGTTACTTTAATAACTATCTTAATAATTAATTTAATAATTATCTTCACATCCACTACTTGCTAGCCACCAAATCAACCAAATCCAAAGTTCCCAGTCTCAATTATTTCCTTTATTTAATGACGGAAAGCATCAACTCTCACCTGCTGATGACTTCTATGACAGATGAAAGGTGGAAAGAAGGGAAGGGGAGGAAATTGGCTGCAGGCAGGAGAACTACATGTGAGCGGTGGGATAAACTCCACTCCCGTACAACTGGCACAGCTGAAGCAAAGCTGACATGTGCAGGACACACAGTCCAGCCCTGCTCACTTCTATGATGCAGCTATTCTTAATCTTCACATGCTCTTCCCCCTCTATGTCCTTCCCAAGCCTACAAACATAAATTCCTGTCTAGAACACCTGTCCCCATTTATGCAACAAACATGCAGTGTGTCATATACTGGGAATACAATGTAAACACTCCCTGATCTATGAAATGTACAGCCTGGCAAGAGAAAACAGTGACAATACAGGCATGCGTGATAAGGGTTAGAACATGCTGCAGTAAGTCACAGGATGTGCCTGAAGGGCAGGGTAAAGTTCCCTCAATCGGAGGCCAATTATGAAAGCATCTCAACAAGCTGAAGAGATAACAATATAACCTAGGTTACAAGTAGTGGCTGGAGGGACATAGTGACTTAGAAATTGGATATGAGCAGGTGGGAAAATAGGAAGGGCCAAGTAAGATATTCATATTTTTGCCTGGGCATTTTGGTGGCTGAAAATGCCAATTAATGTGAGAGAGAAGAGTGTGAAACAGAATCAGCTAGAGATGCTTGTGGGAAGTCTGTAGAGACGTTAAGTGGAGGGTTTGATATGGGTAAACCTGGAAAAGGGAGACTAGCAATGGACTGGTGGCTGTAAGCAAATAAACAGTAACCGCACCCATAACCTGGGAACCCTTGGCATTTGTGGTACAAGAAGGAAACGGATCACACAAAGGGAAATGAGGAATAGCTGAAGAGCAGGAAGAAACTGTTCAATAGAGCTATTTGTGCTGAGGTTTAAGAGGCTGAAGGTGTGATGTGACCACCAGACCAACTGCAGTTTCATAGGAGTAGAAGGGGAAGAAAATTAGATTGCAAAGGATGGAAGAATTAGTGGACATGAAGGAAAATAATCAGTCAGTACCTGTAGGCCATTTTTTCCAGAAATCTGGTTAAGAAAGAAAAATAAGGCTGAGTGCCTGTAGTCCCAGCCACTTGAGAGGCTGAGGCAGAAAAGTCACCTGAGCCCACTGTACTCCAGCCTGGGCAGAGAGACGGTGACGCTGTCTCAAAAAAATTAATAATTTAAAGATAAAAAGTAAAGGAAAAGAAGAGAGAATGGTAGTGAAAATCTACAAAGAAGGTAAAATAAGCTTGTTTAAAGTTGATGGAATCCAGATATAATAGATGAGACAACAGAGTGACATCCCTGAGAAGCCAAAAGGTTCAAAGTTCAGGAATCGGCGTTAAGGAGAAATATCATGTTTTGTGGAAGAATGATGATGTGGACAAGCTTGTAGGTCTAGATGGAGGGAAGTTAAGAGAGTCTTTATCTGCTAGCATCTACCCTTTCCCCTGGGATATGCTACTGTCTTCTGGAATTAAGGCCACACTTGCAAAGCTTCACTGTCAAACTACCTGCAAATGCGAAGTTTATTTTTCACTCTCCACTTACCTGATGCCCATTCCTCTATTAACATGTGGCTTCACTCTCACCTCTACAGAACCGTCCTCCCCATGGGAACTTTCTGAATGTTCTCAACAGTCTCCCAATGCTAAAACCCACTAGCCTCACTTTTGCATCAGTCTCTAGGATACCTTCACCCTCTAGGTCTCCTGTATCCTCTATCACTCCTTCTTGCTCCCAGCTGCTTTCCCATGTACTCATTAGAAACTGGTGTTTCCTTTGGGAGGCTGAGGTGGACGGATCATGAGGTCAGGAGATTGAGACAATCCTAGCTAACATGATGAAACCCTATCTCTACTAAAAATCAGCCGAGCATGGTGACATGCACCTGCAGTCCCAGCTACTAGGGAGGCTGAGGCAGGAGAATCACTTGAATCTGAGAGGCGGAGGTTGCAGTGAGCTGACATCGAGCTACTGCACTCCAGCCTCGGTGACAGAACAAGACTGTCTCAAAAAAATTAAAAAAAAAAAAGAAGTTGATGTTTCCCCTGCCTCACGTTTCACCTTCTCTTCTAGTCCCATCTGCATTTCCTCCTTAACCTTACACAGGCACCACCTATCAGCAGTGAGTTCTCAAGTCTGTATCACCAATGTTTGTCTCTTTCCTGAAATCCAGTCCTTTGTGAAATCTTCCTACCAGATATATTTTTTATCTCCGTCTCCCTCAGGTACCTCAAATACTACCTGTTTAAACTTAAGCTCATTGTCATTCCCCAAAACCTGCTCCTTTTTATTTCCTGTAAGTTAGTGACATCATCATATACTCAAGCCAGAAATCTCTGCAACGTTTTCGTGCCACTCATTCAAGCAACCAGACATCAGGTTCCACTATATCTTCTTCAGAAAAGTTTTCCAGATCAAAGTGGAAGCCCCACACTGTCCTGCTGCGTTTCAACAGGGACTGCATATGTCTAGGTCATTCCAGAGGACGCCTGTGTTAGCTTTAGCAGCTCTACCTTCCTTGAGAGGTGCTACATGGCTACCATTCAGCAGAATGATCCTCGGTGTATAACCTCACTCCTCGACACTTTCACAGTGTCTTAGTACTGTGGGGTTAGGGTGCATAACCTGACAGACCTGCCAGCTCCCACCAAGCTCTCCGTACAGCCTTCAGATCTTTACCCATACAAAATGTGGTCAGCAGTGACATCATATAAAATATATATATATATTTTGAGATGGAGTCTTGCTCTGTCACCGAGGCTGGAGTACAGTGGCACAATCTTGGCTCTCAAAACCTCAATCTCCCAGATTCAAACAATTCTTCTGCCTCAGCCTCCTGAATAGCTGGGATTACAGATGCGCATCACCACTCCTGACTAATTTTTGTATTTTTAGTAGAGACAGGGTTTTACCATGCTGGCCAGGCTGGGAGCTGAAAATATTTTTAATTTACTAGCAACTACTTGAGAGAGTACTATGATGGATACAAGAGGTCTTGCAGGTTTAAAATCAAGATTGGCTATGGGCTAAACCATAAGAAAGGCTGACATTTAAGGGACCTATTTTAGAAGGTAGTAAAGGGCAGGTCAACAGGGTGGGAAAGAACCAAAATAGGTGTCAAGGAGCTCCAAAGAGATAAACCAATTTGGCACATGCATTACTGTAACCTTTGGCAACTGAAGCAGGAGAAAAAATAGAACAAGGTCAGAGATAAAGCAGAAGCTCAACTTCTTTAGATTAAAAACTGAGTAAGACATTACTAGTGGAATAATTACTGTAAGGATCATCTTTACTAGATGAGAAGGAAGAGAGAGATGAATTAAAGAGAGTGCTATCTTATACACAGGCCTAGTGGCAACGAAGTTGAAACTTGTAGACATGCAAAAAGGACTTGCTGAACACTAGCTGTCTGCCAGGAGCCAAAAGATCATGTAGGGACAGCAACAGTGAATACAGGCAATGGCCCTGTCCTCTGATCTAGTGCAATGAGTTAAGCTGGTAATCAATGGAGACCCCACAACAGACAGGATAAGGAGCTTGCCTGAAGGAGAGGCATCTTTTCCTCTGATGGTGGTATAATCGCAGGAATGAAATGATTAAGAGGGGCATATGGAGATGATAAAGATCACATCTTATCTTTTTTCTTTTTTAATGTAAAGTAAAGGCTACAGGTAAAACAAAATGATAAGCATCTCACTTTACTCCTCAACAACTCTCAGATAGTAAAGTCCCTATTTGTTTGTTTGTTTTTTTGCTATTTATTTTTCAGACAAAAAATGTGTATATTTATCTATATATAACACATCATTTTGAAATGTGTGCTTTATGAAATGGCTAAATCAAGGGAATGCATAAATAATATGCATTACCTCACATACTTTTTGTGGTGAGAACATTTAAAATCTACTCAGTGATTTTCAAAAATATAATACATTGATATTAACTACAGTCACCATGTTGGACAATGGATTTAATTTTGTATCCCTTGACCAACATCTACCCAATCCACCCACCTCCAACCCTCATCACCTGCCCCAGGATCCCCATTCTTGACACATAAGGCAACAGACACATAGTAAGGCTTGACCACCATCAAATAGCTAACAAGGGGTTGGGAGACCAGACTTTTTTAGTTCTATTCATCTTGGCAATGTGAAGAGCACCACCCCAAACCAAGATCCCTAAGTAATGCTGATGCTGCAGGTCCACAGGCCATGTGTCGACCCAAGCCCTGGAGAATCCTAGTATCCTCACAATGCCTCAAAGTATTCAACTAAGACTATGACATTAAGGAGTTAATAATAAAAGCCTGAGGGAGGGTGGGAGGAGAAAAAAAATAAAATAAATAGAATAAAAGGCTTGAGTATTTGGCACACAGTCAAACCAACAGTATGATCTTAATAAATGACAGATGACCAGTGGTAGTAAGAGGAAGTGGCTGCTGTAGAGGCAGAAGAGCAGTGTGATGACAGCATAGATTCAAGGGCAAATCTGTGACCTGGGCAAGTTACATAACCACTCTGTGCCTCCGTTTCTCTATTTGTACAACAGGGATAATTATAATAAATACCCTCTTGGGTTGCTTGGTATATTGAGTACATAGGTACGCAGAGCCCTTAGAACAGTATCTGGCATTTAGTAATTGATCAGGGGTTTCATTTTACTACTACTGCTACTGCCACTGCTTACTACTGCTGCTACTATGGATTACTAGTAGTATGACTCACTAGCAGGGAGGCAATAAAAATGCATCAAAAGGAGTCCCATCTGCAGCCAGATTACACCACAAAACTCTTTTAGAGCTAGAGGAGTATATATCACTGACAGTGTAATTTAAATATGAAAGTCTTTTCCTTGTTTTGCTAATGTAGGAGTCAGATCATGTTAACAGTGAACTTGAGTTCATAACAATGCATTTCTAAGTGGTCAGAAATATCTGAAGAAATAAAGCCATAAAGCCACCCATCAATTAGTTTGACCTGTTTCTTCTTTTTTTTTCTGAGACAGAACCTTGCTCTGTCACCCAGGCTGGAATACAGGGCTGCAATCTCGGCTCACTGCAACCTTCGCCTCCCGGGTTCAAGCAATTCTCTGTCTTAGCTTGCCAATTAGCTGAGATTACAGTCAAATGCCAAGACGCTCAGCTAATTTTTGTATTTTAAGTAGAGACAGGGTTTCACCATGTTGGCCAGGCTGGTCTCGAACTGCTGACCTCAAGTGATCCGCCCAACTCGGCCTCCCAAAGTGCTGGGATTACAGGCGTGGACCACCGACCCTGGCCTTTTTTTTTTTCCCTGTTTTGAGACAGGGTCTCACTCTGTCACCCAGGCTAGAGTGCAGTGTCATGATCAGGGCTCACTGTAGTTTCGACCTCCCACACTAAGGCAATCTTCCCATCTCAGCCTCCCAAGTAGCTGGGACTATGGCAAGCATCACTGCATCTTGCTAGTTGTTTTTGGGTTTTGTTTTGTTATTTTCTGTAGAAGTGGGATCTTGCCATGTGGCCCGGGCTGGTCTCAACCTCCAAAATTGCTGGGATTATCGCCACCATGCCTGGCCTCAGCTGTTTCTTAAACAGAAAAATTGGAATAGAAATAGTTGTCTTGTTTAGCTGAAGACATTGGTCCTTCGAGTAGATGTTCACTGTGCCATAGTGTATATCTTATGAGCACAATGACTCTATATATCAAAATATTATGTCTTAGGATTGTGCCTATCAAAGTGAAGCACTCCAAAAAATGAAAAATAAATCCAATTTTCTAAATATTCCCATAAAAATAGTTCCCCCACATAATTTATCTTCTTCCACTTTTCTGCTTTAGATGTGGGCTAAAACATTTTTCCCCCCAGAAAACACAAACACTGTTCTCAACTTGAATTTCAGGTTCAGCCTAGACAAAAAAAAAAAAAAAAGTGGGAATGTACCATGTAAGTGGGCTTTATGACCCTTCATCTTCTCCGGAAGCGTTACTTTCGACATTTCAGCCAGCCAAGTCTAAACGATATATATCACAAAGGTGGAGATAGTGCTATGTAGGCTCAGATAGAAGATTAGATTTGTTAATAGAATGCCGATCCCATGAGTAATGCTCACAGCTGTGGCACCCAACAATGGAATTAACATTTCAACAGGAAGCAGAGAGCCATCCCCACAGAAAGGGCCACCCGATCCCGCTTCAGAGCACTTAACAAAAAAAAAAAAAAAAATTATCCTTCCAGGGGCTACACTAAGTGTGCCTCCTAGGATCCCACCTAGGATATTTAAAAATGAATTATTTGGTTACAAAAAGCAGCAAGTGCTTAATTTGACAAACAAGATCAGTTGGTTAAAAGACTGACATGGAAACATCCGTTTTTTGAAATGGCAAAAAACGGCATGTAAATGGCATGTAAAAATGCCTCCTAATGGTCCACGCATTTTTACATGCCATTTTCCCCCCTCCCAGAGAAAGGAACAGTCGCAATTACCCTGTACAACTCAGTCCGCCTTATCTTCAAAATGAACCGACTCACTACAAACTTAAAAGCGAGGTCACTGAAATTCTCCTTTGCACTTTGCCTCGGGACTGCAGAAACCAATGCTGTATTTTGCGGGCACCCACTTTTGATTTCCCACGGTCTACTTCACAGTGTGCGTCGGGTTAGCTCTTGCCCGGGCCCGCTGCTTTCAGGAGACTAAGCACGTCGAGGCTGGCGCTTGCTCAGCGCCTCTTTCCTAGAGGTAGCCTGGCCGATCCGAGG
This sequence comes from Cebus imitator, assembly GCF_001604975.1. Taxonomy (NCBI): domain Eukaryota; kingdom Metazoa; phylum Chordata; class Mammalia; order Primates; family Cebidae; genus Cebus; species Cebus imitator. Next base: position 4,538,704 of record NW_016107322.1, read on the forward strand.
CGCGGCGCAGCTCCTGGCCATTAAATAATGGCGTTTCAATTCAGCCTCCCCGCCTGGGAGACTCGACACCTGAAAACTCGCCGCCCAAGGCTTTTGAAATCGGGTAACGCTGGATAGAACCGACACGGAGGCTGACAAGGGAGAGGGCCAGAGTAAAGAAAGGCAAGCCCGCACCAGGGCAGAGAATTCTACGCGAGACCCGCGAGGCGCACCTGACGCGCCGCGCCCGAGCCCCCTCCGCCGCGGCTCCACCCTGCCAGGCTGGGGCGCCCGGCCCCGCAAAAGCGCCCCTGCGCAATTCTGCCCGCCCCGCCGCCGCAGCAGCAGCGCCCCCAAATCGCGCCCGCCCCCTCCCCCACGACCCATTGTTCCTGGGTGGCTGCGGGCAGCCAGCGCTCCCGGGCTGGGCGGGGGCTGAGGACCCCAAGGCCCCCACTCACCCGCGTCTCCGCACAGGAGCACGAAGAGCAGCAGGAGCGCCATGGTGGCTGCCGTCGGTGGGCGGCGGCTGCAGGTAGGCAGCTCTCGCTCCGGGTCCCAGGCTCCCCGGGCCTCGCGCGCTCCCGACTGGCTCCCGGCAGCGGCGACACCTCTGCACCCTCCGCCCCTCCTCCCCACCCCGGCTCTGCAGGTGAATTCGCGTCACTTCCGGAAGCGGCCCGGGCCGGGCGGCGAGCGCCGGCTTCTCCAGCCGCGCGGGGTTGCCTTGACAACCGAGCGCGGCGCTCCTCAGCCCCCAGGACCCTCCCGGCGCGGAGCTCTCAGCCTCGCTGCGCGCGGCGTCTGAGGGCGCGGGCGGTAGTCTCCCACGCCGCGAGCCTGCGCCGGGGTCCCGCCTCCATCCCTTAAGCTAAATCAGGGTTTTGCGCGCGGGGGTGGGGCAGCCCGTCTCCCAGATACTGAAATTGCGTTGGCGCCCTCCTTTAAGGCGAGGCGCGGGACACCCGGAGGGGCCGCCGCTAGGGCGGCTCGAGCCTCCGCCCGCCTGCACCCACCCAGCGCACCCCCGGCGCCGCCACCCGCCCCACCCCTCGTCGTCTGCCCCAGGGGCAGGGTCTCTGACCTCAGGCTCTCGGGAAGCGACCTGGACAGCCCCCTGGGGTTCGCTATCTTAATGAGTCTCGTGGGCTGACATAAAAGGCGCGAGAAGGCTTTTCACCATCTCCAGTAAGGATCGAGCCCCTCTGCTGCTGCTGATTTGGGAAATACCTGTTTTTTACCCCTTGCACATAAAGGCTGTCCTAGCCCTGAAGCTGGCTAGGAAGGACGCGTGAGTGAGCTTTGAAAGTGGGTCTTGGCCGGGAGCGGTGGCTCACGCCTGTAATCCAGCTCTGTGGGAGGCCGACCTGCAGTATCGGGTCTCCGCCAACCCTGCAGTATCATTTCTGCCTCTGGTGCCCACTACATTTGGGTTATTTTGCGGCTTGTTCTCGGCTGCTCTTCCAGATAACGTTTATTTATAACTACATACAGACTTTGGAGTGTCACGACAGTTCCGTATCAGGAGTGAATTAAAGAAGAGAAGCAGTGGGTAAGAGCTTGGGCTGCGGAGTGGGGCATTAACTGGTCACGTTTCATAGAAATAGCACCTACCGGACAGGTGCGGTGGCTCCCGCCTGTAATCCCAGCACTTTGGGAGGCCGAGGCGAGCGGATCACGAGGTCAGGAGATCCAGACCATCCTGGCTAACGAGGTGAAACCCCGTCTCTACTGAAAATACAAAAAAAAAAATTAGCCAGGCGTTGTGGCACGTGCCTCTAGTCCCAGCTACTCTGGAGGCTGAGGCAGGAGAATCGCTTGAGCCCGGGCGGCGAAGGTTGCAGTGAACCGAGGTCGCGCCACTGCACTCCAGCCTGGGCGACAGAGCAAGACTCCATTCATCCCCCCCGCCCCCCAAAAAAGAAACGGCTTCTACCTCGAGGTTGCTATGAACGTTAAATGAGATAATGCACAAAAAATGCTGGCACCCTGCCTGGCATATAGTTTTAATTAGCTTCCATTTACTGAGTTCCTGCTTACAGGTTTTCTGCTTAGGTAGTTGATCGGCTTACGTAGTCTGTCAACTTATAAGTTGACAGTAAGTCTAGATAGTAAGTTTCTGCTTACTATCTAGACTAAGCAAGAACCTGTAAGCAGAATTTAGTAAGCGGAAGCTAATAAAACTAATATTGGAAAACTTTTATGCATTGAACCAGAAAAGAGAAAGGGCAAAGAAATCAGTTATCAGGAAGACCAAAACTGCGCAACTGCAATTTAGCCTGGTGAGTTGGAATTCTTGCTGCACATTATAATTGCTTGGAGAACGTTTAAAAAATACTAGTGCCTGAGCCTTACTTCTGTGATTCTAATTTAACTTGATTTGAGTGGAATCCTGCTTTATGGCAGCTTAAATGACAGATGACCAGTAGTAGTGAGACGAAGTGGCTTTGCAAAGTGATCTAATTCTAAAGTTCTGTATGATCTGATTCTAAAGTTCTGCCAAAGCTTTTGCAACCTATTAAAAGTTCAATACAGACGGAGGACAACATGAATAACGGCTAGGGACTTCCTATTTGAGCAAACAGGAATTCTATTGGATATAATTGAGTGTAAATAATATTTTAAATTTTCACTCACCATATTATACGTAATGAAATCAAGGAGAAAACAGCAAGTATTGAAGTTATTCATCTGTTTAACACTGTTCTATAAGAACTTTTCTTAGTATTCACTGCTGCTTTAAAGTAGCACGCATTTGTTATAAAGTTAACTCTCCTTAGCACTTCCTGCAATAGAAATAAAACCCACGCTTCAGGAATTATTTCAAACACTAGAGTAAATCTTAGAAATTACTCAAAAGGTTCAAGCCAGCAACAGTGTGGCTTGAACAGTTAAAATTAAAAAAAAAAAAAAAAAAAGAAAAAAGACGTGCGTGGTGGCCCAGCACGTTGGGAGGCTGTGTTGGACAATCACCTGAGCCCAGGAGTTCCAGACCAGCCTGGGCAGCATGGCAAGACCGCATCTCTACTAAAAAAATGAACCGAATGTGGTGGCGCATGCCTGTAGTCCCAGCTACTCTGGAGGCGGAGGTGGGAGGACAAATATCCAATATTAATTTTGTTAACTTCCACTTACTATGTGCAGAAACCCCGTAAGCAGGATCTCAGAAAGAGGAGCTAATAAAGTGAGCCCAGGAGCCTGAGGTTGAGGAGAGCCATGATCATGCCCCTGCGCTCCAGCACGGGAGATAGAGCCAGACCCTGCCCAAGAAAGTAAGAAGAGCGAGAGGAGGAGGAATTACCCAAAAGGATTTTCCTGGTACTTTTTCTTATATTCGTAGCTTTTGCCTCCTTCTGTGTTAGGCATTTGCAGACCTATTAATTGCTTTCCTTGTTCTAAATACTTCTATAAGGATGAAAAAGCACGTTTTTTTATTTGTCTTCCTCACTCCTGAAAGCACATAGTAGGTTCTCAAGTGTTTCTCAAGCTGAGTCAAATGCTTATTTTCTATGGCAATATGTTAATGAAATTTAAATATCGGTGCAGTAACAAATCATTACACCTTAAATAGATCTTTTCAGAATATATCTTTTTGTTTGTTTTTTGAGACAAAATCTCATTCTGTCGCCCAGGCTGGGGTGCAGTGGAGCAATCTCTGCTCACTGCAACTTCCACCTCCCAGGTTCAGGTGATTCTCCTGCCTCCTTTTCCTGAGTAGCTGGAATTACAAGCACGTGCCGCCACGCCCGGCTAATTTTTGTATTTTTATTAGAGGCGGGGTTTCACCATTTTGGCCAGGATGGTCTCAATCTTCCTGACCTCATGATCCTCCTGCCACAGCCTCCCAAAGTGCTGGAATTATAGGTGTGAGCTACTGAGCCTGGCCCAGAGTGTACTTTTTAAAATGTAAGTTTTACAAGCTTAATTTTTTCTGCTTTTTTAGATTACTGAACACAGATTTTTTTTTTTTTTTTTTTTAGACGGAGTTTCACTCACGTTACCCAGGCTGGAGTGCAATGGCGCGATCTCGGCTCACCACAACCTCCGCCTCCTGGGTTCAGGCAATTCTCCTGCCTCAGCCTCCTGAGTAGCTGGGATTACAGGCACACACCACCATGCCCAGCTAATTTTTTGTATTTTTAGTAGAGACGGGGTTTCACCATGTTGACCAGGATGGTCTCTATCTCTTGACCTCGTGATCCACCCGCCTCGGCCTCCCAAAGTGCTGGGATTACAGGCTTGAGCCACCGCGCCCGGCCAGATTTTTTTTTTAAATGTACCTACCATTCTAAGATTTAAATAATCTTGAAAGAAACAGTCTATCTTATTTGGGGAACCATTGTTCTTTAAAAAGTTACATGAAGTCATTTTTAGACTTTGGTTTGTGACTAAATTATTTCATAAAACAGTAGGTAAAATTATGCAGTTATGTGAAATATATTAATATATTAAAGACACCCTAAAATGCGTTTGTGGTTGTTGTCAGCTTGGAAATTGTTTTCTGGAAGCTAAAATAAGATAATCTTATTTATTCTGGAACATATAAATTATTCTTTTGTGTCTTCAAACCAAGCTAAGAAATAGTGCACAGCCATTAAGTAAATGCCCTGTCTTAGTAAAAAGCACCAAGAATTTCTCATTATATAGCCTCTAAACCAGCTTAAAGGTGATGATCCCTCATCCATCAAGAAGGTAATAATTACAGATACACAAATAACTGTGCTTAATAAAGCATCCATCCTTGCAAAAATGTCTCAGCACTGATGGATTTACCAACACACCCACAGATTATTTAAATCCTACAATCCCATTCATTCAAAGGTTAATTTATACTTAAGAATTAAAGGATTTTCACCTCTTCTCAGCTTGAAATATGAAGACATGTGAATCAAGAAACTTCCTATTACATGTGACACTGTTAATTTTTATTTTTTCTGAAAAATGATAATACTATTCTTAAGAAATGAAGATTTCCTTCTAGTGTGTTCTATTTACATTACCAGGAACATTAACTTTATGGGTCAATACCATCCAAAAGTTATCTGTTTACCCCTAAGCAATGAATGTATAAATATATACCTTTTAGTTGTATGCCATGTGTATTATAAGTCAGGCTAGGTGTGATGGTTCTCCCCTGTAATCCCAGCACTTTGGGAGGCCAAGGTGGGTGGATCACTTGAGCTCAAAAGTTTGAGACTAGCCTTGGCAACATGGAGAAACCCCATCAGTACAAAAATTAGCTGGGCATAGTGGCACAAGCCTGTAGTCCCAGCTACTTGGGAGGCTGAGGTGGGAGGATTCCTTGAACCCAGGAGGTTGAGGCTGCAGTGAGCTGAGATCGTGCCACTGTACTCCAGCCTGGGTGACAAAGTGAGACCCTGTCTCAAAATAAGTAAATCAACCCTTAGCCAGTCACCTCAAATTTTTTTTTTATTTATTTTATGAGACAGAGGTCTTGCTATGTTTCCCAAGCTGGTCTTCAATTACTGGCCTCAAAGGATCCTTCTGCCTCGGCCTCCCAAGTAGCTGGGATTATAGGCATTAGTCACTGTATCGGGCCAGATTTTTTTTTTAGATTCCTAATGCAGATTCCAAAAATAAATACATAAAAGCAATACATTTATATAATACAGACAAACATTGATGATTTTATTGATGTGCTTTAAAAATATTATCCAAAGGTTAGGCGTGGTAGGTCACACTTGTAATCCCAGTGCTTTAGGAATCAGAGGCAGGAGGATTGCTTGAGCCCAGGTGTTTGAAGTTACTTTGCAGCCACCACTGCCTCCAGACTGGGCCACAAAGAGACTCTGTCTCTAAAAATATACAATAAAATGTTCTTATCCAAGAAGAATCTGTTTCTTTCAGTTGCTTACTTCTCTTTTTTTGGTCTCTTCATGCTGGTTTGGTTTCTTTCCTCCAGTGTCTGGTAATTCCTGGTTTTCTGCTCGAAGATTAAAATAGAGCAGAAAAAAAAAAAAGGATAGAAAATAGAGAAAAAAGAGTCTGTGCCTATAGTTGATGCTTTTTTATTGTGCTCTCAGATTGAGTCAAATTGGGAATGCCAATAAAATTACTTTTAGAAAGGATCGCTACTCGTCAACACTCAATGTAAACACAGGGTGGTCAGCTTTCTGGGAGGATGGCTGGAAGAGGACTGGGGGCATCAACTTTAGCAAATGAATTTTCATTTAATCCCTCTGTATACAATATAGTATTCACACCCTAGACCTCCTTTATATTCCTTCTTCCAAAGACCCTCGTTTTACTAACTCCATAAATAAGCATACAGTCTTACGCCAGAGTACACAGGCAAAGATGGGATCTCAGTGTTGAACTTTTTTTTTCTTTTTTTTTTTTTTTGAGACAAGGTCTTGCTCTGTTGCACAAGCTGGAGTGCAGTGGAGCAAACAGAGCTCACTGCAGTTTCAACCTTCTGGGCTCAAGGGATCGTCCCACCTCAGCCTTCCAGGTAGCTGGGACCACAGGCACCTAC
>NW_016107322.1:4545239-4547618 GCF_001604975.1 Cebus imitator
CAACCTCCGCCTCCCAGGTTCAAGCAATTCTCCTGCCTCAGCCTCCCAAGTAGCTGGAACTGTAGGTGTGCGCCACCAAGCCCAGCTAATTTTTGTATTTTTAGTAGAGACGGGGTTCCACCATGTTGACTAGGATGGTCTCAGTCTCTTGACCACGTGATCCGCCCGCCTCAGCCTCCTAAAGTGCTGGGATTACAGGCGTGAGCCACTGTACCTGGCCATTTTTAAATTTTTTATGGAGATGAGGTCTTGCCATGTTGCCCAGTCTAGTCTCAAACTCCTGGGCTCAAGCAATCCTCCTGCCTAAGCTTAACTTCTTTTTAAACTAACTTTAAACCAATCCCTCTGTTTTTAGCCCCACCTTCATTTCACTCTCAGTATCCTAATACCATCAAATCCTGGAAGGAAACCCGAGTAGGCTGCCATTGCTGGCCGGGGCTGCCTGGGCTTATATCCCCAAGTAATTCTGAGTTGCTGAGTGTTGTCCCCTAGTCCTGCGTGGGGAGAGGACTTGTGGCCATGAGTCACCTAATTTCTCCTCTGAGTTGCCCAGAGTTTACCCCCCTAGTCCTGTGTGGGGAGGGGGGCTTGTGACCACGAGTCACCTCATCTCCTCTGGTGGCTGTTTCCTAGTTTCTCTTGAACTTGCAGCAGTATTGGAATGTGGTTGAACAGCTAACTAATACTTTGAACACAGCCTCCTGATATAGTTGAAGTACCCATGTTGACCTTTTCCCATGCTAGGATTTCCAAAAGGTTCCCCATTGAACCAAAAGGTTTTATTCCCTCACTGCCCTTTATATCTGATTCTCTCGTATTTTCAATGTATTTGATATTCTGAGCTGAATTCTGGGTGATATTTTTCAGTTTTATTTACCTATTAATAACTTTGCTCTTCAGTTGTGTTGAATCTATTTTCAGTTCTCCTGAAGAGTTTTTATTAGTTATGTGTTTATTCATAATATTTAAGCTTTAAAAAATATGTATCTGCTTGGTTTCTTATTCCTACTTATACTTCGTTATCTCTTTTATTTCTTTAAACATGTTAAATATATGTATGTATGCAATAATTACATGATCTGAAATCATTGTGTGCCTCTCATTTTGGTTTGTTTTCTTTTGTTTTTCCTCACTGCAACCTCCACCTCCTGGGTTCAAGCAATTCTCATACCTCCACATCCTGAGTAGCTGGGCTTACAGGCACCTGCCACCACGCCCAGCTGATTTTTTGTATTTTAGTAGAGATGGGGTTTCACCAGGCTGGTCTCAAACTCCTGAGCTTAGGCAGTCTGCCTGCTTCAGCTTCCCAAAGTGCTAGGATTACAGGCATGAGCCACTGTAATCGGCCCAGGCTTTTTTTTTTTTTTTTTTTCATTTTTTTTTTTTTTTTTTGTTTTTTTTTTTTTTTTCTTTTCTTTCTTTTTTTTTTTTTTTTTTTCACTTAGCTTGCTCCATTCAGTTTATTGAATTACTTCTCAAATACCGTATTCAGTTGCTTTTGTGGAATTCTCTAGTGTTCAGGTAGAATAAATAAATTGTCAAGGATGTCCTCAGTAATTTTTCCTTAAATATCTAATATAGGTCATTTCCAGAACCACATTCTGACTCTCAGGGGACTTACGTACTTTTATCTTTGTGAACCCCTCCTACCGTTAAAAAGAATAATAATTGTTTTTATAGCAGTGTTGCTATAAAGGCAAATTTAATTCAAGTTGGATCATATCATTATTTCTTCTGATTTTAAAAGAAATTAAAACATTTTCAAGGGCCCTGGGTTTTGCATGTCCCGCCCTCCCTCCGTCTGTACTGTAAGCTGTATTGGTGAAAGGAAAGAAAACGAGTGAATTACCAGGCGCAGTGGCTCTTGCCTGTAATTCCAGCACTTTGGGAGGCTGAGGTAGGTGGATCACCTGAGGTCAGGAGTTTGAGACCAGCATGGCCAACATGGTGACACCTCATCTCTACTAAAAATGCAAAACTTAGCCAGGCATGGTGGGGCATACCTCTAATCCCAATTACTCAGGAGGCTGAGGCAGGAGAATTGTTTGACCCTGGGAGGCAGAAGTTGCAGTCCGCCGAGATTGCACCACTGCACTTCAGCCTGGGTGACAGAGGAAGACTCTGTCTTAAAAAAAAAAAAAAGAAAGAAAGAAAAAGAATGAACCTATATAAATTTTTGTCCCATCTCCGTTTCCATTTCCCCTCTTTTGCCAGAGTTCCAATTCTTATAGTATCCTCATCTCTAGTCCTTTTTTCTACTTTCCTTCTTACACCAAAACAGTTCACAAAGTACCAAATCTGCTCTGTACTAAAAATAAGAAAAAGAAAAGATGTTTACCCAGCAATAAAAGTCTGTTGCTTGTTTTTTTTTTTTTTTTT
>NW_016107322.1:4547888-4556021 GCF_001604975.1 Cebus imitator
GCGTAGCCTTACCTCCTCAAGGGCCAAGACGACAGGCCTGAGCCACTGTGGCTCCCGTATTTCTTGTTTTATTTAAGCTTTCCTTCATCTTTGTGATCATGTTTGAATTTTGGCATACAGATGCTTTTGGTTTTGTGTTTGAATAAAAAGAAAGAAGACTAGCAGAATAATGACTAATTTGTATTCTTTTTCTGAGAGTTTAACACTAACTTTGGTGGTGCACTTTAGGAAAAAAAAATCAAAGAAATAATTATAATGGTTGGTGTTTGTGACATACACAGCAACAGGGAATTTTGAAATTAGATGATTCAATGTTTGCATAGTGCTATGGGCATTATAGATCAAAGATTCTGGGCTTAACCCAATGTTAAACCCATTTAATTTATACCCAGATTATAAATTTAAATATTACAGAAGTGGATGGTGCCTCATATACTTTATGCTTTGCTGGTTTCTTTTTGGCTGGAGACAGCTTTTTGTCTGATAGATAATAACAATGCTTTATGTTTATAGGCAGTGTAACATCTTTCATTCAAGGGGTTCAAAGAACTCAGCAATTATGACTCATTGTTCCTTAAAATACCTTTATAAAACTGGAGGTGACAAGCATTGAGGTAAACTTGTTACAGGTAAGGAAACTAGAGTCGTAGAACATTAAAGCACTAACAGATATTTTGGGAGTCAGAGATAGAATTCAGAATAAGTCTCCCTTTTTTTGATTAGAATGAAACCAGTAACACCTATTTTCTCCTCATGAAAGTATTGATTCAAGGACTTCAGCTGCATTTGTGCTAAAGATAATACTTAACTCTGAAGGATTCCCACTTACCTACCTCCCTAAGTTCATCTCAACCTGCCCATCCCCACTCTAACTGTTTCCTTTGCAGATGCTGTTCCCTTTGCCTGGAATGCTTGACCTTCCCAAGTGGGTGTTTCCCAGTCATCCTTACTATTTCAGATCCAGTCTCCTTTTCTAAGGGACACCTCTGACTACATTTGATTTTATTTGCATTATAGCTCTCTCTTCCTTTCTTCACCATCGTGGTGTGTGTCTGACTCCACTTCTCGCCATGTCTTCTCACAGGACTGTCCAGATTAAGCGATTCCTGGCAAAGAGACAAAAGCAAAATTGTCCTGTTCCCCAGTGGATATGGATTCAAACTGAAAATAAAATCAGGTACAACTCCAAAAGGAGACATTGGAGAAGAACTAAGCTGGGTCTATAAGGAATTGCACATGAGATGGCACACATATTTATGCTGTCTCAAGCTCATGACCATGTTACCATGTCAAGCTGCAAATGTCACTACTATCTGGATAGTTGGACATGTTCCATTGGGAATATATTTTTTCTCTCTGAATCTATTATGAACATGCTGGTTGGCTGGGTTCAGTAATAAATATGTGAGACCTTTCATTTCAAAAAATAAAAATAATAAGTTGCATTAAATTTCTCAAAGCACCGGTCACCTCCCCTTTAGAGCACTTTCTACAGTTGCAGTTTCAAACTTGAATGTGTTATTTGTTTGATTCATGCCTATCCCACTCACCCAACTGTAGGCTCTGTGAGGGCAGGGAACATGTCGGTTTTTCCTTACTGTTATAGCTCCAGCATCTCATTTAGTGTTTGGTGCTAAATATAGGCTCAAACATATTTGTTGGCTGAATGCATCTAGATTTTAGAAAAAGTGTGCTTTTTAAAAAAACAAAATGAGAGAGAGACAGGGACTTGCTTTGTTGCCCAAGTTGGTCTTGAACTGCTGGCCTCAAGTTATCCTCCTCCCGCCTTGGCCTCCCACAGTGTTGGGATTACAAAGCATGAGCCATATGCCCAGCCAAAAGTGTTCTTTCAAAATTTGCACCAAATCCTGCAGCTTCAACTCAGAATTATAATTAGGGAGAAAATGATTGGCATTCTAAATTATTATTCTAAAATCTGTTTGAACAGAACATTTATAGAATGCCTTAACAACTTAAAATATAGCCATTAAACTTGAGTAAGAGGCAAATTAGGATGGTAGGGAAAGAGGGAGAGCTCAGAAAAACTGACTGAGGGGAATTAAAATCCACAATTAATGCAAAACTTAACTTTGGTTATTGGAAATCTGAGATTAGACAGAAAAGCCAAGGGATTATTTCTTTAGCAGGAATCCCCACTTGAATCCAAGAGGCAGCCTCCTCTCCATGCATCTTTTTGGCTCAAGGTGATGAGGGACTTATTGAAGATTTTTCTAGGGCACCTGAAGAGAGAAGACTGAATGCATTAGACCTATTCCGTGGCCTCATTTAGGGGCTCACATCTGAGACTCCTGGAGAAGTGCTGCCAGAAAAAATCCTTGTTTTACTGCCTAGGTGTTCAAATGTGACAGAACGGGCAAGAATCCCTCTTCTTCTGAAGTCAGGCTTTTTGATTTAGCAGCAAGAAAAATCTAAGATTGGCGTTTTTTTTCTTTCCTTTTAAACAGGGGTCTGTCATAATCCTATCTGTGTTTTGGAAAGAAAACTCTTGAGGCAGTGCCAAGGATGGATCTGAAGAGGGCAGAAAAAAACAAAGGGAAATTATTGAGGAAATTGTTTTCATAGTCACAGTAAAACTGATGGGGTCTGAAGTCTAGTTGTTACAGCAATCTGAGAGGCTTAGGAGATATTTTGGAGGGATGACTAGCAAAAATTCGAGCCCAGCTGGATATGGGCAGTGAGGAACAAGAAACAAAACTGTTTCAGTTTTCTAGGTTTGGCAATCAATGTAAAAAGGTGCTACTAATTAAACAGGGAATAGTGGACAAGCAGGTTTAGTGGCGTACAAATGTTAGGTTTTCAGTGCCTGAGGGACATCCAAATGAAGATGCCAGAAAGAGAGCCGACCTGGCTAGAGATCTAGATTTTGGAACCTAGATTATACTCCTTTGAGGAATTTGTTTGTTTTTTATATCGGATGTAAAACTAAATGTATCTTCTCATAGCAATGATGCTGTAAATGAATGTAGTTAATTTCCCAAGGCAGCCTCCAAACTCATTTAGCCTATAGTGTTCTTGATAGAGCATGGTGAAATATTTATAAGAATGTTTCTGGAGGGACTTGGATTCACCAGGCCAAGTCAGTACTCCAGTAAAGCATCTTTTCTTGCTCAGACACAGAATTAGGAGTCAGACCTTATTCTCCTTCTCAACCAAAGAGCATAGATGGCTTAAGGGCTAAGTGTGGATTCTTTGGTGTTGAACTAATATTGTTTGTAGTTTTAGGGAGACAGGGCTACATTTTCATTTCACAAAGTGAGAGGGAGAATTGGCAGCTGTTCCGGGAAAGGATAAGTGTCTAGCTCAGGTAGCGGCTGATAGCAGTGGCGTGGAAAGTAGGAGGGAAGGACCCTGATTAGGACTGAAAGAGTGAGTAGCAGGAGTAGTGATTCAGCAGGAATAGAATGCCTGGGAACCACAGATCGCAGGCAGCCTTGGTGACCTTATTAATGAGCTTGGGACGACATCAACCACACATTTTACTAATCAGTAATGAAGAAGAGAAGAAAGGGGAAGTGGAGTGGGTATCTGGGAGCAGTAAGAGTCAACCGGGAAAGGTGGTTCTTTGGATACTAGATGACTCCCTGTTAGGACAGCCATTTGTAGGTATGTTGATTTACTTTAGGATTCCTGGTAGCAAGAACATACTATCTCAGCTCACAACTCAAACGCTAAAGGACAAGGAAACTTGTACATAGCTGATAAAGGAGGAACTCTACTATTATGTAAATAGACATGCTGTCCAGGTGATCTTACCTATCCTTACTTTTATAGCTTAAAAAGTCAGTTAAGCCAAGCTCAAAGGTCTGTGCCTTTAGTCCTAGCTACTAGCAAGTCTGAGACAGAAGGATTGCTTGAGCCTAGGAGTTCAATTCAAGTTCATCCTGGGCAACACAGCAAGACCCCATCTCTTAAAAAAAACACACACACACACATCAGTTAAACAGGCCAGGCATCGTGGCTCACGCCTGTAATCCCAGCACTTTGGGAGGCCGAGGTGAGTGGATCATTAGGTCAGGAGTTTGAGACCAGCCTGGCCAATATGGTGAAACCCCGTCTCTACTAAAACTACAAAAATTAGCCGGGCGTGGTGGCACGCACCTGTAGTCCCGGCTACTGGGAAGGCTGAGGCAGAAGAATTGCTTGAACCTGGGAGACGGAGGTTGCAGTGAGCAAAGATCACACTGCTGCACTCCAGCCTGGGTGACAGAGGGAAACTCCGTCTCAAAAAATTTTAAAAAGCCGGTTAAATGTTTCTTATTCAAAAACACTTGACAGGTACAGTAAGATAGAATAAGTTGTAGTATCCAGTGTACGATAGGGAAATTAGTTAACAATAATTTATTGTCTATTTCAAAATAGCTAGAAGAGAAGAACTGCTATGTTCCCGACACAAAGAAAAGATACATATTTGAAGTGATGGATACCCCATTACCCTATTTTGATCAATTCACATAGTATACATGTATCAAAATATCACACGTACCCCCAAAATAGGTACAACTATTATATAAAGTTTTTTAAAGCACTGGAAAGGTTTATGAAGTCTCGTTAAAAAGCTTTGTTGTCACCATTAAGCATTATGGTTTTGCTTTTATGAAAACTTTATTGCATATAAAAATAAACTGTGGTGGATTTTGTCCTTTTTTGTTTTTTTCCATTTCCCTGGCAGTGCTATTGCTAAGCAGTGAAGAAATGGAAGGAATATAGTGGGTATCGCTCAGGGGAGACTAATTTCTGTTGGGTCAGTGAGTTGCCCAAACTTCAGATATGGCAGGAGATGCCGGGTGCGGGTGGCAGTTGACTCTTTGTAGAAACTTAAGAAAAATGAGAAAAGAACACTTAAACATATTTGGTATGTATTGATTCAAAAAATATTTAGGTAGTTGCAATTTATAGCATTTTCATTTTTATGTTATTCAGATGGAGATTAAATATTCTCTGGCTTGACCAAGTAGAAATGCATTCAGTACATATGTTGTGCTGTTAACATGATAGGAATTTTCCAGACTGGCTTGTGGATGTGTTAGGTCACATCTTTTTTGAGTTCTTTATTCTAGTATTATGTATTTCCTACTCGCTTGCCTAAGGAGAGAAAGGGACTTTGTGTGAATAATCTCAGCATCTCCCCTATGGGTCTCAACACATGGCTGCTGGTTTCCTGAAATTCTTTTTGTGTAGATGCTCTATCATGCGGGAAAATTGCTTAATGGACAGGAGAAAAATCCAATGGACAAACATTGGCAACTCAAACAGAAACTCGGAATGACAACTCAAAATGGATAATTAGGTTTGGTCTGTAGAACTGCAGAAATCCATCTGCCAAACAACATGCCTGCTGTTTCCAGAGTCCAGCTACTAAAACCCAAATAGTCTCTTAAGTCCAGCTACTAAAAGCCAAAAGAAGGACAGATCTCAAACGAAAGCAAAAAACAAGCCAAACCAGAGGGTAATCTTCAACAAAACGGAATCAGTGAAACATTTAGCCTCCATGATATCCCAGGTCAGCTCCTTTTTCATTAATTTTATTTTTCCCCCAAGGCTTCAAAAAGTTGCTGAAAATTTTAAAGAAAGTATGCTGGGCACAAAAGCCTAAAATGTTAGGAAGAGTACTGTGTTTTCTTTATAAGCCACCTCTAGTTTGGTGTAGAGTATAGTGAGTTTAAATACAGAGTAGGGTCTGATTTACCATTAAAGAAGGGATCAGTGAAATACAGGTAGATTTCCAAAGACGGATATAAAACTGGTCTCACTTAGCAGGCATTGTGAATTTAGTATTGATTGGTTTAAGCAGAGATGAACCAATTGATAGCCACAATGGATAATCTATAAGAGATGCAATAGCATAATCATTTAACTTGGGCTGAGAACTTTCCCCAGAAGCTGACCCTAAGGTACAGATTTGAGTGCAGAGTAGAAAGTGACCTCAAACGCAAGTAGAGGAATAGGGAAGTAACACAACCCATGGAAAAAAGCCAGTAGAGGGTATGTTGATAAGCAGGTTGACCCTGTGGATATTGGGTCAATCCCAAAGGGAGATCTTGAAAGATTATGTAAGTACGTCTTGGAGTTGTCCCATCTGAGGGGTGAGAAGCTGGGGTATTTACTCACTAACTTCCATCTGTCAATGGGTTAAAAGCTTTTCCTGGAGGCATTAACTCCCAGATTTTCTCCATCTGTCCCTTAGGGGTTTAGCACACTCCTGCAGCTAAAGAAAGTCCTCAGGCAGTCAGTCACTGGGGCTTGCCCATAGGAAATATGGTAACAGTAAATGCAGAATGGATATGGACCAGGCACTGCTACATGGCATCAGCCACATGGTTAAGTTTTTTTGGTGGCTATCTATCACTTGGAGAATTTTATTCAAGTTAATTTTTATCCTTAGGTAGCCACTGACTGAAAAAAAAAAATGGTAAAGTTAAGAGTCTCCTTACTAGGAAAAATAAGTGCATATATGTTGTTATTGCTGCTGTTGTTGTTTTCTTTTTTTGAGACAGAGCCTCACTCTGTTGCCTAGGCTGGAGTGCAGTGGCATGATTTCAGCTCACTGCAGCCTTGACCTCCCGGTCTCAGGTGATCCTCCCACTTCAGCCTCCTGAGTAGCCAGGACTACAGGCATGTGCCACCACACCCAAATAATTTTTGTAGAAACGAGGTTTCGCCCTGTTTCCCAGGCTGGTCTCAAACTCCTTGGTCCAAGTGATCAGCCTACTCAGCCCCGCAAAGTGCTGGGATATCAGCCGTGAGCCACTACACCCAGCCTATAATGCATATGTGTATGTGATTTTGTATTCAATTTGCTGGGATTGCCACCTGAAGTGGCAAAGAGTGTGTTATTGAGGATTTATGCTGATTGTTGGAAAAATTTTATTTATGCTGATCGATGGAAAAATTTTACTTTGTCTAAGCATATTAGAAGGTGATATGGTTTGGATGACTGTCTCTTCCAAATCTCGTATTGAGATGTAATCGCCAGTGTTGAAGGTGGGGCCTAGTGGGTGGGGATTGGATCCTGGGGGAAGATCCCTTATGAATGGCTTACCGCCCTCCCCTTGGTGATGAGTGAGTTCTCACTCAGTTCAAGCGAGAGCTGGTTCAAAAGAGCCTGGTTCCTCCTCCACTCGCTCTCTTTCTCACCATGTGATGTACTGCCTCTGCCTTCACCTTTGGTCATAATTGTAAGCTTCCTAGGGCCCTCACCTGAAGCAGATGTTGGCACCATGCTCCCTGCATAGCCTGCAGAGCCATAAGCCAAAACAAACCACCTTCCTTTATAAATTACCCCGCCTCAGGTATTTTTTTATAGCAATGCAAAAACAGGCTAATACAGAAGGTGAATACAAGGTGGTTGGGGCAAGCCAGGAAATTATCAATCTTGGATAGAAGGTATTATGAGATCCAAATGACAGACTCCATGGTTATATTGAAACACTATGTTTTTGATGGAAGAATGGATGGTGTTTTCAGCAGGACCCAGAGGTGTGAAGGAGAGAGACCCAGGTGTTCGCGTGGCAGGTAGTAGAAAACTACAGTATCATTGGAAAAGGTTCGTGCCAGAGGAAGACCTAGAGACTGGAGAATAGTATCATTCCAAATTGTATAAATTGTGAACTCTGCTTTGATACTAGTAAGGCCATCTAAAATTTCTGTACGAATAGCACAACCTCTATTTTATTTTATTTTATTTATTTCTTGAGTGGGTGATGCAATTATGTAGCTCCAACTTTAGTAGATATAAAGGATTTAAAAGTAAAAAACTGTAGCTGGGCATGGTGGCTGACACATGTAATCCCAGCACTGTGGGAGGCCAAGGCAGGTGGATCACTTGAGGCCAGGAGTCCCAGACCAGCTTGGGCAACATGGTAAAACCTCTGTCTCTACTTTAAAAAAAAAAAAAAAAATTAGCTAGGCATGATGGTGTATGCCTGTAATCCCAGCTACTCGGAAGACTGAGGCACAAGAATCACTTGAACCCAGGAGGCAGAGATTGCAGTGAGTTGAGATCACATCACTGTACTCTAGCCTGGGGCACAGAGTGAGATTCCGTCTCAGGTAAAAACAACAACAACAACAACAGAAAGAAATATTAGTACACCAGACTATGAATGCCTTCCC
>NW_016107322.1:4556976-4558500 GCF_001604975.1 Cebus imitator
GCCCATACAAGAGTCAGGAGGAATAACTGTCTGTGATTCAGCTTCTTGATAATCTGCCATCTTGTGGTTCCTGGTAAGTCTGTTTTAACCACAGCCCGACTTCCCCTAAGTACCACCACCGAGTCCCTAAGGCTGACCTGATGGCCAAGGAGTTTTAGCCTTTGGTTAGGAACATAAGTGTGTGTGCTTGTATGTGTGTAACAAGTTTAATAGTTCTGAATTATTTGGGAAGAAATGTACACACAGGAATAAAAAGAGAGATTATGAACAAATGTTACTTCTGTTCTTTCTAGAAACTGATGTCAAGACAGGATTTGAAGGGTAAGAAATTTCTTGGAGAAAATACTTGTGAGGGAAAATTGAGCCTAGAAGAGGAGGGTTAAGAGAGCCTCGGATCCAACACTGATCTGATCCCTGGGAAGGAGAGAGGGCAGGAAGGAAGAGTGAGTAGGAGGATTCTTAGAGTGCAGTGCAGTTCTAAGAAAGTTTTGTCCAGGTTTATGGGGAGTCCTCAGGCCTAAGTTACCAGGTAAAAAATGGGTCTGCCTTTGTTTCTCTGCCATGCTTGGTGACTGGCCAGGAGCAGCCCATGAGAAGCTTAACGTCAGTACCCATGCATATGGGATGCGGAACACAGCACGTGGGGTCATCCCATGGGATCTCTGTAGACAGGGCTGCTTTTACAATTTTGCATAGCTGCAATAAATTCTGTAGGCGTTTGGAGTATTTTAGGATGGTAGAGGCAGTGAAATGAAATTGCAATAACAACAGCCATAATAATCTGCATGTATACATGCTCCAAGCCTTTCCTAAGTACTATACATGTATGACATCAGGTAATGCTTACAATAGCATTGGGAAATGATACTTTAAGCAAGACTTTCTCAATTTCAAATCACAGAAACCCAGCTAAAATTAACTTGAGTAAAAAAAAAGGGTAGAAATTATCTGCTCAATGATAGACTGGATAAAGAAAATGTGGTGCATATACATCATAGAATACTATGCAGCCGTAAAAAGAAACAAGATCATGTCCTTTGCAGGGATGTGGGTGAAACTGGAAGCCTCCTCGTCAGCAAGTTAACACAGGAATAGAAAACCAAACACTGCATGTTCTCACTTATGAGTAGGAGCTAAACAATAAGAACACATGGATACAGGAAGGAAACTACACACGCAGGGCCCTGTAAAGGGAGGGCGAGTTTTGGGGAAGAATATTGGGGAAAAGAGCTAATGCATGCTGGGCTTAATACCTAGGTGATGGGTGGTTAGGTGCCGCAAACCACCATGGCACATGTTTACCAAGAAGATACAAAACCGTTTATTATATAACACAATTCGTGTTAAACGTGTGTGTGTGTGTGTCTGTGTGTGTGTGTATGTTAAAATGCTCATGATTTTTTTTCTGGAAAGATACTGAAAAAAACCTGCACATAGACCCCAGAACTTAAAAAAATAATAATAATAATTTAAAAAAAAATTTTTTTTTGTGGAGTTTTTGGGCATTAATTTTGATTCTTAAAA
>NW_016107322.1:4559531-4561765 GCF_001604975.1 Cebus imitator
TTATTGAAAATATTTTCTATATTCATGTTCTGACAAGAGGGAATAATATTTTATTGAAATAAAGAATTAAAATATTTTAATTAAAAAAAGAAAATATTTTCTTTTGTTACTGAGGTTTCCTTGCATCCCTTTAAAATTTGACCCCAAAATTAATGCCTCACTTACTTCACCCTAGTCCTGGCCCTGCTTCAGGCCTAGCTGAATCCAGAGGTTCAAATGATCGCATCATGACTCAGCTCCTTTGGATCTGCTTTTATTTGGTTGGGCTTTATGTTAGGCAGGTGCTTTGTACATGTGGCTTTTAATACTCACAGACTTAGATGGAGAGAGGCTGTTTCTCTCCTAAGCACGCTTACTGATCTTTGAAAAATATTCTACTTGAATCCTTCTGAAACCTATAATACTTGGGAGGTTTTGAATGATAGGGTACCCTCTAATCCAAGACATGTGGAGTTTCTGGATTAATTCTATTCCTTTCTTTTTGGAAACTCAATAAAAAAAATTCGTGTTTGTAATTTTAAAAATTCCCATTAGAAGGTAGAAATACTTTAATAACTAAGTTGTTATATTGACTAGGCAAAAAATACAAAATGTCCTTCATTGAGGCAGCTTTTTATGAAATGTTAATATTTTTTCTTTGTGAAATAATATGTCAACATCTTGTTAAATGGGAAAAAAGGAAGATACAAAACTGTGTTTATCATATAGCACAATTTGTCCAAAATGTGTGTGTGTGTGTATGTGTGTGTGTGTTTGTGTGTGTGTGTGTGTATGTATGTAAAAAATGCAAATGATTTTTTCTGGAAACATATAGAAAAAAAACTGATAACAGTGATTGTTTCTTTCTTTCTTTTTTTTTTTTGAGACAGAGTCTTGCTCTGTAACCCAGGCTGGAGTACAGTGGCGCGATCTCGGCCCACTGAACCCTTCACCTCCCGGATTTAAGCGATTCTCTGCCTCAGCCTCCTGAGTAGCTGGGATTACAGGCACGCACCACCACGCCCAGCTACTTTTTGTATTTTGAGTAGAGACGGGGTTTCACCATCTCGATCAGACTGGTTTTGAACTCCTGACCTTGTGATCCACCCACCTCAGCCTCCCAGAGTCCTAGGATTACAGGCATGAGCCACTATGCCTGGTCAACAGTGATTGTTCTTGAGGAAGAGAGTTGTGTGGCTGGGAGACAAGGAGCTGAAAACTAAATTTTCACTGTATATTCTTTTCTATCTTTTGAATTTTGTATGTGCATGAATTACCTATTTGAAAAGCAAATAACTTTTTATATAATTACTCTATTTTTTACAACAAATATGTGATGGACACTATTATAGATATTAGGGAACAATACATATGTTTTTTGTGCTCCTGGAGTAAATCACCAGGCCTTAATTTAATGGATTTAGTAGAAAATGAAATTCATCATAAGATCCCTAGTGTGTAGTACAATCAAATAATGTGACTACATTTGAGTGATCAGTATTGACACTGAAGGTAGTTTTCATTTTTTCACTTCTGACTTCCCTTATTCAAAATGAGACCACACAAAGGTACAGACTCAGGTATGCTGGAATTTTGACAAATGTCCTGAGAGGAAAGAGACAGAAAGTAGTGTTAGTCAATAATGGCGATCTGTCCCTAATAGTAAATGCAAAGTAGAATTCATTACTGATCTCTGCTCCTAACAATAAATATGAGCTGTTTTATCAACAGTGTTAAGGACTATTCATGCATTGGTATCCAAAATTCCTGGAAGTACACAGATTTTTATTAACACCTATTTCTGGGGACCAAGAGCCTTTGGTTGCCATTTAGGAGGTGGTTCTCATAGTTATGAGGAAGCATAGATGTCTCCATAAATGTGCAGGATCCTTAGCTACTATTCCAGGAGGCTGTAGGTGGTCAGGAGGTTGGTAATAGGTCATGGAATGCTAGGCAAGATGATGGCAATGTATGCGCCTCCAATTAGGAGACATGAAGAAGCATTAGAACAGTGACTCAGTGATAGTATCGTTACCTCTTGTTTGCTCTTATGCTAAACCCCAGAGTCTGAAGAGCTTCCAAGTCAATATTAGTAGCCAATGGAAGGATATATGGGTACACAGGAGCCATGGGGCCAAATAGTTATCCCATTACCAGAGGTAAGAGAAGGAACCCATTCACAAAATAAAGAACTGAGCTGCTGCTAATGTGGCTAGATTTGCTTCTAATAATTTCTTCCCTAGACTGTTTATCTT
>NW_016107322.1:4562610-4565152 GCF_001604975.1 Cebus imitator
CTTGAGCCACCGCGCCCGGCCGGCTAGGTAAAATTCTTGATTGATGTATTTACATCAGTGTTTCCTCCTCTTTATGGTTTTAAATCACCATAGGTGATTTTCTAACATTTTGATTCTATGTCATAGAACTTAAGACACAGACAAGAGCCAAAAAACCAATCTTTCTCATTCATTTTGCAAATAACGCTAAAAGTAAGGGGTAAAAAGGACTACTAATCTATCCCTATTCAAAGACAAATTATTTTGCTAAAATTAGTTGACAATTTGAAAAATAAATTTAGTTCACATTACAAGAGCATAACCAAATGGATTAAAGAATTTAAAAATGAAGTAATAGAATAAGTAGAATATGTGTGTGTGTGTGTGTGTGTGTGTGTGCATTTGACATTCGATCATATTTATATGACCAAATGTGAAGGTTTGAGGGTATGCTGCTGCCAATGTCAGAAAAATATGTTGCTTCCAAGTGCAGGGGGACTCTGTAGGGCAGGAATGCCTTGGTCAGAAAGAAAGGACAATTGGTTATACACACACACAAACACACACTATGCCAGAACAAACCTTTACTAGTTTTGGTAAATTTTATTGAAATATAATATACTTGTGGAAATGTACACAAATCATGAGTGTGGATAAATTTTCAGCAAGTTAACTTTCCTGTGTAATTACATTAAAAAAATAAAGAAAACATAAATAAAATGATAGATAAGTTTAACAGTATAAATAATTAAAACATCTGTATGTCAAAAAATGTCAAACAAAATTTGCAAATACATGACATAGGATAATTACCTTAATCTTTATTTTTTTAAAGTAAAAAACTCATTAAGACACTTGAATATTACGGTTTAAAAATGGGAGCCCTGTCATGGTGGCTTACACCTCGCCTGTAATCCCAGCACTTTGGAAGCTGGAGCTGGGCAGATCATCTGAAGTTACGAGCTCCAGACCAGCCTGACCAACATGGAGAAACCCCATCTCTCTCTCTCTCTCTCTTTTTTTTTTTTTTGAGATGGAGTTTCACTCTTATTGCCCAGGCTGGAGTGCAATGGCCTGATCTCAGCTCCTTGCAACCTCTACCTGCCGGGTTTAAGCAATTCTCCTGTCTTCCTAGTAGCTGGGATTACAGGCATGCACTGCCATGCCCGGCTAATTGTGTGTTGTTAGTAGAGACGGGGTTTCCCCATGTTGGTCAGGCTGGTCTCAAACTTCTGAACTCAAGTGATCCACCCGCCTCAGCCTCCCAAAGTGGTGGGATTATAGGCATGAGCCACCATGCCTGGACTGAAACCCCATCTCTACGAAAAATACAAAAATTAGCCAGGCACGGTGGCGGGAACCTGTAATCCCAGCTACTCTGGAGGCTGAAACAGGAGAATCACTTGAACCTGCGAGGCGGAGGTTGCAGTGAGCCAAGATTGCACCACTGCCCTCCAGCCTGGGCGACAGAGCGAGACTCCATCTCAAAAAACAAAAACAAAAAAATGGTAAGGTATACAAGAGGCAATTAAATGTATGAAAATAAAAACTCTTCTCTAGTAAATTAAATAAGTTGTCCATACTGAAGAAAACATATACTGCCCTATAATAGAAGGTGTGGGGACAGGCTCTTGTATGCATTTCTGGTGGGAGTATAAACTAGTTGCTTAGTGTGAATGTGGGGTGATGGTGAGGAGTGGGAAGGAGGTGGCTGTGTGTGGTTTGCAGTGGCTACCAGGGGCTTGCAACCTGTATAGGCACTTTTACCCAAACATTCTACTTCTAGAAATGTGCTTCAAGTAAATAATAGTAAAACACAAGGAATAACTTAAAATTTCTAAAAATAGGAGTTTTTAAAAATAGATTCACTGCTGCTTGTTTGGTTGGCTAAAAAAAAAAATTGGAAAAAAAATTTTTTTAAAGATAAACAGAGTATCTAACTGTAGAGGTATGGTCTTCTTCAGCCATTAAAAGATATGGCCACTGGCGCAGTGGCTCATTATTGTAATCCCAGCACTTTGGGAGGCTGAGGCCGGCGGATCACTTGAGGTCAGGAGTTCAAGACCATCCTAGCCTAAATGGTGAAACCCGCCTCTACTAAAAATTCAGAAATTAGCTGGCATCATGGCAGATGCCTGTAATTGCAGCTACTCGGAAGGCTAAGGCAGGAGAACCGCTTGAACCCAGGACACAGAGACTGCAGTGAGCCTGAGATCACGCCACTGTATTCCAGCCTGGGCAACAGAGTGAGACCCTGTCTCAGAAAAAAAAAAAAAAAGAAGGGAAGAATAACCACATAACTACTAATGAACTACCAAGGAAATACCCTTGACAAACAGTAGAGATACATATTCCCCCAGAGCACCCACTAGATAAATGTATTAACTTACTAATGAATCAGATTACTATGATAATATCTCAGCACTGTTTGAAAGGGTTCACTGAATTCCAATTATAAAATATTAAGCTTTTATTCACCTGCCTAATGGGATCATCTTCCACTAGGGATCACATGATTTTTCTTTTTTCTTTTTTCTTTTTTTTTTTTTAACTATCTCCAGTA
>NW_016107322.1:4565162-4580385 GCF_001604975.1 Cebus imitator
TTTTTTTTTTCCTTTTTCTTCAAAAGGTGTTGCCACTGCCTCCCTGTATGGGAAGAGATGGAAAATCACCCTGAGCAGATCATTATGCCTTTTTTCCATACTGAGAGAGCTTAAGTGATGCCCAGGAGAAAGGTTAAAAAGAGGCATTTTGTTTAAAGACAGCAGGCCAGCTGTGGTGGCTCACTCCTGTAATCCCAGCACTTTGGGAGGCCGAGGCAGCAGATCACCTAAGGTTGGGAGTTCAAGACCAGACTGACCAACATGGAGAAACCCTGTCTCTACTAAAAATACAAAATTAGCTGGGCGTGGTGGCGCATGCCTGTAATCCCCGCTACTCCGGAGTCTGAGACAGGAGAATTGCTCGAACCCGGAAGGCGGAGGTTATGGTGAGCCAAGATCATGCCACTGACTCTAGCCTGGGCAACAAGAGCAAAACTTCATCTCTAAATAAATAAATAAACAAACAAACCAGCTTCTGAGCTGAGAAGTTGAGACCATTTACATTAGTATAGTCTTCTGGGAAGGGAGAGACAAATACTTATCTCCCTGCTCCCCAAGCTTGTTCCCCAAAATTTGCTTTCTGGTAGATTTGTAGATTTGGACCCGGGTAGTCCCAACCGAGGCCCAGATGCAAACAATGCAGCACAGTACCCAAAAGAAGATGTGGGAGCAAAGATCTGGCTCTGACCTCTAAATCAGAGCCCCGAGGAGCTCTGCAGAGCTGGAGGAGTTGGCCCTGCAGTCTCTACTACCCCAGCCATCCTGGGCACCCTGCTTTTTGAGTTAACTATTACAGTGACTGGAAGGACTAGCGCTTTACAGTTCTCATTTGGGATTCTTGCCTGTCAGGGAATGCATCTGCTTGAGGATCTACTGTGATTTTAAAGAGCTCTGAACCAGCAACCCTAATGATAGCAATCTCTACTTTGGTTCTCTGGTTAAAGACTTTGAAGACAGAAGCAATACTTACTTCTCGACAATACTCATGGAAGCAATACTCACTTTTCTTAGACCCAGGCCAGTGGGACCACTGCTTTGAATCCCATACTGGAACACATCACATATATTACTGAAACAGCTGCAAAATAAATGTATTAAAGAACACATAGGCCAGGGGTTTTGGCTCATGCCTGTAATCCCAGCACTGTGGGAGGCCGAGGAGGGAGGATCACTTGAGGTCAGCAGTTCAAGACCAGCCTGGGCAACATGGTGAAACCCTGTCTCTACTAAAAATGCAAACATTAGCCAGGTGTGGTGGCCCATGTTTGTAATCCCAGCTACTTAGGAGGCTGAGGTGGGAGAATTGCTTGAACCTGAGAGGTGGAGGTTGCAGTGAGCTTAGACCACACCACTGCACTCTAGACTGGGCAACAGAGTGAGACTTAACAACAACAACAACAAAAAACCCAAAAACATGGACAACTTTGTCATTCTAATGACCAAGCAGACACAGAATGACCTGTCACCCTAAACCATCTCTCCGAAGGCTATCATCATTGAGGCCCTAGGGAAATGATGAATTCTCCACATGTCCTGCTGATGTACTTGAAACCAAAAACCTGTGACCAAATATGAAGGCTTAGGATATGCAGCTGCCAGCATCAGACAAATGCACTGCCTTGGAGCACAGAGAGGCTTCAGCACAGGAGTGCCTCGGTAAAAAGAAAGCGCAAAGGGTCAAATCCTTCCACTCAGATAGCATGAATGCAGTTGACCCTTACTTAATGGAAGCATCATTTTCCAGGTAATGAGGACCTTCCCTTTTCTTGCTGGTTTTCATGTTGCCAATTACGAGTACCTCTGAAGGAACTCAAGAATGACACAGTGTTTGCAACAGCACTACATGAGGCTGAACAAGTCCTGTTACTCTTAAGTGTTCATATAGTCTAAGCATACTGCAATGGGACAAGGAGTCTTTATTCTGGCAACTGGATGGACACTGAATGCTATAATTATGCTTATTTTAATTTCAAAAATATAAAATAAAGTTCAAAAATTGAAATAAAAATTCAGCATTTAAAAATAATTTTGATTGAAAATTGTGATATTCCTTAATTCTCATTTGTAGTTTCCAAAAGATAACATTTTTTAAAAATATAAAAAATTGTTCATGTTTTGATCTTTCACATTTCTTTAATTTCCACATTTTGATGAAAGTAACAATCAAATTTTGTATACTTTGTACATGCTCATCATCAAATTTTGTACACTTTGAATATAATTACATTTTATTATTTATTTTATTTTTTTGAGACAGGGTCTCACTATATTTCCCAGCCTGGTCTCAAATTCCTGGGCTCAAGCAATCCTCCTGCTTTGCCCTCCCAAAGCGTTAGAATTATAAGCATTAACCACCACACCCAGCCATGTTTTATTTTTTAATTCTCAATATCATTACTGTCTATAGATCACAAATTATCAGAAAATCGTAAAGGCAACAAGAAAATTTGTGTTTTATTGCAATGAGGATGATAAAAATCGATTGTTATAAATAATAACATTTATATATTAAATGTCTCTGTTTTTGAAACAGCAAACAGAGGATGGTATCCTGTTTTTCCCCTTTTCTCTTCCTCTAGTTTCTTGTATGCATAGGAAAAAAAATAGGATAATGGTGAAATTATCTCTTTAATGTCAAACAATATTAGCTTTGCTCTCATCAACCAGAACTTTTAAATTGAATTAATTTTAAGAGCTTGATTTACCAAAAATACTCTTTTAATTCTCTACTTCACTTGTTTATATTTCTCTTTCTAAAATGAATACTATAGCAAAGAATGGAAAGGAAGCTTAGTGGGGCCAATGCAAATACCTTTAGGAGGCATGTATGATGTACAAACAACAGGAAGTGGTTACCTTTTGATGCATTATTTTTCATAGCATTCTTGGAACCCACTATAATCCACACCTATGTAAATCTGTCAACAGTACTCCTGATAGGAATGTAATTTGGGAAGAGTTTATGGAAAATATGCAAGATATATTCAGAGCATTGTAAATAATAAGAGTAGCAATTGCGTAGCTAATTTATATTGAGTTCTTCTTTTGTATTGGCACTACTGTTTTATTTAAATTATTTAATTCTTACTCTTGGAAAAGGTACTATTATTTACTCCATTTTTGAGAAAACCAAAGCCAAGGCCAAAGATATTCAGTATTTTTTATAGAGTGTCACAGCTAGTAAATCTAAGTGAGGTGCAAACCCAAATAATCCTTTTTTTCTTTCTTTCTTTTGTTTTTAAATTATACTTTAAGTTCTGGGATACATGTGCATAACGTGCAGGTTTGTTACATAGGTATACACGTACCGTGGTGGTTTGCTGCACCCATCGACCCGTTATCTACATTAAGTATTTCTCGTAATGCTATTCCTCCCCTTACCACCCCCCCCGGTGTGTGATGTTCCCCTCCCTGTGTCCATGTGTTCTCCTTGTTCAATTCCCACTTATGAGTGAGAACATGCAATGTTTCTCTTTCTGTTCCTGTGTTAGTTTGCTGAGAATGATGGTTTCTAGCTTCATCCATGTCCCTGCAAAGGACATGAACTCATCCTTTTTTTATGGCTGCATCATATTCCATGGTGTATATGTGCCACATTTTCTTTATCCAGTCTACCATTGATGGGCATTTAGGTTGGTTCCAAGTCTTTGCTATTGTGAACAGTGCCACAATAAACATACATGTGCATGCATGTGTCTTTATAATAGAATCATTTATAATGCTTTGGGTATATACCCAGTAATGTGATTGCTGGGTCAAATATTATTTCTGGTTCTAGATCCTTAAGGAATTGCCATACTGTCTTCCACTATATACTCACACCAAAAGTGTAAAAGCATTCCTATTTCTCCACATCCTCTCCAGCATCTGTTGTCTCCTGACTTTTTTATTATTATTATTATTATTATTTTTTTTTTTTTTTAAAGACGGGGTTTCACCATGATGGCCAGGTTTGTCTTGAACTCCTGATCTCAGGTGATCCACCCACCTTGGCCTCCCAAAGTGCTAGGATTACAGGCGTGAGCCACCGCGCCCGGCGTCTCCTGACTTCCTTCTTGTCAGAACATGAATATAGAAAATATTTTCAATAACACTTTTTTTTTTTTTTGAGACGGAGTTTCACTCATGTTACCCAGGCTGGAGTGCAATGGCGCGATCTCGGCTCACCGCAACCTCCGTCTCCTGGGTTCAGGCAATTCTCCTGCCTCAGCCTCCTGAGTAGCTGGGATTACAGGCACGCGCCACCATGCCCAGCTAATGTTTTTTTTGTATTTTTAGTAGAGACGGGGTTTCACCATGTTAACCAGGATGGTCTCGATCTCCTGACCTCGTGATCCACCCACCTCGGCCTCCCAAAGTGCTGGGATTACAGGCTTGAGCCACCGTGCCCGGCCTTGAGTTAATTTTTGTATAAGGCATAAGGAAGGGGTCCAGTTTCAGTTTTCTGCATATGGCTAGCCAGTTTTCCCAACACTATTTATTAAATAGGGAAAACTTTCCCCATTGCTTGTCTTTGTCAGGTTTCTCAAAGATCAGATGGTTGTAGATGTGTGCTGTTATTTCTGATAGATGTGTGGTGTTATTTCTGAGGCCTCTGTTCTGTTCCATTGGTCTATATATCTGTTTTGGTACCAGTACTGTGCTGTCTTGGTTACTGTGTCCTTATAGTATAGTTTGAAGTCAGGTAGCATGATGCCTTCAGCTTTATTGTTTTTACTTAGGATTGTCGTGACTATGTGGGCTCTTTTTTGGTTCCATTGAAATTTAAAGTAGTTTTTTCCAATTCTATTAGGAAAGTTAATGGTAGCTTGATGAGGATAGCATTGAATCTATAAATTACTTTGGGCAGTATGGCCATTTTCACAATGTTGATTCTTCCTAACCATGAGCATGGAATGTTTTTCCATTTGTTTGTGTTCTCTCTTAATTCCTTGAGTAGTGGTTTGTAGTTCTCCTTGAAGAGGTTGTTCACATCCCTTGCAAGTTGTATTCCTAGGTATTTTATTCCCTTTGTAGCAATTGTGAATGGGAGTTCACTTATTCCTTGGCTCTCTGATTGTCTCTTATTGGCGTATAGGAATGCTTGTGATTTTTGCAC
This sequence comes from Cebus imitator, assembly GCF_001604975.1. Taxonomy (NCBI): domain Eukaryota; kingdom Metazoa; phylum Chordata; class Mammalia; order Primates; family Cebidae; genus Cebus; species Cebus imitator. The sequence goes on from NW_016107322.1 coordinate 4,570,261, forward strand.
ATTGATTTTGTATCCTGAGACTTTTGTGAAGTTGCTTATTAGCTTAAGGAGATTTGGGGCTGAGACAATGGAGTTTTATTTATACAATCATGTCATCTGCAAGCAGAGACAATTTGACTTCTTCTCTTCCTATTTGAATACCCTTTATTTCTTTCTCTTGCCTAATTGCCCTGGCCAGAACTTCCAATACTATGTTGAATAGGAGTGGTGAGAGAGGGCTTCCTTGTCTTGTGCTAATTTTCAAAGGGAATGCTTCCAGTTTGGTTTGTCCTAAATAGCTCTTAATATTTTGAGATACATTCCATCAATTCCTAGTTTATTGAGAGTTTTTAGCATGAAGGGCTGTCTAATTTTGTCAAAGGCCTTTTCTGCATCTATTGTGATAATTGTGGTTTTTGTCATTGGTTTTGTTTATGTCATGGATTACGTTTATTGATTTGCATATGTCAAACCAGCCTTGCATCCCAGGGATGAACCCAACTTGATTGTGATGGATAAGCTTTTTGACTTCTCTACAAATGGAGTCATAATATACATTCTATTTCTAAATACAATTATAATTAAAATTTACAACCTGGCCAGGTGCGGTGGCTCATGCCTGTAATCCCAGCACTTTGGGAGGCCAAGGCAAGAGGATAATCTGAGGTTGGGAGTTCAAGACCAGCCTGGTTAACATGGAGAAACCCCACGTCTACTAAAAAATACAAAATTAGCTGGGCGTGGTGGTGCGTGCCTGTAATCCCAGGCACCTGGGAAGCTGAGGCAAGAGAATCACTTGAAGCCAGGAGGTGGAGATTGTGGTGAGCTGAGATTGAGCTGAGATTTCACTCCAGCCTGGGCAACAAAAGTGAAACTCTGTCTCAAAAAAAAAAAAAAAATTACAATAGAAAAGAAACAAGTGAAATGAAAGAAAATTTGAAATTCAAAATCAGATCGTATTTTCTCAAGTCAATGTTAAGTGAAATAGAATAAAAATCAGAACATATTTCTTTGCCAAAAGAGATACCATTTCCTAAAAGATTTATCTTAACAATGAATTTGTGAAAAATGTAGAAGAATTGGAGTCAGTGTGTTTGTTTAATAAAATCTTTGCATTTTACCTATCAATTAACAGTTTTCTAGAAAAAGATTGATGACCTTAACATTCCTGTAATTCCTTTCAACTTTGTTATTGACATTATTATTATTTGTATATTGTGTAATTTTTAACGTATATTTTCTACTTTATTGATACAAAGTAGAAGTTTTAATAAATTTCCATAGGAACTTAGTGTCCTTTCTCCAATTTAAAAGAGTCACTCGATGCTCACTGCCAGTTTTTTTCACTATAATTTCTGTTTCTGAATGTTTGCTTTGATTAATCTCTTAATCAGTTGGTCTTACTTAACAAGTAATTCTTTTTTTCTTTTTGACACAAGGCCTTACTCTATTGCAGGCTGCAGTGTGGTACTGCAGTTACGTCTCATTGCAGGCTTGACCTCCCAGGCTCAAGCAATTCCTCCTGCTTTGGTCTCGCAAAGTGCTATGATTACAGGCATGAGCCACCGCACCTGTCCTAGTTCTTTTAATGAATCTTGCCTAACATTTTTTATTTATAAAAATATACACTTCTACTCTTGAATAACAACTTGTCTGAATATGTTATTCTTGAGTCACAATGTATATTGTTTAGTATTTTTGGTTCATTTGCTATTTCCCTTCTAGAGGATTGTTCTAATTATCTATTGCTGTGAAACATATTACTGGAAATTTTAGTTTCTTAACACAACAAATCTTTATTATTATACACAGTTTCTGAGGATCAGGAATCTGGGAGCAGCTCAGCTTCAAGATGTGACATAAGGATCTCTCAGGAGACTGCATTCAAGCTGTGGGCTGGGGCTGCAGTCATGTCAAGGGCTGACCAGAAATAGAACTTCCACTTCCCAAGATGGCTCACTCATGTGGTGATTGTTGCAAGTTAGTTTCTCATTAGCCAACGAGAGATTGCTTGCGAAAGATTTCAGTTCCTTATCATGTTGACCTTTGCAGAGCAGCTGGCTTACACCAGGGTGCCTGGCCCAGGGGAGAATGAAGTGAACCAGGACAGAGGTTACAGTGTGCTTTATAACGTAGTTTTGGGTATGACATACCATCACTTCTGCAGGATCCTATTGGTCACACAGATCAACCCTATTAAAATAAGAAAGGCGACTACACAAGGATGTAAATATAGGAGGCAGGAATCGTTGAAGGTCATTTTAGAGATCAGCTACCATTGCCCTTTTTTTCCTTCTGGCATTGAGTATTGCCATGGAGAAGTCACAATCAGCCAAAGTTTTCTCCCTTTGGTGGTAGTTTACCTGTAAAATCTGGATGCCTGGAAGAAAAGTCTCTATTTTTGAACCTCATTAACTTGTCTATGAGTTGAATGTTCTAAATCAAATTTTCTTGGAAGTGATATTTTGTTCTGCAGATTCAGTTTTTGGCTCATTTCAGGGATGTTTCTTGAAGTGTATCTTTGAATAAAATTTTCTTTACATTTGTTGAGTTTTCTTCCAGAATATCAGTTATACTTAGACTATTTTCATATTGAATTCCTTTAATCTTTAGCTTTTTCATTCTGCCTTCATTATGACTATCTTCTTATTTACCTTCAGTTCAAAGCTTTTATACTAATATTGTTTTGGTCCTTATTTTTTTTCCTTTAGGACTGCAATATTTTACTTTCTTCAGAATATCATGTTATTTGATCATTTTAGCTGAGAGATTTATTCAGCTCATGTTTTTGTTAAGCTATTTTATAGGGTAAAACAATCGTTAAGACACTTTCTTCTGTTCTATATAATACAGGGCCCTAGCTATGTCCCACTATGAGTTGTTTAAACTAACTAAAGTGAAAATATATATAAATAATATTAAAGTGAAAAAATATATAAACACTTTATAACTTTCAATTCTCATAAATCTGAGGCACTTGGAAAATAAGTGCTTTTATTCCTCTGCCCTTGTGAACATGACTAAGTAATGGATGATACTTAAATAACTGAGTAACTACATAGCCTCTTCAGTTCTGAGATATTAATAGGAATTTAGAAAAAAGACAACCTGGGTGCAGTTTAGTGAAAGAAAATTGTCATTGATGTCTAATACCTTTTTTACCTTTACATCCTTCTTACAACAAATTTTTGTAGATTATTGAAATTTTTTCATTGATATTTTGCCATACTAAATATCGTTTAAAATAAGTAAAACAAATAGGAGGGAGAAGTTTGGGATATCATTTTAATTCCTAAATATTATACATGTAATTGATTTTTACTTTGTCCATTTTATGCCCATTTGCAGTTATATACATACATTTCCATAATTGTTTTTGGGCGCGGTGGCTCACACTTGTAATCCCAGCACTTTGGGAGGCTGAGGCAGGCAGATCACAAGGTCAAGAGATCGAGACCATCCTGACCAAAAAACCCGTATCTACTAAAAAATACAAAAAATCAGTCGGGCGTGGTGGTGTGTGCCTGTAGTCTCAGTTACTTGGGAGGCTGAGGCAGGAGAATTGCTTGAAACCAGAAAATGGAAGTTGCAGTGAGCCGGGATAGCGCCACTGCACTCCAGTCTGGTGATAGAGTGAGACTTTGTCTCAAAAAAATAAATAAATAAATAAAAATAAATACATAGATATGTATATGTATTTTAAAACACACATAAACATAACTCGGGTCATATTAGAGATACTTTCTAACATCTACTTTTTTCACTTACTGATACTGAAAATTTTTTTATGAGAACATATTTATTCAATTGTTTTTAAAAGTATCATGATTGCTGGGCGTGGTGGCTCACGCCTGTAATTCTAGCACTTTGGGAGGCCGAGGTGGGTGGATCACCTGAGGTTAGGAGTTCAAGACCAGCCTGGCCATCATGGCAAAACTCCATCTTTAAATTAAAAAAAAGCAAAATAAGTAATTTTAAAGAAATAGAGAGAATTATTTAATATTAAAAAAAAGTATCATGATTTAGTTACCCTGTTCTCTGCAGACATTTGTTTCCATTCATATATGTGTATATGCTGCACTGCCTCAACACTTATCTTTGTTCACATACCTATGTGTGCAGACATGAAAGTAGGTCTACAGGACAAAGTCTTAGGAGTAATTAATAAAATTCTTAATGTATGTTAGATGTGACTCGTCAGGCCCCTTTCTGTAAGTGAGACTTTACCGGTGTCCTTTGAAAGTGGGTGTATTAGTCCGTTTCCACTGCTGTAAAGGAATGCCTGAGACTTGGTAATTTATAAAGGCAAGAGGTTTATTTTGGCTCACATTTCTGCAGGCTGTACAGGAAGCATGATGCTGGCATCTGCTTCTGGTAACAGCCTCAGGAAGCTTACAATCATGGTGGAAGGTGAAGAGGGAGCTGGTATCACATGGTGCAACAGAATGAGAATCACTCGTTACCATCTGGAGGGCACCAAGCCATTCATGAAGGATTTACCGTCTGTGACCAAAATGTCTCCCACCAGGCCCCACCTTATGAGACTTAGAGGGGACACACACCAAACCCTTCTTAACAATGCCTGGAAGTCTCTGAAAATTGTGATTTTGTTTCTGTCTTTTTATATAATATTTTTTAATTGGTCATTCAAAAAGATACAAAAAATTACTATTGTTCTGCAATTCTACAATTCTTAAACTAGGTACAATTTATTGTACCTCCTAGATATTGGTAGCATCCTACCTGGTTTGCCCCAGGAGTCAGTCACATATGGATGTGCACAGATGATTTTTTTGTTTTTTGAGATGGAGTCTTGCTGTCTCCCCCAGGCTGTCATGATCTCAGCTCACTGCAACCTTTACCTCCCGGGTTCAAGCAATTCTCCTGCCTCAGCCTCCCAAGTAGCTGGGATTACAGCCACACACCACCATACCCAGCTAATTTTTGTATTTTTAGTAGAGACGGGGTTTCTCCATGTTGGCCAGGCTGGTCTCAAGCTCCTGACCTTGTTATCTGCCTGCCTTGGCCTCCCAAGTGCTGGGATTACAGGCATGAGCCACCGCGCCCAGCCCAGAAGATGTTTTTTAGTGTAGCACAGGTTCTACCATTCATGTTATTCAGGAGCAGTCAGATCCTAAAGCAAGGGGCTGCAATTAAAGACTAAGTAGAAACTGGCAGAACAATTTGCTGCATGGAACACTGCTGAGAGTGGCATCTTCTGCTTGCTTCTTACAAATAATAGCAATGTTAGCACTTTGCTTAGCTTATAATAAGCATTCAATAAATATTAACTAGACATTTTATATGCATTATATTATTTGTCATTACCACAATCCTATGAGGTAGGGCTATGATAATCCCATTTGATAAATACACAAACTTATGTCACTGCTAATACATCTAGTGAATGGCAAAGTTGGAATTTGAACCCTGGCCATCTGACTTCATAGATCAGACAAAGGACACGTTTTCTTCTACATCAGACATTGGCCCCAAAACGGCACACCTCTGCATGTTCAACAGCAGTGACAGCATTTTCAGCAAACACTGGCATCACAGCTGCTACTTTGCAGATTGGAAGTCACCTGAGTCATATCTGGACCCAATTGCTCATGAAAAATAGGCTCTAGTCCCTTCTAGAACAATTCTGGAGGACTATGGGAAAACTGGAGTTCCCAGAGAGTAGAAGGAGCAGATCTGGGGCTGTAAAAAATTGTGGCTACCTTTGCCCATAGTTTTTACCCAAGGCCTGGCTTTCCTAAGTGTACATATGTACACATGTATAGTTCCTGATGCATGTGAAAACCAAGACATGTAGACCATATGTGATTACAAGGGTATTGATTCTGAACACTTTGTTAGTCGGGTGTTGGAAAAACTTGTAGCTGAAATAAGATAAACAGCTCTGCACTTGTTCTCTTTATTGTCCTGGTTCTGATTCACCTGCCTGAAACTCTCACACCAGTCTTTATGACAGGCTGAGCCATACAGCTTCAAGCCAGAGTGGGAATTTCCTGATATGGGAGTAAATATAGAAACTGTACTGAATTCTCAGTCTCTGTCTACAACTGTTCCAGGTTCAGTGAAACACTCAATAATTTTTACCTACATTGTGCCTAATTATCTAGATATAGCTGTGTCTATTTGCTACAGTTCACTCTGAGTGCTTGGTAGGATTCTTCTGCACTCAACAAAATGTCTTTTCCTTTTCACTGATAGAGAATTTTTTTGTTTTAATGTTTTTGATATCTTGCTTTTGAAAGGGTATTCCAGGGTTGAGTGCTTTATAAGGACTCTTTCCCACTATGTAGAAGCAGTTTACTTCATGGTTATTTGGAGAATTATTCAGTGTCAGTACCTAATGTCTATACCAGCCTCATTATTTATAATTATTACATAGCCTGAAGCAAGAAACATATTTGCATACTAATAGAATGTTGTTAGCAATGTTGATTTGGAGTTTGATGGTTTAGGTTTTAATCCAAAACCCTGTTCTTCCAAACCTTGGACAAACTAACTTCTCTAATTCTCAATCTTCTTCACTTTAAAGTGACAATTAAATGACAAACTGGAACAATTCCAAAAAAATTCCCCCTTTCTTTTACATGTTGGAAACACTTACAATGAGACTCAAAAGATCAGAAGAATTGTAAAGAAAAGGAAACTGGGCCGGGCACTGTGGCTCACACCTGTAATCCCAGCACTTTGGGAGGCCGAGGCAGGTGGATTACCTGAGGTCAGGAGTTCGAGACCAGCCTCACCAACATAGAAAAACCCTGTCTCTACTAAAAATATAAAAATTAGCCTAGCATAGTGGTGCATGCCTGTAATCCCAGCTACTCAGGAGGCTAAGGCAGGAGAATCGCTTGAACCCGGGAGGTGAAGGTTTTGGCAAGCCGAGATCGCAACATTGCACTCCAGCCTGGGCAACAAGAGTGAAACTCTGTGAAAAAAAAAAAAAAGAAGAAAAAAAGGAGACTGTTCTGTATTTTATTTATGTATTAAGATCTTTTCTTGGCTGGGAGCAGTAGTTCACACCTGTAATCTCAGTACTTTGGGAGGCCAAGGCGAGTGGATCACCTGAGGTCATGAGTTTTGGTCAATGTGGTGAAATCCCATCTCCACTAAAAATAGAAAAATTAGCCGGGTGTGGTGGCTGGCACCTGTAATCCTAGCTACTCGGGAGGCTGAGGCAGGAGAATCACTTGAACCTGGGAGGCAGAGGTTGCAGTGAGTAGAGATCCCGCCATTGCACTCCAGCCTGGGTGACAAGAGTGAGACTCTGTCTCAAAAAATAACAGCAGCAACAACAACAACAAACCCAAAAAACAAACAAATAAAAACTTTTCTCTTTGGTGAAAGTAGTGTTGGGAAATACAATTTTTGAGGTTGTTAGAAAACTTTAGCTTCTCTGAAATTTACAAATCTTTGTGTTCTTTGAGTACCAATTGCTTCTGACAAAATTTTTAATATTTAAACTTACTCAGAGATTTTACTGCCAGGTAATTTTCTGTCTGGCAATGTTTTTCTCAAAATATAGACTTCTTGAATGTTTTGCCATTTAAAAAAATACATGAGAATGTGAGGTTTTTTTTTTTTTTTTTGAAAGGGTGTCTTGCTCTGTCGCCCAGGATGGAGTGCAGTGGCGTGATCTTGGCTCACTGCAACCTCAGCCTCCTGGGTTCAAGTGATTTTTCTGCCTCAGCCACCTGAGTAGGTGGGATTATAGGCACCTGCCACCACGCCTGGCTAATTTTTGTATTTTTAGGAGAAACGGGGTTTCACTATGTTGGCCAGACTGGTCTCGAACTGCTAACCTCGGATGATCTGACTGCCTTGGCCTCTGAAAGTGCTGGGATTACAGGTGTGAGCCACAGTGCCCGGCTTGGGAAATTTATTTGAAAGACAGAGATGGTGATTTAAGAACTAATGGCAGATTGAGCGTGGTGGTTTAAGCCTGTAATCCAGCATTTTGAGAGGTCAAGGCAGTAGGATCACTTGAGCTCAGGAGTTTGAGACCAGCCTGGGCAAGAAAGGGAAACCTCATCTCTACTAAAAATCAAAAAAATTACCTGGGCATAGTGGTATATGCCTGTATTCCCAGGTACTCAGGAGGCTGAGGCAGGAGCTCGCTTGAGCCCAGGAGTTAGAGGCTGTGGTAAGCTTTGATCATGCCACTGTACTCCAGCCTGGACAACAGAGCAAGACCCTATCTGAAAGAAAGAAAGAAAGAAGAAAGAAAAAGAAAGAAAGAAAGAAAGAAAGAAGGAAAGAAAGAAAGAAAGAAAGAGAAAGGAAGGAAGGAAGGAAAAGAAAAGAAAGAAAGAGAGGAAAAGAAAAGAAAGAAAGAGAAAGAAAGAAAAGAAAGAAAGAAAGCAAGAAAGAAAGAAAGAAAGAAAGAAAGAAAGAAAGAAAGAAAGAAAGAAAGAAAGGTAATAACAGATGTATTTTTATTGTGGTAATATATAGATAACATAAAATTTAGCCTGGGCAGCAAAATGAGACCCCATTTCTACAAACAAACACTAAAACAAAAAAACACAGCCATGTGTGGTAGTACACGCCTTAGTCCCAGCTACTTGGGACACTGAGGTTGGAGGCTCACTTGAGGCCAGGAAGTTGAGGCTGCAGTGAGTTATGATTGCGCCATTGTATTCTAGACTGGGTGACAGAATGCAACTCTGCCTCTAAAAAGCACACACACACACACACACACACACACACACACACTCCACCATTTAATCATTTTTAAACGTACAGTTCAGTGGCAAGTGGCATTAAGTACATTCACATTGTTATGCAACCATCACCACCACAGAACTTATTTAATCCTCTCAAACTGAAACTCCACACCCATTAAACAGTAACTCCTCATGCATCCCTTCCCCCAGCCCCTGGCAACTGTTCAATTTTCTAATGGCAGATAATTTTAAAGAGAAAGCAAACAGGATGGTGCTTAGCTGGTGGCAAGCTTTGCATTTCTGACCTAGGTTGGTATCATTTCTAAACTATCCCACTGAAGTATTAATTCAGCTTCTTCACAAGGATATTGCAGAGGAGTGCCCAGTTTGACCGGATCACATGGGACCAGCCAGTACTGGGCAGTCCCTAGTCTCTTGCCTGTAATCCCAATGGCTTGAGGCCAAGAGTTCAATACTGGCCTGGGCAACATAGCAAGACCCTATTTCTACAGAATATTTAAAAATTAGCCAGGCAGGCCAGGCATGGTGGCTCACACCTGTAATCTCCAGTTTGGGAGGCCAAGGTGGGAGGATCGTTTGAGCCCAGGAGTTTGAGACCATCCTGGGCAACATGGAGAAACACAATCGCTACAAAAAATACAAAAATTAGCTGGGTGTGGTGGCGTGCACCCATAGTCTCAGCTACTTGAGAGGTTGAGGTGTATTGTAGTGAACTCCAAGTTTCTCTTCAAAGAATCAGTATGACAGTATGTTCAACTCTCTTATTCTTTAATTCTCTATTTTAAAGTGTTAGCTTCCTTGTCATTCCAGTAAATAACCTTCCCACTGGTTCTAATCAGTAGTTCACATCTGTTCCCCCAGCCCCTGGCTCCAACCTGACTTATCACAGTCACCTGCTCCAGTCACCTTCTTTGACCTAAATCACCCCGGCTACCTGCTTTGACCCACCGGTAACTGTCCTTCCCACCAAAACAACCAGCCTACCACTCCAGCTCAGACCCGTGCTCTCTTTAAAATAGCCAATCGGACAGTAAGCCAAGATTGCACTACTGCACTACAGCCTGGGCGACAGTGTGAGACTCTGTCTCAGAAAAAAAAAAAAAAAAAAGCCAATCAGGATTAGTCTAGCTTGCGCTGTCTAACCCTTGCCAATAGGGGAATGACACAGCAGTAGGGATGACCCCTGTCAGGCATAAGCTCCCCTTCCCCGCCTTGTCCAAGCTTGTGGCTGCCATTGCTCCATCCGTGAGCCGTACCCTTCTATAGAAGTAAGCTGCCTTACTGAGAAGATTTATCTTCGAGTGCTATTTCTTTTGCGGCATCGAAATTTTACTTATAACAGGTGGGAGGATCACTTGAGCCTGGGGAAGGCAGGGTTGCAGTGAACTTTGATGGCGCCACTACACTTCAGCCTGGGTGACAGAAAGAAACCCTGTCTAAAAAA
>NW_016107322.1:4580685-4586156 GCF_001604975.1 Cebus imitator
AAGGAAGGAAGGAAGGAAGAAAGAAAAGAAAGAGAAAGAAAGAAAGAAGAGAAAGAAAGAAAGAAAGATCAGTCTCAGTCTTGGTATCTTGTCAGCCTCTGACTTTCAAGCCTTGAATTTCAGGCAGAGGACTCCAGCTGGTTTAATACTCATCTGCCAATGTCAGCTCAGTTTCCATTCCACGAGGAATTTACTATTCAGCAACCCAACCCTGTTTCCTTCAGCCCAAACACTGACCTAGTAAAGGCATGCCAGACCTTGCCCTGTCTGTAAAATGAAAAGGCTGAATTAGGTAATCTCAAAGGTATTTTGCAGCCCTGAAGTTGTTACTCTTTGTTTAAGAGAAACAAATAATGGTCCTAATGTAATGGGCTAGATAAGATTTTTCTGTAAAAATTCCCTCTCTTACTAGCATGCGTCATGTTGTGATATAAATACAAATGCTGAAGCATTGTGTTTGGTTTGAAAGTAATGGTCAGCAAAGGGTTAACTGTAAGTCAACACAGGATTGGGAGTTTGGAAACATAAGAATTTAGAAGAAAAGATAATCTGTTAGTACAAAGAATTTCATATCCTGAATATAATCCTGAAAAAATTGAAGATCTGGGGACTTTGGACAGACTGTTTTTTTCTTTGCATAAAACAGTTTTGACTTTCACTCTAATGCAGCCTTAGTCCAGTTGAAGGCAAGTCGCTGGCTATTTGATAGGGCTATTTGCATTTCAAAGCTAATCAGTATTAAATAATCGGCGGGCAAAAGAAGAATAAGAGGGTCATTGTGTGTATTTTATTATTGTGTAAACTTGGGAAAACAAGCTGAGTGGTTGAGAAAGCTCACTCAAATTCTAACAGATAAGAAAGTGTTTTATGTAAAAGGTCTCTTAATGAGTGACTCACATTTTACTTCTCTGACTTACTTAGGTAGAGTCAGGAGGATCACGTGACAGCTAGGCTTTATAAGGAAGTAAAAACAATCGGTGAAGAGAAAAACCATTTATTTTCAGTACTTAAGGTAAAGTAACTTCTTAAATATTTAGCTTTTATTCCCCTGAAACTTTTGAGAACATTTAATAGTTTTAATTAATTCTTAATATTAAATTATACTATTTCATTGGCTAATTCAGATCAAACTTGATCATAACTTTAATTCAGTGGTTCTTAACCCTGGTACATTAGAATCACCAAGAGAAAAGAAAAATATTGATGCTGGTTCCTACTCCAGAGAGTTGATGTGATTGATTTGGGATGTGGTCTGGTCATCAATATTTTCTAATACTTCCCAGGGGATTTTCCTGGGTTGAAAGTTGAGAACCATTATTATAATTTATATCCTAAACATATCCTCCTTGGCAAATAAGACTTCAATGAGTCTCCCATTGTTTACAGTATGGTCTTGAATTTTAATTGCATACATCTACTGGTTAAAAAAAAAAAAAACATTAGAGGTGTGGTGGCTCCCACCTGTATAATTTAGCCCTTTGAGAGGCCAAGACAGGAGGATTGCTTGAGCCCAGGAGTTTGAGACCAGCCTGAGCAACATACTGAGACCCTGTCTCTATAAAAATTTAAAAAATTAGCCAGGCATGATGGTCCCAGTTACTTGGGAGGCTGACATGGTCGGACTGCCTGAGCCCAGGAAGTTGAGGCTTCAGTGAGTCATTGCACTCCAGCCTGGACAACAAAAAAAAGAAAAAATTAGAGCACATACCAAAGTATATATGTGTATGTATATGCATATGTGTGTGTGTATATACATATACACACACATTATTATATGCATACATATATATAATGTACACAAATATATACTTCATATTATGTAGATGTGTTATTTTACCAATATGTTATCTACATTGTGAAACAGAAAAAAGACATTTATAAAACTATGAATAATTAAAAAAATATTTTTTTCCTATACTCCTTATCATCCTTTTAGCCCCTTTACTTTGGAAACAACAGTTTCATAGGATAAAAAATAAATTCCAGGCTGGGCATGATGGCTCATGCCTGTAATTCCAGCACTTTGAGAGGCTGAGGTGGGCGGATCACCTGAGATCAGGAGTTCAAGACCAGCCTGGCCAACATGGTGAAATCCCGTCTTTACTAAAATACAAAAATTAGCTGGGCGTGGTGGCACATGCCTGTAATCCTTGCTACTCAGGAGGCTGAGGCACAAGAATCACTTGGGCATGGGATGCGGAGGTTGCAGTCAGCTGAGATCGCATCACTGCACTCCAGCCTGGGTGATAGAGCGAGACTTTGTCTCAAAAAAAAATAAATAAATAAATAAATAAAAGAATAAATTCCGTATCATGGAGTTCAAGGTTTTCTCTAGACAAAATTTCATCTCTCTTTTATTGTTATATACCCTACTGTTATAGGTTGTTATCATTGTTTTTTGTGGCTGTTTTTACATCATCGTTATATATTTTATTATCTTATGTCCACTTTCTCAGGGACTCTGAGATGAGGACTTGCAGGTAGAAAGTTTATTGAGGAATGAAGGACACAGGATTGGGCAGAAGTGATGGACTTGCAACAAAGCCCTTAGCCAGTCTCACAAAGAGACCAGGAGCTGGGCCGACCCTTGAGGCGAGGCGGTGAGGCCCCATATTCACATCCCTCACCTAGTCATTGAGTAGTTATTCGAAGTGGACTGCCCTTGAGTAAGGTGGTTCTCTTTCATCCCGGAGAACATCAGCCACCAAAAGTCATTGAGGAAATGAATGCCTCATTCTGAAGAGGGGCTCTGGGATGCACCCCATGGAGCGTTGTTACGTACTCTGGAATATTTTCCTTACAAGTTTGTCCTTACAAGGTTGTTCCTTACTCTGGGATATTTTACCCTCAAATTTCACAGGCTGGGCTTCTGGTCTGGAAAAATTCTCACAAAGCTGAGCTGTGAGCTGATATGTTATACTTTTCTGTCTCTCACACTGCTTAATACATACTAGGCCCTGGTTCTAAAACTATGTAAGTTTATATTATCATATATATTAATTACATATATGTGTCTTAATGCATATATATATAATTTCAATTAACATGCTCAGTGAGGCTGGGTGCAGTGGCTCACTCATGCCTATAATCCCAGCACTTTGGGAGGCCAAAGTGGGCGAATCACCTGAGGTCAGGCGTTCAAGACCAGCCTGGCCAACATGGAGAAACCCTGTCTTTACTAAAAATACAAATATTAGCTGGGTGTATGGCGGGCGCCTGTAATCCCAGCTATTCCGGAGGCTGAGGCAGGAGAATCTCTTGAACCTGGGAGGTGGAGGTTGTAGTGAGCCGAGACGGTGCCATTGCATTCCAGCCTGGGTGGCAGAGCAAGAGACAAAAAGCAAAACAAAACAAAACAAACAAACAACAAAAAAACAAAATTAGCTGGTTCGAGAATTGCTTGAGCCCATGAAGCAGAGGTGGTAATGAGCTGAGATCGTGCCATTGCACTCCAGCCTGGGCAACAGAGTGAGACTCTGTCTCAAAAACAAAACAAAAAGAAACGAAAAAACAGGCTGAGTGTATAAACTGAATAACTAGCAAAGACCGGACGAGGCTTTCAGGCTGGTAGCAGAGCTGGAGGGAAACAGAGGTGGTAGAACTCAAGACATGCTGGGGGTCAGAGAGAAAGTGCATTTGGTGGGAGAGGAGCGCTCTTTTACAGGAACAACATGGCGAAGAGGGTCAGCAACAGAAGGTATGTTAGGAGATTTTTGTAGGCCTTAAGTCATATATTTTAGGTTGTACATTGTATGAAATGAAGAACGCAAAAGATCTTGCTAAGGAAACACAAATCTGAGCATTGCTACTTCCAAGTCCCAGAACTTAATGGGTTAAGTCTGAATTCCGCAACCAGACTTCCATTCTTAAATGTTTCAAGTCTCTCTTCATCCCTTAATCTTCTTGTTTTCTCATTCCTCTGACATCCCCACGTGGTCGCTATATACCCTACCAAATCCCCCAGATGGAATTAATCTTCCCATGTTCTCAAGGCACTCTGTTCACCCATAGCTATAGCCTTTGTTAGTTTGCCAGTTGACTTGAGTTCTTTGAGTAGTTGTCATCGCAGGCCCCAGATTGCATGCACACAGAGAGCGTGGGCAGTGTCTTACTCATCTTTGTCCACACTCCTTCTAGCACTCAGTAGAGAGTGGTATTCAGGGAAGGTCATTTGAAATAGTGATTTCTTATTATAAACCAGTGAAAAGGCTGAATGTTGTTTCCTGTTATAAACTGACATTAATACACATTACAAGTAGGCCAACATGAAAAAAACTGCTTAATGGACGGTAAAAGGCACAGTTACATAAATTCCTCTGCTTGAAGAATTATTTCTACCTGAATCACAAGTTGTTTTCCATCCAACTAACAAAAGTAGTTGTGTTAAGTCTTAGAAATGTTTGACAGGGGTGAAAAAATTATGAGAAAGGTCAGTTACTATTAGGGAAGAAAGTTTTCTTACTGAGAGGAGAACCTGTCACGACCAGATTTTATGACCTTTCTGGCTTGGTTCTATTAAAGAAACACAATTTTTCTCTTGTCCTAGTTTGATTTTTTTTTTTTAAGTGAAGAAATGATCAGGATAATTACACTTGACATTTTGTGGATTACAAAGATCTTATTGTCAGCTGTGTTGGATGCAGGGCTGGACTTTATTCCTTTGGTTGATAAGCACTATCAACATTTGCAAGAGAGAAACCTTATATGAAAGTCCGTATTTTTATTGCCTGGTTCATAGTTGGTTTCGAATCTCTGCCTGTCCTGTGCTTACGTTTGATTACCAAGTGTGCTTTCCTAGCAGGAACAGAGAGAGTCTCTGGACATGGAGAAAGCCACTAGACAATGCCAATAAAAACATAAACCTGGGCTAGTTTTAATGAATAACCAGTAGGTATAAATGAGTAACAAATGTACAGTAATCTGGCCGGGTGCGGTGGCTCAAGTTTGTAAATCCAGCACTTTGGGAGGCTGAGGCGGGTGGATCACCTGAGATCAGGAGTTTGAGACCAGCCTGGCCAACATGGCAAAACCCTGTCTCTATTAAAACTACAGAAAATGTAGCTGGGGATGGTGGCACGCGCCTGCAGTCCCAGCTACTTGAGAGGCTGAGGTAGGAAAATTGATTGAAACTGGGAGGTGGAGGTTGCAGTGAGCTGAGGTCGTGCCACTGCACTCCAGCCTGGGCAACAGAGCGACACTCCATCTCAAAACAAACGAAAAAACAAACATCCAGTAATCTACTTGGAAACTGAAAAATGTTTCTCAATCCCCCCTGGAGGGCTATGGATAGGTGACTATGTGACACATGCCTTTCTATCTCTCTCAGTAAATATATCCCAGAAGGGAATGCCCCTGCCAGAGCTCAACTCCAGAGACTATCCTGAAAATAATGCCCTTATGAGTTGGAGAACATGGCAGCCCTAGCAGGCGTTCAATTATATATATATATATATATATATATATATATATAT
>NW_016107322.1:4586706-4594981 GCF_001604975.1 Cebus imitator
ATTTGCAGAGACAGAGTCTCCCTATGTTGCCCAGGCTGGACTCAAACTCCTAGGCTGGAGTGATCCTCCCCTTGGCCTCCCAAAGTGCTGGGATTACAAGCATGAGTCACTGTGCCCAGCCAATAATCATTTCTTGAATTAAGGAATGAATGAATTAAAAGGTCCATCTCTGTACACAAAGCCAGAAGAGCTTGACAAAAGCCATTATTGAAACCAGGGCCATTATGATAATATTAGTCTAAACAGTGGAACCCATGAATAAACATGACGGTGCTGGATTAGCCATATCAGATGCTCTTGAAAATATGCCTCCCCAGATAGATCAGCTAAGAAAGAATAATTCTACGTAAACTCACTTGCAGATATATTTCCTGATAAAAATACCAAGGACACAGCTAACATCAATATGAAGTCCAGAATATGATTTTTGAATATTGGTACTTTCCTTCTTCACTGTGCTTTCTTCTCTCTGCTATCCCTGAGGCACAGATGCTGTCCTTTAGTTTGACTAAGTAAGGAGTGCCAGTGAGTCATATTAGCTATTTTTAATGCACAGACATGTGAGGGATCTGTTTGATGGAAGACTTGCTTGCCAGCAATCGAGTTTGAGAAAGTCCAGGGCTTCAAGCCAGATTCTGGAGTGAGGCAGAAATGGGGACTAGACAGAAAAGATTGTAGGCTTTTCAGACTAGAACTGAGAAAGTGCAGATGCAAAACTCGGGTTTAATTGGAGGAGTCATTTAGAGTAGGTGTTGATTTAGGAAGATCTAAAAGACGTAGAATTAATGGAAAGGTTAATGATGGGCCTCTTGAAGTGAGTGAATGATGACAGATTATGGGATGCACTTAACTCCTAATTATTATGTATTTTAATACCCAGGTTCTAAAAAATGGTAGCAAAAAATAAAAAGTCATATATTTTTAAATAGTAGATTTTTTTCCCTTCCCTAAATTTCTAACCTTGTTTCATGAACACAAACCTAATTTTAAAGGTAAAGGAAACTCATACCAAGCAGCAAACAAAGATTAATTGTATTAATTAATTAATTGTATTAATTCTTCAATTCACAAGTAGAGAAGTATTGATCGAGATTAGAGAATTATTTGTTTGCTTATTTATGGCATTAATTTGTATATTTGATTTCTTGCTCCACAGATCACTTAGGCAGAAAGGACAGATACCTACCTTAACAACAAATAATACAACAACAAATCTACGATCTACAAAAGTCTCCCACCCAGCAATCTCACTTATCTAGAACCCAGATGGGAAACTAGAATAATCCCCCCAGATCTTTATGCGTATGAATAGATGTTAAAAGATTCATGCATTAAGTCATTCGGTGCTTTTCAACCATGATAAAACCACTCAAGCCCTCACTCATTATTTGTTTACTTTAATTTTAGATGTAATGATACTAAGCTTGGTTATCAGGGTTTATTTAGCCCACAGGAGACCACAGGAGCACGTGGTTACACATTTCCTTGGCATGAACAAGTATACAAAGGGTTTTCACATCCATCACTGGCTGCTCAAGGCAGACACTGCAACAGCATCAAGAAGTGTCAGTTGAGTGCCTGACAGCCCCAAGAAGACAGAATAAACAGTAGGCACATAAACCACAAAAATAGACTAGTCTGTAGCCACAGTTAGGAAGAATTAGAAAGACATATGTCACCATTTTCAGACGGCGTCTCTACACAGACTCAGAACCTCACGTGCATAGAGAGGTTGTTCAGTCCAGGCCCCTGGTTAGTACACAGTTCAGAGACAGTTCTCTTTTCGGGTAGTTAGACAGCTCTGCTGATGTGTGGACAAGGAATCTGTGATGATTAATTTTATATGTGATACATTTTCTTTTTTTTACCAGCACCCTTGATTTGGAATGGATTTTTTTTTTTTTTTTTTGAGGAAGGATCTCATTGTGTTACCCAGGCTGTAGTTCAGGGGCACAATCACAGCTCACTGTAGCCTTGATCTCCTAGGCTCAAGCAATCCTTCTGTCTCAGCCTCCCTAGTAGCAGGGACTATAACTGCGTGCCACCATCCCCTGCTAATTTTTGTATCTCTTTGTAGAAATAGGGTTTCTCCAAGTTGCCCAGGCTGGTCTTGAATTCCTGGGCTCAAGCGATCTACCTGCCTCAGCCTCCCAAAGTGCTGGGATTCCAGGCATGAGCTACTGCACTGGGCTAATTTTCTTTTCTTTTTTTTTTTTGTTTTTGAGACGGAGTTTCACTCATGTTACCCAGGCTGGAGTGCAATGGCACGATCTCGGCTCACCGCAACCTCCACCTCCTGGGTTCAGGCAATTCTCCTGCCTCAGCCTCCTGAGTAGCTGGGATTACAGGCACACACCACCATGCCCAGCTAATTTTTTGTATTTTTAGTAGAGACGGGGTTTCACCATGTTGACCAGGATGGTCTCGATCTCTTGACCTCGTGATCCACCCGCCTCGGCCTCCCAAAGTGCTGGGATTACAGGCTTGAGCCACCACGCCCGGCACCTAATTTTATTTTTTTTTAACTTGCCTGGGTCATGGTACCTAGATATGTGATCAAACATTATTCTGGATGTTTCCATGAGCATGTTTTTGGAAGAAATTGACATTGAAGTTGGTGGACTTTGAATAAAACAGATCACTATTCCTTTTTTATGAGACAGGATGATATGGTTTGGCCTTGTGTCCCCTCTCAAATTTCATCACTAATTGTAATCCCCACATGTTGAGGGTGGGACCCGGTACAAGGTGATTGGATGATAAGGGTGGTTTCCCCTATGCTGTTTTTGTGATAGTGAGTTCTCATGAGATCTGATGGTTTAAAAGTGTGGCACTTCCCCTTGCTCTCTGTCTCTCTCTTCTGCCACCTTGTGAAGAAGGTGCTTGCTTCCCTTTCACCTTCTGCCATGATTGTAAGTTTCCTGAGACCTGCCTAGCCATGCAGAACTGTAAGTCAATTAAACCTATTTTCTTTATAAAGTATGCAGTCCCAGGTAGTTCTTTCCTACCCTCCCCACCAAGACAGAGTCTTGCTCTGTTGCCCAGGCTAGAGTACAGTGGCATAGCCTCGGCTCACTGCAACCTCCACCTCCTGGGTTCAAGCAATTCTCATGCCTCAGCCCCCTGAGTAGCTGGGATTACAAGCACGTGCCACCATACCAGGCTAATTTTTGTATTTTTAGTAGAGACAGGGTTTCACCATGGTGGCCAGGCTGATCTCAAACTCCTGACTTCATGATCCTCCTGCCTTGGCCTCCCAAAGTGCTGAGGTTACAGGCATGAGCCACCATGCCCGGTGCTACGTAGTTCTTTGTAGCAGTGTGAAGACGGACTGATATGCAGGGTCTCATTCTGTCACCAATGCTGGAGTGCAGTGGCACAATCTCAGCTCATTGCAGTCTTGACCTCCTGGGCTCAATGCGCTCCTCCCACCTCAGCCTCATAAATAATTGGGACCACAGGCATGTGCCTCCATGCCCAACTAATTTTTGTATTTTTTTGTAGAGATGGAGTTTTACCATGTTGCTTAGGCTGGTCTCGAATTGCTGAGCTCAAGGGATCCACCGGCCTTGACCTCCCAAAGTGCTGAAATTACAGGTGTGAGCCAGCAAGCCCAGCCCAGATTACTCTTCCTAATGTGGATGAGTCTCGTCCAATCAGTTGATAGTTTGAAAAGGACGGAAGACTGAGCTCCCTGCAGCAAAAGGGAATCTGTAGCAGATGACCTTTGGACTTGAACTGCAGCATCAATTCTTTTCTAGGTCTTTGGCCTGCTGGTCTACCCCGCAGATTTTGGACTTGCCAACCCCTGTAATTGTGTAAGCCAATTTCTTTATAAAACTTATTATAGATATACATCCTATTGGTTCTGTTTCTCTGGAGAACCCTGCCTAATATAAAATCCCTTTCCAAATTAGGACATGATACATTGCATAGCTCTGTATGTGTCATTAAATATAAATTCATAATGAAAAATGTTCTTTGTAGCATTGTTTATAATAGCAACAAATTGAAATTATCCTAGATGTACATGAATAATAAATTGAATAAATGAATTCTAAAACTACTGTGACTCCTTTAGAAAGAGACTGAGGTACAAGTGTATGAAATGGTGGTGGTGATATAAAAATGTGACCAAGGTAGATTGTTAGAGAAAAAATGCAACTTGCAGTGAAGCACACATAATTGGATGCCACTTGTGTAGAAACTTATATAGTTGGAAAATAGTATAATAAAAATAGCTAACACGTACCAAGGGCTTCCTAAATACATTCATTTCATTCAATTCAACAAATATTTATTGCATGCTGTGCTGGGTGACAGACAGTCAGCAGTAAATTAGACCAGTGGTTTTCAACCCAGTTGCCTTTGCCTCCCAGAGGACATTTGGCCATGTCTATAAATATTTTTTGTTGTAGGTAGAAGTAGGTAGAAGCCAGAGATGCTGCTACATAACCCACAGTGCGAAGGTCACCAGCCCCTCTTTCCACTACTGGAAATTATCCAGCCTAAAATATCAGTAGTACAGAGGTTGAAAAATCCTAAATCGGCTGGGAGGCTGAGGGGGGTGGATTACCTGAGTTCAGGATTCGAGACCATCCTGGCTAACATGGCGAAACCCTGTCTCTACTAAAAATACAAAAATTAGCCAGGCATAGTGGTGGTCGCCTGTAATCCCAGCTACTCAGGAGGCTGAAGCAGGAGAATTGCTTGAACCCAGGAGGTGGAGGCTGCAGTGAGCTGAGATTGCACCATTGCACTCCAGCCTGGGCAAGAGCAAAACTCTGTCTCAAAATAAATAAATAAATAAAAAATAAAAGGAAGACACAGGCACATAGGCTAAATGACTCACAGGTACCTCTGGGAATTGGTGAACTTTCACTTTTACATAATATATTTTGATATATTTAAATTTTTAATAAACTTATTTTACTTTTATAATGATTAGTTTTGTAATTAAAATTTGAATTGAAAGTATTTAAAAATGATTTATCAATTCTAGTTACTTGTTTAAAAGAATCCTACCTTTCCAGGCCCTCCATGATCTAGTTCCATTTACTCCTCCACACAGCAGCGGGAAGTCTGATCAGCTGTCCCTCGATCCCCTTCATGGAGGTGACATACAGGTTTTCGGCTCCTGTGTTGGCAGCACAGTTGATCACAACTCCTACCGGAAGACCCGAGGAAATCCGGAATTTCTCACCAGAGGACCCACCACATCCTCACTTCGACACCTTGAGCGCCGGAAAGAAGAAAAAAGCTGCTTCTCCAACCCTGATTGCTCCTCTCCTCATGCATTCTCCCCATTTCAGCTATCCTAGGTTAATATCTTTTTGGAGTTTGGGACTTTTGTTCATTCATTATCCCACTGTCTGAGAAACCAAGTAAGATCTTCTTGCACATAAATTATGAACCAAAATTCAAGGGGTCCCAAATGCTTCTTAAGTACAATGAAGATTTACAGGACAGACTTTGTGACCCTGTGACTAATTGACCATCCGTTATCACAAAAGACTGTTGTTTGCCTCCCTTATAGCATTCCCTCCCAGTCAGGAGAGACTGCCTACTTTCCGCAAACATGCCTCAGCCATCTGGAGTTTGTGCATGTGTTTGCCATGTAAATTCCTCCTTTGTAAGAGCTCTCTTTGGGATTATGAATCTTCTCAAACAGCATGAGTTTGATAGCTCAAATGGACTTGTTTAAATCACTCTTCACAAACTGAAAATACGGTGGAATCAAGGTTCAGGGAAGATGGCCTGAGGACCTTGCTTTATTAGGAAGCAAGTTCTAGAACAGATCATTGTTTTTGGACCACCCTTTCCTACCTTATATTTGCTACTTAATCCTTTTTTATATTCTCCCTGCCCCCTATTTCCCCCACCCCTGCACTTTTGTTGTTGTTGTTGTTGAGACGGAGTCTCCTTCTGTCGCCCAGGCTGGAGTACAGTGGTGTGATCTCGGCTCACTGCAACCTCCACCTCCCAGGTTCAAGTGATTCTCCTGCCTCAGCTTCCTGAGTGGCTGGGATTACAGGTGCACACCACCACTCCTGGCTAATTTTTGTATTTTTAGTAGAAACAGGGTTTCACCATGTTGGAGTGAATCAGTGCACTCAGCCAAAACTGGCTTTAGTAGTAAGTCTAGGCCAGGTGTGGTAGCTCATGCCTGTAATCCCAGCACTTTGGGAGGCCGAGGCGGGTGAATCACCGGGTCTGGAGTATGAGACCAGCCTGATCAATATGGTGAAACCCCTCATCAACATCCCCAATTTATTATTTTTTAATATTCTAAATGTGTAAGATAAACCTGAGAAAAATTTGACCTCATGCAACAATGTAATTTCAATCCTTAGTTCCTCTGAACCAGGGAGACTTCTATATTCTCGGTTTCAGGGGTAAGATTTGCAGAGAACTATGAATCCATGCTCACTACTTGTGTGAGATTTATACATATAGGAAAGAAACAAGTAGATAGAATCGTTAAGTCTGATTTAGAAATGAATCTCATGTTTGGATAATCTAGTCTTAGCTCGTTCTATTTATTCAGCCAAGTCATTTCCTGCACAGATCCCTCCTTTGCCTGCCAACTGTAATAATTTTTTTCTTTTCTTTTTTTTGAGACAGAGTCTCACTCTGTTGCACAGGCTGGAGTGCAGTGGCATAATCTCGACTCACTGCAACCTCTGCCTCCCGTGTTCAAGTCATTCTCCTGCCTCAGCCTCCAGAGTAGCTGGCCCTACAGAGGTGGGCCCTACACCACTCCCGGCTAATTTTTGTATTTTTAGTAGAGATGGGATTTCACCATATTGGCTAGGCTGGTCTTGAACTGCTGACTTCAAGTGATCCGCTGGCCTCGGCCTCCCAAAGTGCTGGAATTACAGGTGTGAGCCACCGCACCCGCCCATTTTTTTTTCTTTTCATATTAGTTCCCACTACTCCTATTTGAAGTGCCACCACACACAGCTTTCAATTGCTTTACTTTCAGTTTAGTTAATCTCACCCACCGTGGTCATCTAAGTAAGCCAGTTTTTGCACATCTCTTGATTTTCTGATCATTCCTTCCATAATAAATGTACGATCTGATGGAAAGAGAACATTTTGTGTTGAGTATCTTTAGTTGTTCTTAGTGTGTCCCTTACTCACTCTTCTAAGTGACATCACCTCTCATGTTTCCTCATCAGGAAAACGAATAAGTAGGATTAAATGGGGTGTCTTTAATTCTGGGTGCATATTAGAAGAATTTGGGGCACTTTAAAAAATACTACTTAGCTGGGTATGGTGGCTCATGCCTGTAATCCCAGCAATTTGGGAGGTTGAGGCAGGAGGATTGCTTGAGCTCAGGAGTTTGAGACCAGCCTGGGCAACATAGCAAGACCCTATCTACACACACACACAGCTACCCCTTGACCACATAAGACAAGCGTAATCAAATTCTCTTAGCATAAGACCTGGGCGTTGTTGGCACCTTACTAAAAGCTCAGCCTGAGTTAGAAACCCCAGGATGAATGATTTTCATGTACATTTCCAACTTTATGATTCCCTTATTTTCTTTCTTTTAAAGTTTTTTGTAGAGACGGGGCTCTCCCTGTGTTGCCCATGCTGGTATCAAACTTCTGGGCTCAAGCGATGTTCCTGCCTCAGCCTCCCAAAGTATGAGGGTGTCAGGTGTGAGCCACTGTGCCCAGTTGATTCCTTTATTCTTATGCTTAATGACTTGCACTGTTTTTTCTCTATAATCTTTATAGACACCAAAGAAGAAGGGCTTTCTTGATGTGATTCATTAATGGTTTGGATATGACTATTAATATACCCATAAGATATAATTTTTTTTTTTTTTGACACAGTCTTGCTCTGTCACCAGGCTGGAGTGCAGTCAGTGGTGCGATCTTGGCTCACTGCAACCTTTGCCTCCTGGGTTAAAGCAATTCTCCTACTTCAGCCTCCCGAGTAGCTGGGACTACAGGTAGGTGCCACCACATCCAACTAATTTTTGGATTTTTAGAAAAGGGCAGGGTTTCATCATGTTGGCCAGGATGTTCTCAATCTCTTGACCTTGTGATCTGCCCGCCTCGGCCTCCTAAAGTGCTGGGATTACAGGCGTGATCCACCACGGCCGACCAAGATATGATATTCATGACATTATGTGACATTGTTTTGTGACATTTTAACCACAAGGGTATTAAGAAAAATAAATATAGTAGAGAGCAGAGCTTGTGCCCACATTTAAGATGTAAAAAAAAGTTTATGTTTTTTTCATAACATCTTTTTTTTTTTT
>NW_016107322.1:4595396-4601980 GCF_001604975.1 Cebus imitator
TGGCAGCAAGAGAAGAGCTACCTGTCCAGACCGGGATACAGGGAATGATTTCCACAACCCTATGTCCGAAACTGGGTACGGTACAAGTATCTAGGGGCAAGGGGGGTGAAAGGTGAAGGGTAGTGAGACAGGAATAATACAGTGTGGTTGTATGAGAATAGGAAATTCCAGGCAGCAGTTTCACGTGACTAGCAAAAAGGAAACTGTTGAAATAGCTGTATATGCTAGGGGCTGATACTTTGTGAACCAGGGTGTAGACAAAGCTGACTAAAGCTGACTGGACTCAACACGGTGCTGGATTTGACCTAGACTTCACTAGGACGTCACTGTGCGTTCACTAACATACTACTTCACATACCCACCAACGCCATGACCCACCAATGCTCTGGGAGCACCCATTTTTAGTGTAAAAATGGGTGGCGCCACAGTCCCAAGAAATCTTCACCTTTTTCCAGAAATCATGAATATTTCCCCCTTTGGCTAAAGAAACCCATAAAAGTAGCAGCCCCAAGCCCTATTGGGAGTGATCTCTCTTGAGTATGCCTGAACTCCACTTTTGTGGAGACTCACTTTGCAGTAAATCTCCGTACAGTCACGGTTTTCTGACTCGTCCTTGAATTCCTTATAGGATGGTGTCAGGTGCCTGGACCCTGGCAGGGCTCGAGGTCCCACTGGTATTTGAGGACCTCCCCCAGCTCACTGACATCACAGGGTGGCAGGGAAGTTGTCCTCTGAGAAGTGCAAGGAGTTCAACCTAATGTGGGCAGTTTGGGGTGACAAGGATGCTGAGGTTATGGAAAGGCATACTGTGAAGGAGACTATTTGAAATTCATTTACCAGATATTCTCTCTTCACCTCCCTATAGCTTAATAGAATTGCTCCACCTCATCTTTTACAAGAACCAGTTTGACATTAATTACGTGTTTTCAGAAGTGTTTAATTTAAATAAATTAAAACAAAAATAAACTCTTTGGGAAGAAAATAATTCCAAACATGCTTATAATAGACTTCTGATTTGGTGAAACTTTCATTCACGTTGTAAGATTTTTTAAATTTGTTTTGATTTTTCTTTGACTCAATATCATTATTATACTAGAGCTTGACTTCTCATCTCAAAATACCGTTCCTTATTTTTCCTGTCCTAGGAACTATTTGGCTAAATTATTTTTCTTCACAGTCATTGGTGTTATAAGTACAAGGGTGCTTTCTACACATGTATGTTTCAGCTTAAAATGAATAACTCTTGATCATAATGCATGATGTCCGCCTTCTCCGTCACTCTGTAATTTCTCTCTCTCATCTTCTATATCTGCAAAAAATAAATCTGTGGTAATTTTCATCACTTACTCAGCTCATATTGACTTCTGCCTCTCCTGGAATTCACAGTACTGGATGTATTTTAACTTTTAAATAAAAGTGCCCTAAATTATTTTGTATTATTTTCTAGCTATCTACATGACAGTAGTATTATAATGGTTAGGATATTAAGACACATGAACCAAGAAAATCTTTTTTTAATTAACTAATTGTAATATTTTATTTTATTATGAGTTGGGTGTCTCCCTGTGTTGCCCAGGCTGGTCCCAAATGCCTGAGCTCAAGTGATTCTTCCAACTTGGCTTCCCAAAGTGCTGGATTATAGAGGTGAGCCACCATGCCCGACTTAGACAATCTTAAAGATTAGAAAAATAGAAGGGCTAATATTTCTAGCTATTATAATGTGTTAAAATGTTCAATAAATAGACCTATTCTGTATTGGTGTTAGAAATGACTTGTAGATCAGTACAGTAGAATGACCAGCCCGTAAGCATATCTAAGCTTATTTAAGTGTTTAAAAAGGTAATAATTCAGATTTAGTATGGGTCAGCAGACTGGTATCTAAAAGAACTTGACAAATCTAACAGTTCTTCCTAGTTTTAAAAAAAAGGAAACGAAGCAAATATACATATAAGGAGCTTAAACCATCACTAAATACTAATAAATGTAAACTATTTGAAATTAAAATTGTGTGTGTATATGTGTTTATGTTTAAACTATATGTCAAAGCTGGTATTGTTTTTCCTGGAAGCATTAAAAGTTTTTGCAGAGGAAGGCAAAGAAGCCCATCATCACTACTAGTACTCCTAACTTAGATGTACTGCTCAATGTAATTAGATGTGAGAAAGTAAGAGGTATGAATACTCGAAAGAAGGAGACACAATTACCATTGTTTGCAGATAACAATAATATATTGGCTGGGTGCAAAGGTTCACACCAGTAATCCCAGCACTTGGAAGGCTGAGGCAGGCGGATTACCTGAGGTCAGGAGTTTGAGACCAGCCTGACCAACATGGAGAAACCTCGTCTCTAACTAAAAGTACAAAAAAATGCACGTATGATGGTGCATGCCTGTAATCCCAGCTACTCAGGAGGCAGAGGGAGGAGAATAGGAGAATTGCTTGAACCTGGGAGGCAGAGGTTGCGGTGAGCCGAGATAGTGCCATTGCACTCCAGCCCAGGCAGTAAGAGCGAAACTCCATCTCAATAATAACAATAATAATAATAATAATAGTATCAATTAAAACAGAAATAACAATGAGGAAGGTAGCTGACTTTACACACAACAAAGTATCTAAATCAATAGTTTTTCTATGTATAAAGAAGAGTGGATTAGATAATATAGTCAAGTAAAGTTACCAACTGCAATAGCAACCAGAGAAGAAAAATGCTTAGAAAAAGAGCTGAGCATAATGGCACACATCTGTAATCCCAGCTACTCAGCAGGATTGAGCCCAGGAGTTTGAAACCAGCTTGAGCAACATAGCACAGAACTGTCTCAAAAAAAACCCAAAATCAGCTGGGTCCAGTGGCTCACACCTGTTGTCCCAGCAGTCAGAGAGGCCGAGGCGAGGTGGGTGGATCACCTGAGGTCAGGAATTCGAGACCAGCCTGACCAACATGGAGAAACCCCATCTCTACTAAAAATAAAAAAATTAGCTGGGCATAGTGGCACATGCCTGTAATCCCAGCTACTAGGGCGACTGAGGAAGGAGAATTGCTTGAACCCAGGAAGCGGAGGTTGCAGTGAGCTGAGATCATGCCATCGCACTCCAGCCTGGGCAACAAGAGTGAGATTCTGTCTCAAGAAAGAAAAAGAAGAAAAAGAAAGAAGAAAAAACCCAAAACCAAAACAGAAAGACAAAAAACAGAAAGAAAAAGAAAGAAGAAAGAAAGAAAGAAAGAGAAAGAAAGAAAGAAAGAAAGAAAAGAAAAAAAATCTAGAAAGAAAATTGACAAGAAATGGGCAGAAACTAGGTGAAGAAAAGTTAACACTTGAAGAATTTAATAGAAAAGGATCTGAATACTCTAATACAAACCGCTGGAGCTGGGCATGCATTCTCAAAGGGCATGTTTAAAACAAACTTGGATGATTGCTAAATATTTTTCTAAGGAGGGCAATTTCTGGTAACTGAAGGGCCCTTTGTTTGGCTGGGCATCAAGACAAACTTGAGGAAGCAAGTTGAGGAGAAGAACTGATTTGTTTGCCAACCACTTTCTACCCCAGTCCCAGAAATAACAGATAATAAGAACAGACATGTCTGTGAGGGATTTTTTTTCTGTGAGATGTGTTTTGCAAAACCTGTTTTCCACCCTCTCTGTGAAGACCCCAGTTATGTTTACATGTTCACTAAGGTTTTTGCATGAGAGGATTATTTAAGAGCTTCAAAGACATACTGAGTTCACATATCCTGGTAGTCACCATGTAAGAGATGAACACAAAGGCAGCTGTATGGTCATGGTGTTCCCTCCTGGTCCCTCAAATTAGGAGACACCTGAAATCTGGGTTGAAATCTGGGTTATTTATTTATTTATTTACGTATTTTTTTGAGGGTCACCCTGTTGCCCAGGCTGGAGTGGCATGGTGCGATCTCGGCTCACTGCAACCTCTGCCTCCTGGGTTCAAGTGATTTTCCTGCCTCAGCCTCCCGAATAGCTGGCATTACAGGCATGTGCTGCCACACCTAGCTGGCTAATTTTGTGTTTTTAGTAGAAACAGTATTTCACCATGTTGGCCAGGCTGATCTCGAACCCCTGACCTCAGGTGATTCACCCGCCTCAGCCTCCCAAAGTGCTGGGATTACAGACGTGAGCCACCATGCCCTGCCAAATCTGGGTTATTTTAGAAAAATGTCTGCAATATTTTTGAGTTCAAAGTTCTAGTAATCATTGTAATAGAATGCTCTTACAATTCAGTGAGAAAGGGGCAAATCAAAAAATCAAAGGGCAAAAGCAATTCAAAAAATAAAAAATACAAGTGGTCAGTAATCACAAAGAAAACATACAACTTTACCAATGAAGTAAAACATACTAAGATAGTAAAAGATAAATTATCACCTATCAGGTCACCTATCTATTTTTCATCTGTTTGAAAATCATCTCCAAATAATGGCAAACTGTGAGAAAAAGATTTCATAGATTGATAGTGAGATACAAATGGGCACTATTCTTCTACAGGGTAATTTGGAATTTTATTTATTTAAAAGCTAAATAAGCATAAATAAAAAATAATGTCTTACATTTGACCTATCAAGGACAATTCTGAAAATTTTCCCTAAAAAAAGTCAGATGCATGCACAAAAGTGTATTTGGAAGGATGTTTATTGTAGAATTAATTACAATTATAGAAGTTGAAAAGTACTCAAGCAGCCAATCATAGGGTATTAGTTAAATAACTTACAATTATCCACTTAAGAGAATACTATGTACCCATTGATGTGGTATGCTGGGTGCAGTGGTGCAGGCCTGTGATCCTAGCACTTTAGGAGGCCAAGGTGGGAGGATCACTTGAGCTCAGGAGTTGGAGACCAGTCTGGGCAACATGGTGAAACCTGTCTCTATAAAAAATACAAGCAATTAGCCAGGCATGGTGGCACACCTGTGATTCCAGCTATTCAGGAGGCTGAGGTGGGAGGATTGCCTGAGCCCAGGAGGCAGAGTTGCAGTGAGCCAAGATCACACCACTGCACTCCAGCCTGAGCATTGCAGCGAGACCCTGTCTCAAAACAGCAACAACCCCCCCCAAAAAAACAACAAATGATGTGGTAAATATTTACTGACAGAGAGAGGTTTTTGTGATTTGTTGTTAAGTAAAAAAGACAATTTTTACAACGAAATATAATTTATGATATTTTGGTAGGAAAAATTTATTAATCTGTATCAGATTCCACATCAATCAGGTTCCATGGAACCATAGTCTAGAAATGTGTACATGTTGAGGAGGTGGAATCGTGGGGGATTGTAATGCTCTCTATGCTTCTCTATGTTTACTTTTTTTTTTTTTTTTAAATGAAATAAACTTGTATGATGATGATAAGGGTGAAAAAAGCAAGGCAAGTGTGCCCATCAGATCTTTTAGGGGTCTAATATTTTACTACTCCTTGAAAAATATTTGTTTTATGTTTTGCCTTCATCTTAGTTCATGACTTTAAGTTCTACTCATTTAAAATGAGGCAAGAGCTTCTCTCCCCCTCCCTCGGGGAGCTACATCTTTCTTTGTATTTTTTGGCACGAACAAACGGTAGGAAGGGTGGATTAGTGCCTTTCTGCAAACCCCAGCAGTGTTTCAGGTAAGAACATTACTGTTTTGGCACCTGTTCCAATACAATCACCCAGGGCAATTCTAGTGCTAAAAACTTTCTCAATATGTGTGGGTATATACATTCTGGGAAGTGACCTAGTAAAATAATAAAAGAAAGTTAATCACAAATGGACACAAAGACGGGAAAAGACACTACAGATTATTACAGGATAGGGGATGGAAGGGTTGAAAAACTGCCTATCTTGTGCTATGCTTACTAGCTGGGTGATGGAATTCGAACCCCAAACCTCAGCATCATGCAATATTCCCAGGTAACAAACCTGCACATGTACCCCTGTATCTAAAATAAAAGTTGAAGTTTTTTTTTCCTGAGACAGAGTCTTGCTCTGTCACCCAAGCTGGAGTACAATGGCACCATCTCGGCTCACTGCAACCTCTGCCTCCTGGGTTCAAGTGAATCTCCTGCCTCAGCCTCCCGAGTAGCCAGGATGACATCCCACCACGCCCAGCTAATTTTGTATTTTTAGTACAGATGAGGTTTCTCCATGTTGGTCAGGCTGATCTCAAACTCCTCACCTCAGGTGCTCTGCTCACCTCAGCCTTCCAAAGTGCTGGGATTACAGGCATGAGCCACCACACCTGGCCTCAAGGTTTTTAAAAAAGGAAAAAGAAAGCCAAACATGCCTGGGCTGGGTGGCTCATGCCTGTAATCCCAGCACTTTGGAAGGCTGAGGCAGGAGGATTGCTTGAGGCCAGGAGTTTAAGACCAGCCTGGGCAACATAGTGAGACCTCATCTCTACTACAAATGAAAATTAAAAAATTAGCTGACTGTGGTGGCACATACTTGTAGTCCCAGCTACCCAGGAGGCTGAGGCAGGAAGATTGCTTGAGTCCAGGAGATTGAGGCTGCAGCGAGCTGTGATTGCACCACTTTACTCCAGCCTAGGTGACAGAACTAGACTCTGTATCAAAAAGAAGAAAAGGGAAAAAAGAAGAAAGAAAAAA
>NW_016107322.1:4602005-4627718 GCF_001604975.1 Cebus imitator
AAAAAAAAAAAAAAAAAAAAAGCTAAACATGAGCTGTTAGGCACAGGTGCACACACACACACACACACACACACACTTTCAGACTTTTTTCAGACACCTTCAGACTGCTTTCAGTCTTGAAGCCAGGCCACTATACAGACTACATGGGATGTTATATCATTTTTCTTGCTACTTTTCTGTGTATTTTGCAAGTTGGATCAGTGTTGGCAGATACTCTTGTGATTCAACCCTTAAGACAGTCTTTAAGCTACCTTTTAATATGAGCGTTGAAAAGACAGAATGCATGCTGCTGGGATTACAGGGATTGAGAAAGGCAGAGTGTATGAATCAGGTAAGCCAGTTCTCCAGCTATGTAATTTGACATTTTAAATGAGTAGCACTTTTAACCAACAAAGTTACATGGTAGCCTAGAAAGAGAAACCACTTGAATTTTAAATATAGGATACAGAGAGGAGGACAGAACCTTACCCATGAAATATCTTAGCAGTATCTGGTTCTTTTGAGGTACTTTGAATGTGTTAAAGCTTAGAAACTGATACCCCAAAATATGGCACTTTGACATGCTGAACTGATAAAGAAGCCTCTCAAGTAACAGAAGAAGCTGAGCTGAAGAAGAAGAGGTCTCTTGGTCAGCCTCCCTTTCCTGTCTCTTAATCTTCTGTGCAGGATGAAGTTGTACTCTGAAATTTCTTATTTGCCTACAGTTTGGACCTGACAGTAAAGAAAACGATTACCTCTGATCCCTTCCCTGAGTTTTTATTAACTAAACTCATAGGAAGAAAGACTGAATTCTATCAACACTACAGAACAGACTGGTCACAAGCCACTGTCTGCTCTGCTGGCCCAAAAGGCTTTATCCCAGGCCGCTGTATGTTCTCTGAGCCCATTGAAATCCCCTGAAAATCAACTACGCTTCTCTCTCTCTCATTCCCCTAAGAAGTGTATACAACTATCTGTACCTCATTGGGATATAGGGCAATCATTCTATGTTTCTTTGTCATGTACGCTAACACATCTGTATGCCATTTCTCCTATTAATCTGCCTTTCGTCAGTTGATTTTTCAGTAAGCCTTCAGAGGGAAAAGGGGAAGTTTTCCTTTGATCCCTACAAATTTATAGTAGAATGTATGCTATAAAAGACATGATAGCCACATTGTCATAGGTGGTATTTCTCTCATGTGGGTGTGTAAACATGTGCAGGTGAGAATGGCATAAATGTGTGTGCCTCTGTGAATCAGAGTTTTATAGTAACATTAAACTGCTAAAGAACTTTGCCTACTTTCCTGATTTGCTAGTAAATAATTGGGATATTTTTTTTTCAGTCTAGAGGAAGATAGCTAATAAGCTACATGAATTGGTCCAGCGTATTAAATAATCTGCCATAATGCCTGATTATTAGTTTCTGAGAGTAGGATTTCTAGAGAAGGAGTTATTGGGGGAAGATAGGAACAGAGGCTGATACATTTCTTTCTTTAGGCTTTAACCTCCTCTAAGAAAAATGCTGGTTGCTACAAAAGTTTCTGGCTATCTGGATATTTTTTCTGCGAGTTTGTTATTATCGTTGATGAACTCCCATTTCCCACAGAGGAAGGAAAGAAGGGTTAGAACTGAGTGATAAACTAGACAAAGGAAGTGGCTTAGTGGGCCATGGAGTCTTCCTTTTGTATTTCCCGTATTTGTCTACTGTTAGGAAATCAGTATGTGGCGCATAACTGGGGCAAAGGATTCAACACTCAGCACTTCAAGCAAGAAGTCATCATTATTAGCATTATTGTGGCAGCTACAAGGAGATGCCCAAGAATTTACTGTGACTCAGATAAACTGCATACACTAACTCCCAGCTGGATTATTATTATTTTTGTCCACAGTCTGAGGGCTATCAGAATAATTTTTAATTCACTCCCAGACCATCCCAAAAAACTTCTAGAATGACTCTTTCTCTCTACAACCAGCTAAGTTTAATTTCATTACGATTTGCCAAAGGTTAATTGAGAAAAGTAACAGCCAAGAATTAAGAAAATGGGTACAACATGAAAGAGGGGGAGAAAAATCATTTATTTTGAATGGTGGCCTGACCAAGCAACGTGGCTCCAGAGTGGGATGAAAGAGATAAAGATAGGAAGACAATTGGGTGGAGCAGAAAAAAAAAAAAAAAAAAAAAAAAAAAAAAAAAAAAAAAAAAAAAAAAAAAAAAAATGGAGAAAAAAAAAAAAAAAAAAACAGGAGCAGTAGAAACAGATCAATGAGAATGTTTCTAGAGCCCATTATGTTTCTAAAACTGAAGTAATAACTGTATTGCATGTTCTCTGTTCTAGAGACCTTTCAAAAGACAGATTTCCTTTTCTGGAGCATTGAGGTCTCCATCTTTAGAGTCCTTCCAGTCTGTTCCACACAGTGCCAGAAGAAGGTTGCATCAAAAGTTGATAGAATTGCTGTAATTCCCTCCATGACAGTAGTAAAGTTGGATCCTGCTGACTACAGTAAAACACAAAAGCTCATTTCCAGAGAACTGTGATCTTCTCATAAAACAATTGGCATTGCCTGAAAGGGAGGCATTGTTGGTAGGTAAGCCAATGGCCTAGGGCCTGGGCTCAGCCAACATCTCATATAACAGCCATGCTGCTGATCCACTTTTGGTTGTTTTCCCAGACAGAAATTATTGCATCACATTTCAGGGCCAATGCAAAAGCTCTGCCTTTGTAATATATTGACTTGCTGTCAATAATTAGATGTTGTAAATTGCTATACTAGGCGTTGAAGTCCAACCTAAAAAAAAAAAACAAAAAACCCAGTTAAAAGCTCAATTGGCCAAGAGGTTATTTATGCAATGCTTTTGTAAAGTAATCACCAGCGTTTTGTTTTTGATTTTGTTTTTTTCCCCTCCTTAGGGGATGGAGTAGATGAAATGTGTCCAGAGAAGAAAAAAAATCATACTTCTGTAAATATTCTCTTAACTTCCTTTTGGCAGGCAGCTCTGGTTTAGTGGGACATGCACTAGATTAAGTTTCAAAACACTTGGATACTAACTGTGCTACTTTGGAGCAAGACTTTATCTCCCTGAGCCCCAGGTCATTCATCTATAAAGTGGGGATAATAATACTTCGACAGACTACCTCACAGTATGATTAAATATCCAATGATATATTGTATATGGAATCATTGATCGATTGCAAGGCACGATACTAATGTGAGGACTGTAGAGTTACTTTTATTTTCCTGAGAGCAGATTTAATTGTGGGGTGCTGGAGAGAAGTAGGAGAGGTTCCACTCCAGCTCTATCTCATTTCCTCACATCTGAGAGGCTGGAAGAGAAAAGAGGGGATCTTGAGTTGGCAACTCCCATTTCTCCATTGTATAAAGAAAAAACTGGTTTTCAGGTTCCCCACTCCCCCATGAAGTAAGAGTCCCTTCCACTAAATGTTAAACTATCTAGATTTTCCTTGACTTCTACTTCTTCATCTAGGCTATGTTGTTCAATATTATAACCACTAGTGATTTGTGGTTATTGAAATCAAGAAATATGATTAATCAAAACTGAGATGTGCTGTAGATGAAGAATACATGCCAGGTTTTGAAGACAATAGTCCAAAAATATCTGAAAGAATGTAAAATATCTCACTAATATTTTTTTACATTGATTTCATATTGTAAAGGTAATATTTTAGGTAGGTTATAGAAGGTATTTTGTTTAAAATACATTTCATCTGTTTATTTTGACTTTTTCAAATATAGCTACTATAGTTTAAATTTTTATATTTTATATCACTTTATTTTTCTTTTTTTCTTTCTTTCTTTTCCCAAGATAAAGTCTTGCTTTATTGCCCAGGCTGGAGTGTAGTGGTGCAATCTCGGCTCACTGCAACCTCCATCTTCCAAGTTCCAGCGATTCTCTTGCCTCAGACTCCCAAGTAGCTGGGATTGCAGGCATGCGCTACCATCTGGCTACTTTTTTGTATTTTTAGTAGAGACGGGATTCCACCATGTTGGCCAAACTGGTCTTGAACTCTTGACCTCAGGTGATCCACCCACCTCAGCCTCCCAAAGTGTTGGGATTACAGGCATAAGCCACCACACCCAGCCTCACTTTATATTTCTATTGGATAATGTGGCTTTGTACAATCAAAGAGGAAAGAAAGACCTGCGTCCGAAGTAGCCTTATTTCATGCCACTTTCCTTTCATTTTTCATCCTCTCTCCACCCTCATGCATTCCAGTTATTGGGAAGTCAATTCTCTTGAGACATATGTCAAGAAACCAAAGAAATATCAATAGGAACACCATTTCATCACATTTATAGTACATGACACCAAATAGATACTTAGCATTCATTCAATCAATCAATCATGCATGTAATTAAAATGAATAATAGAGAAATTTGGCAATCTCATATCTTGAAATAACAGATACACTAGGAATGATTAATTTCTCTTAAAACATCAGGTGTGCCTGAAGATATGCTGCGCCTTTATCTGTTAAAACATTTTTTAATAATAGAGACGGGGTTGCTGAGGCTGGTTTTGAATTCCTGAGCTCAAGCAATCCTTCTGCCTCAGCCTCGGAAAATGCTGGGATTACAAGTGTGAGCCAGCACACCTAGCCACAAAAATCTTATTTGTAAGTCACTTCAAAAAGTAACCAATTTGAGAGTGAATAAATTCTTTCCAGATTAAATCCTGGCTGATGAAGAACACTTATTCCTAAAATATAAAATCTTCACCCATTTTTGTTATCTCAGCAACCAACTAAAAATTGTCCTGGGAACAAAGCGATTCACCCCATATGAAATAACAAAATAAGAGAGAAGAACAATAATCCTATTAACGTGGTAGGTCTGGAATGAAATGCAGTTGGGGGATGGAGCAGGTTGAAGATGGGAACAGTGAACACTCAGCAGGCTCCCAGCCCCGAAAACCCCTAGAGTCTCAACAGCCTCAATCCATCTGGAAGGGAGGGCTTGGGGGAAGGGCTGAGCATGGCTGCAGGGATCAAAGCTGAGCAGGGGAAAACAGCTAGAGCACTGTCTGCTCTTTGAGCAAAGATAATAGAGTCCTCTCTGTGGTGAAGAGAATGAACACACAGAGGAAGATTTAAAAACACAACAAACCCAGAGCCGATCAGATTCCTTTATTCCATACCTCAAACTCATCAGGCTTGTCCTCAATTCAGAATCTCTCTGTATTGAATTACAGGGTTAGAAAAATAAAAGGCGTCCCATTGCGTGCTTTTCAGACAGTGGGTTGCCACTCCTTAGTGTGAGAGAATCAATTCAGTGGGTGGAGATTTGCATTTAGAAACGGAAATAAATTAGAATGGAAAATAGAAGGAATTGCATGGAAAAGGGATAAATATTATTTCATGAATGTGCGTGTATGTGTGTGTGTGTGTGTGTGTGTTTGTTTGTTTGGTCCAGGTAAAATGTATCTTATTCTAGGTGTTAGCCAAACTGTTAAACTGAAAACCAATCAAGTCTATCTCCCTGCCGTATTATTATGGGTGACTAAAATCAGTTCTTCAGGCCTTCAGGAATAGGCATTTTATAACCTCCACAGCTAATTCTCTATATTCTAGAAATGTAGACAATGTCACAGACTCAATGCAACCCCTCCTGAAAACAGCTCCAGGATCCGGCATTGCATTCTGAGGAAGCTAATACTGTTTGTCAGAATCTGAGGGCAGCCTCCCTTTAAAGACCCTAATTAAGGAGCGGGAATGAAGAAAAAAATGGTAATAGCATGCCTCACATGTGAGGCTGCCTCTTGGCCACTGTTCATTAGAAAACCCACAAACTGTGGGTTCTATTTAAGGAACGTCTGGTTTGGTTTTGGGCAGGGGAGCAAAACAGTCCCCTTCGAATGCTTCCCCTTTTACTCTCAACTCTGCTGTCAGCTTATTTTTCTCCCCTTGCTTTCTTGAATTTTTAGCCAAATTCATTGACAATTTGCTTTATGATTTACAAAGTAGATGAGAGTGAATAGGGAAGGGACCTGATAGGGAAGAGAACAGTAACTATATGAAAGATTCTGGCAAGAGATGAGAACATTCCTCGATCCACTGTAGAAAACCAGCGGTGATGAAACAAACACACTGAATTCCATTTCTAGGTCTCAAAGAATTAAGCATAAAATTCAAAGTTGACTAGATAAAGGAAAGATTATTAATGACAGACTTCATTGTGTTCTGCAAAGCTGAAAGACAAGGTCAAGAATTGGGGGATGGAGGGAGGTATTCCCTAAAAGAAGTCCTAGTGAAGTTGTATGACAAGAAAAAGGCAGATATCTTCCTATCCAGACACAAAAGAGAGTTCTTAAGGTTTTACAATGGTATGGCCACTAACACCTTTCAAAGAGGAGCAAACTCTTATCGCCCCAAGAAATCAAAGTAAACCATCTAAAATCCAAGTGTAGGAAATCCTGCTGCTTAGATAAGGTATCCAGTGTGACACTGAAGCAGCACTATTGCTTTCAGGCAGCCTGGCTTAACCTTGAGTGAAGCCTTTCCTGGGAGTTCAGCTCACTGAAACAGACGCTCTGTCAACTGTATCACAGACAAGGATTTTAGCTGTAATTATGGTCTGCTAATCTGGTGTAGCTTTAGTTAAACAAACAGAATCAGCACATTATCATTAGGGAGGCAACATAGTTTCTGTCCCTTCCACAGAGCACTGCTCTAGGAGACAGAAGACTATTGAAAAGTTTGGCTGCTGCACCTAGTTTTGCTTCTGTCTAATCTTTCAGGATCTCAGTTTCTCCAAATGAAGAAATGTGTGACACTCTCCCGTCTCACAGGGTTGCTGAAAAACCACAACAAGGCAGTGTTTAAACATGTCATAACTGGGCACTGAATTGTTCCTGATGAGTCTGTACTGTTCTGTCCCTCCTCTCCTACCATCTCTGGGAAACTGGCATGAAATGGGTCTCACTCTCTACTTTTTTGTCCTTTCTTCCCAGGCCCTTCTCTCCTCTAACCTTCAGACAAGGTTAACCTTGTCTGAAGACCTGGAGACCTCTGTCATGTTTTAGATGCAGAGGAATATTTCCAGTTTAAATGGTTGCTTTTAGAGTACTTTCACTTTCTTGGGCTCTCTCCCCAACCCTCCCAAAAAAGAATCTCTTATGGTGGGAAATTCAATTAGCTGAAATCTGGATATTAAACATAATTTTGAGAAATAGGTCAGCTAATATTTCCTTCAAATCATGCCATAACAGCAAAGCTTGCCTCATTTATAAGCTTTTTAATATAAAATTATCTTCTTCCTTCCTTCCTTCTTTCCTTCCTTCCTCCTTCCTCCCTTCCTTTTTCTCTTTCCTCTCCTCCTTCTTTCCCTCCTTCTCTCCCTCTCTTCCTCTCTCCCTCCCTTTCCTCTTGTTATGGTGAACCCCAAGTTTCTCTTCAAAGAATCAGTATGTCAGTATATTCAGCTCTCTTATTCTTTAATTCTGTATTTTAAAGTTTAACTTCCCCAGTAAACAACCTTGTCCACCGGTTCTAATCAGTAGTTCACATCTGTTCCCTCAGCCCCTGGATCCAACCTGACTCATCCAGCCACCTGCTCCAGGCACCTGCTCTGGTCACCTTCTTTGACCTAGGTCACCCCTGTCTACCTGCTCTGACCCACCCGTATCCATCCTTTCCACCGAAACACCCACTGTACCATTCCAGCTCAGACCTCTGCTCTCTTTAAAATAGCCAATCAGTTTCTAGACACAGGTCAAAAAAAGAAAAAAAAATAGCCAATTGGGACTAGTCTAGCTTGTGTGGTCTAACTCTAGCCAATAGGGGAATGACACAGCAGTAGGGACAACCACCATCAGATATAAGTACCCCTTCCTGTCTTGTCCAAGCCTGTGGTCACCATTGCTCCATCCTTATGCCACGTCCTTCTATAGAAGTAAACTGCCTTGCTGAGAGGATTTATTTTCGAGTGCTATTTCTTTTGTGGCATCAAAATTTTACTTATAACACTCTCTCCCCTCCCCTCCCCTCCCCTCCCCTCCCCTCCCCTTCCCTTCAACATTTCTGAATGTCCACCATGTGCTAGGCTATCTCTAGCATAATCTCTTCCCCAGACACTCACTTTAGTGGGAAATGTAAATGTAAAAATTGAAAACATATGTTATTATAAGTGTTGAAAGACAAAATTATGACAAATTTAGTTACAGATCAAATATGGGCTTTTATCTGGGATTCATAAATTAGGGCAGCCTTCATTCCATAAAATGTACTGAAAGCTCTCATGAGCAAATGGTGAACAGTGGGTCTTGTAAGGTGGGAACAAGGAAACAGAACCATAGAAAAAAAGGTTGACTGGTAAACATCAGGTTCCTTCAGGTTACTTTTTTATACGAGTTTAAGCAAAGGGAAATGTCCTTATTATAGCTGACTCAGGTAGATTGGAATCTCCAGTTTTCAGAAAAAAATTGCTCTGTTAAGATCGATCCACTTCCTTAAAGTTTCATTTTGATGGTGTGGCATTTAGTACGAGTGACTCCGTTTTGGTTTGGTCTGCTCCCTTGGGGCCTAATGCAGAAGCCCAGTCCAAAACAATAGTGTTTCATAATTCTGTTTAACGTAAGAAATGTTTGAAAGAGGTTTCTCTGGCCAGGATAGTCACCTGTTCTGGTCGCCTTCTTTGACCTAGGTCATTCCTGCTCTGACCCACCTGTATCCTACCTTCTCACCAAAACACCCACCCTGCCACTCTAGCTCAGACCCCTGCTCTCTTTAAAATAACAATTGGGATTAGTCTAGCTTGTGCAGTCTAACCCTAGCCAACAGGGAATAACACAGCAGTAGGGACGACCCCCGTCAGGCATAAGTACCCCTTCCCCCCTTGTCCAAGCGTGCGGCCACCATTGCTCCATCCTTACGCCGCACCCTTGGCGGGCCAGAAAATATTTTTGGCAAGATCTGAATTGAGTCTTCAAGGATGTGTGTGCCTCAAGTGCAGACACAGGGGTGTTGTAGACAGAGGATGGCAGAAGAAGGAATGGAATGAGAAAAAAGATGATTTTCCAGAGACTATGCATGATGTGACTGAGTAGCAAGGGATGGAGCTGAAGAGGCAAGTAGATTCTTGTTCTGTTATCTTGCTTTTTATTGTAGAGATAAATGATTTTTTCCACATAATTTTAGCAGCAGACATTTTCCCCAAATTAAATTTTATATGGCATTCTGGCTGGGCGCACTGGCTCATGACTGTAATTCCAGCACTTTGAGAGGCTGAGGTGGGTGGATCACCTGAGGTCAGGAGTTCAAGACCAGCCTGGCCAACATGGAGAAACCCTGTCTCTACTCAAAATACAAAATTAGCTGGGTGTCGTGGCGCATGCCTGTAATTCCAGCGGCTGGGGAGGGTGAGACAGGAGAATCGCTTGAACCCGGGAGGCGGAGGTTGCAGTGAGCCAAGATCTAGCCATTGCATTCTGGCCTGGGCAACAAAAGTGAAACTCCATCTCAAGAAAAGAAAGTGTATATATATATATATATATATATATATATATATGGCATTCCAACATTAAAAGATATTCTTTTCAATCTAGAAATTAGATTTAGATTAAAAGGAAATTTAATTAGCATAAACTTATTTTATAAATTAAAACAATGAACATTATGACGTTGTTTGAATACAAATTTGATATAGAGATTATGGATGGCAATTGGATCTTATATTAGCCTCAGATTGCAAATTTTTTACAACTGAATTTTGTTTCTTGTATAGTGGCAAGATAATTTTTACACAGATACATAGTTGCGAATGGTAACAACTTTAACATGAATTACTTGGAAACTCAGGATACTGTTCCATGAAAAGAGATGGCAGAGAAAGTTTTGTCCTCAGTTCTACATAAAAATGAAATTCCAGTTGGGTGACTAGGAGGATAATGGTATCAGCAACTAAAATGATTCCTCTCTAAAAAGAGAGGAATTTACGGCTGGGCACAGTGGCTCATGCCTGTAATCCCAGCTCTTTGGGAAGCTGAGGAGGGCAGATCACCACAGATCTGAAGCTTCCTATAACCATGGAAATAATTGGTTCACTAAAAAACCAGACATGAAATATTGTTCTTTTAGGATTGTATAACCTCATGTAACCTTTTCCTCTGACCTCGCCGGCTGTGGCCTACTTTTGATAACAGTTTAATGGTTCATTTCAGAACCTCATCACTCTTGGAAATTCATGCAGCCACTCAGCCTGAGATTCAGAATTCTGCTGTTGCATCGTTTCAGATTTCTTGACTCAGCTACAGATGCATCTAGGACAATGTCATTTTATGTTTAGCAAAACTGAGATAACTCACAAACTCTTGTGTTCTTTTTGATTACTACACATATCAAAGCTAGGTCACCCTAGCATTCTTCTCCCTCAGTTAAGCTGAATTAAAATGTATTTTAATGAATGGCATGTTATAGAGCAAAATGTTCATGTTGCTTCCCTAGCAGTGTGGCACCGTGATCTTTCATTTATTCATTTACTTTATTATTCATCTGGTGGAAACATGCTATATCCTTCCTTGATGAGAGTGACTATTAGTTTGCTAGTGCTGCCATGATAAAGTATCACAGATAGGGTGTCTTAAATAAC
This sequence comes from Cebus imitator, assembly GCF_001604975.1. Lineage (NCBI taxonomy): Eukaryota > Metazoa > Chordata > Mammalia > Primates > Cebidae > Cebus > Cebus imitator. The sequence goes on from NW_016107322.1 coordinate 4,612,587, forward strand.
AGAATATTCCTTGCAGTTCTAGAGGCTAGAGGTCCAAGATTAAAGTCCTGGCAGGGTTGGTTCCTTCTGAGGCCTCTTTCCTTGGCTTGGTTGCTGCCTCTTCTCATGGTCTTTTCTCTATGCAGGCATCCTGAGGTCTCTTTGTGTGTGCAAATTTCCTTTTCTTATAAGGTCCCAGTCAGACTGGATTAGGGGCCACCTTAATGGCCTCATTTTAACTTAATCACCTCTTTCATGACCTTACTTCCAATCACAGTCTCATTCTAAGGTACTTGAGGTTAGGACTTCAACATATGAATTTGGGGTGGGGGATGGGGGAAAGGAGGCACAATTTAGCTCATATCAATGATTAAATATTTTGCTTTGGTTCTTACAAAAAATAAAATTCTGACCTTAGTAGATTTAAGCTTTCTTCATAGCATCATGATGTCTTCCATTTTCATTTATATTTGTATTTTCCTCCCTTCCTCCCTCCCTCCCTCTTTCTGTACTTCCTTCCTTCCTTCCTTCCTTCCTTCCTTCCTTCCTTCCTTCCTCCCTCCCTCCCTCCCTCCCTCCTTCCTTCCCTCCTTCCTTCCTCCCTCCCTCCCTCCTTCCTTCCTTCCTCCCTCCCTCCCTCCCTCCCTCCCTCCTTCCTTCCTTCCTTCCTTCCTTCCTTTCCTCCCTCCCTCCCTCCCTCCTTTCTTCCTCCCTTGTTCCTTCCTTCTTCCATGGGATCTTGCTCTGTAACCCAGGCTGGGCGGGAGTGATGTAGTGCAATCGTAGCTCACTGCAGCCTTCAACTCCTGGGCTCAAGCAATCCTCTGCCTCAGCCTCCCAAGTAGCTGGGACTACAGGCCTGTGTCACCATGCCCAGCTAATTTTCTTTTCTTTCTTTTGTGTGAGTGTGTGTGTGGAGACGGGGGTCTTGCCATCTTGCCCAGGCTGCTCACAAACTCTTGGGCTCAAGTGATACTCCCGCCTCAACCCCCTAAAGCACTGGGATTATAGGTGTGAGCCACCTGCAGCTGGCCTCATTTGCTTTTGATGGAACTCAGAATTAACCTTTCCTTTCTGTCTTGGAAAAAGGAAGGTAAATCTCTTCTGTGAGATGTCATCAATAATGGAATATGTTTCAGCCATTTTACCACCCCAACACATAGGAGGCAAGTCACACAACTGCAGTAAATGAAGGGCTCACTAAGAGCTCTGCTGTGGAGTCCCACAGATTTGAATGTAAATCTTCTCTCTACACCTTACTCTAATGCTGTATGACTTTGTCCAATGTCTTACCCACTACAAGGATACAGCCTATGCTAGTTTACTTATTTTTTAATGTTCAATTTTTGTGAGTAAATAGTAAGTGCATATATTTATGGGTACATGAGATATTTTGATACAAGCATGCAGTGTGTAATAATCACATCATGGAATGTGGGGTCTCCATCCCTTCAGGCATTTATCCTTTGTGTTACAAACAGTCTAATTATACTCTTTTAGTAATTTTTAAATGTATGATTAAATTATTATTGACTACATTCACCCTGCTGTGCTATCAATCTTATTCATTCCTCCTATTTTAAAAGTGTGGAATACATCACAAATTTGTGTGTCATCCTTGCACAGGAGCCATGCTAATCTCTGCGTCATTTCAATTTCCATATATGTGTGCCATGCTACATTAGAAGAAAGATCCCACCAACACTGTGGCTTAAGAAGAGAGACATTAAAATTAGCCAGGTGTGGTGGTGGGTGCCTGTAATCCCAGTTACTCGGGAGGCTGACCCAGAGATTGCTTGAACCCAGGAGGTGGAGGTTGCAGTGAGCCAAGATCACACCACTGCACTCCAGCCTGGGTGACAGTGAGACTCTGTCTCAAGAAAGAAAAATAAAAGAGAAAGACATTTGTTTTTCTCTCCTAAAATAGTCCTCAGTGAAGCAGAACAGGGTAGGATAGACAGACAGCTCAGTCCATCCTCAAAATAGGCTTCTATTGCTGCATCTGTGAAGGCTGTTCTAGCTCCTGCCATTAAGTTTGCATCCCAGACAGCAGGAATGGCCAAAGGAACAAGAAAATACACCCTTATTTATTTTAAAGGCAAGACTTCTTTAAAAAAAAAAAAAAAGCACTTATATCCCACCGGCAAAAAGTTACATGGTCATATCTTCTTGCAAAGATGCTGGGAAAATGTAATCTATAACTCAATGGCCCTAGCCACAGCTAAAACCTGGGATTTTTTTTTTTTTTTTTTTTTTTTTTTTTTTTTTTTTTTTTTTAAGATGGAGTATTGCTCTGTCGCCAGGCTGGAGTGCAGTGGCATGATCTTGGCTCACTGCAACCTCTGCCTCCCAGGTTCAAGCAATTCTCCTGCCTCAGCCTCCTGATTAGCTGAGACTATAGGCACATGCCACCACACCCAACTAATTTTTTTTTTTTTTTTTTTTTTTTTGTATTTTTAGTAGAGACAGAGTTTCACCATGCTGGCCAGGATGGTCTCGATCTCTTGACCTTGTGATCCACCTGTCGCGGCCTTCCAAAGTGCTGGGATTACAAGAATGAGCCACCGCTCCTGGCGGGGGTTTCATTATTAAAGGAAGAGGAGAAGGACTATGTTGTATGTCTTAGTTTAGGTTCCTGCAAAGCAGAGTCTAAGGCAAAGGACTTGGATGCAGGTAGTCTATTTGCATTTACCTAATGACTGATGATACTGACCCCAAGAAGCAGAAGTGAGGTATGAGAAGAGACAGACAAAGAAGTGAGAAAGCCTATAAAGAATGTGCTACTCAGTTGGTAACCTCTGTGGAAAAATGAGGCCCACTTGCATTCAGGATCTTCTGTAGAACTTCCAGAATGTCTTCAGCATTTTTTCACAGAAAGTCAAGAAGGCTGGGACATTTGTCTGCTGACGTCCATCCACCATTTCTTACTAACTCTCCTGGACCCCCAGGCCGTGACCCTGCTTGAGTGTCCCCAAGGGACACCACAGCACCCATTGGAGGTGGGACACTTGCAGCATGCATGCCACTGTTCACATTAGTGGCACTAATTGTCAAGTGGACCAAAGGGACGGGGCACAGGGCATCTTAGGCATGTGTTCTAGAGAACTAACCCACTCATTTTCCATCCACACCCTGCAGTGGCATAATCGAGCCTGTGTCCAGGGTTGGATGGGGACTGGGAGAATGTTTTTAAAGCACCTGATGCAGATACTGGCATGCAGTAGGTGCTGAATCATGTCAGTTCTCTTTCCTTCCACTTCCCCTGTATTGCCTTAACACACCACCTTAACATCTTAACAATTAACATAAAGCATCCTCATTAAGTTCTTCAGCCTTTCTACAGATTTAACAACTTAAGTTTTCATACTAGGGGAAAATATCTGCACATCATAGTTTTAAAATTTAATATGAAATATTTATTTCAGAGTTTGTGGCCAACTAATGGCTGCACTAGACAGATGCAAAGGTAAAGTGTGTAATATGATTACCAGAATGAAAGCCTGTATCTGTAATGAGAAGAGAATCTTATGTGCTCTTTAATGCCTCTATTATACCCATAATTGAAAATTTTAACAATTAAACAAATGTGCCAGGACTTCATGAAGTCCGTAGGTGCATAGACACTGGCATAAGAGGTGGCCACCAAGTCACATGCATTCATAAATTCTCCAAGCATGCCTACATGAGAAAGACACTGTTCTAGAAGTTGTCATTAAGTTATGGTCCCTGCAAATGTCAATTTGATAGTCTGTAGGAAAGGGGGAGTGACTCACCACAGGAGACTAACTACAAGAGCTATAAGTCTTTATGCTACTACAAGTGCTATAATTGCCATAGATGGAAGTGGAGAGTTGGGTTCAGGTGGAGAATTAAAGAAAGAATTGAATTATATATAAGTCATCGTGTTTATCAGGGAAACAAAATGTTCACATGGTCTTCAAGTATCTTCCTACAGGTGAATTATTTTAAATTTTATTTTTAAAAGCTATCATACACACAAGCCAAGCTTCTTGGTTCACACCTGTAATCTCAGCACTTTGAGAGGTTGAGGTGGGCAGATCACTTGAGCCCAAGAGTTTGAGACCAGCCTGGGCAACATGGTGGAGCCCGGTCTCTACAAAAAAATATAAAAATTATCCAGGCATGGTGGCACGGGCCTGTGGTCTCAGCTGCTCAGGAGGCTGAGGGAGGAGGATTGCTTGAGCAAGGGAGGCAGAGGCTGCAGTGAACTGTGGTCACACCGCTGCACTCCACTGCACTCCACTGTACTCCTAGGGCAACAGGGTGAGACTGTCTCGAAAAAGAAAAAAGAAAAAGGAAAAATCATTAAACTGTAAAATTAACTTAGTCAGGTGTGGTGGCTCATGCCTGTAATCCCAGCACTTTGGGAGACTGAGGTAGGCAGATCGCCTGAGATCAGGAGTTCAAGACCAGCCTGGCCAACATGGAGAAACCCCGTCTCAACTAAAATACAAAAAGTAGCTGGGTGTGGTGGAACGGGCCTGTGGTCCCCGCTACTCCGGAGGCTGAGGTGGGGGTAACTGCTTGAGCCAGGGAGGCAAAGGTTGCAGTGAACTGTGATTGTACCACTGCACTTCACTGCACTCCACTGCACACCAGGGTAACAGAGTAAGACTCTGTTTAAAGAAAAAGAAAAAAGAAAAAAGAAAAGAAAAATAATCAAACTATAAGATTGACTTATTTTTTGGTATATTGTTTTGTAATTTTTTTTCATGCCTGGGATTATAGGCATGAGCCACCACACCTGGCCTTGTTTTACAAATTGTAACACAAGTATTGATTTATGTAACCATCACCACATTCAGTGTATAGGACAGCTCTATTACCTTATGACTCTTTTGTGCAATATCTTTAGTCATACCCCCCCTAACTGATCTATTCTCTGCCACTATAGTTTTGTCTTTACAAGAAGAATGTCGCATAAAGAATCATATAGTGTATCTTTTGAGGCTGGCTTTTTTTTTTTTTTTAAAACACAGCTAATGCCTTTGGAATTCATGTAAATTGTTAGGTGTATGGATAGTTTTTTTGTTGTTGTTGTTGTTGTTTGTTTTTTTTTAGATGGAGCCTTGCTCTGTGGAAGGTGGAGTGTAGTGGTGTGATCTTGGCTCACTGCAACATCCAACTACCGAGTTCAAGCGATTCTCCTGCTTCAGCCTCCTGTGTGTCTGAGATTACAGGTGCTTACCACCTGTATTTTTAGTAGAGACAGGGTTTCACCATGTTAACCAGGCTGGTCTTGAACTCCTGACCTCAGATGATCCACCTGCCTTGGCCTCCCAAAGTGCTGGGATTAGAGGAGTGAGCCACCGTGCCTGGAAGTTTGTTCTTTTTTATTGTTCAGTGTATCCCAGTGTGTGAATGCATTACTTTGTTTATTCATTCATCCACTGAAAGATGTTTGAATTTATTTCAGTTTCTGGCAATTATGAATAGAGCTGCTATAAAGCAGACTACTAATTAGTCACCAAGGCAGAAAGAGATACTTTCACTGTGAGGAAGTCATTAAGCTTAACATCACCAAAAGGGACAAATGGACATCAGGAGCCTCCAGATGTGATGCGCTGAGAAGGGCACATTATTCCTGTTCTCTTCCTTCCAAAATGCATGGTCTGTATTTTAGCATAAGGAAATAGACAAACCCAAGGCAAGAGCTGTTCTACAAAACAACTGACCAATATCCTCCAAAACAATGCCACGAAAGGCAGAAAGAATCAGGAAGTGTTTCAGAATGAAAAAGACTAAAGGCATGGCAACCAAATACAATGTTTGACTCTAGATGGTAAAAACTTGACTGAAAAGAATATTACTGAGAAAATAATATCAGAAAGTCATGTTGTATCAATGTTAAAGCTTTCTGATTTTGATCATTGTATTGTGGTTGTGTAAGAATACTTAAGAGAATGTCTTTGTCTTTCGATTCTTGTTAGGGTAAACAGAGGTATCTGTTATTTATCTATTATTATTTATTATCATATCATAGCTAGATCATAGCAATCACCTCAAAACTGGTCCTCTGCCTATAGGCTCTCTCAAATGCCTCCAATACTATGAGAAAACATTTGATTTTAGAAGTTCAGAACCTATATACTTGTCTATTATATCTGGTTTAAACTTACCAAGTCTCTATGCTATTATTTCCTCTGAGAGGAACCAAACAACCAAACCAGTTTTTTTTTTTAAAACTTATCTGAGCTAGTGTTTCTCTCCCCTTTTGGTGCCATCTAAATAAATAAAATAAAATAAATAATTAATATAAATATTATTTATTATTATTTTCAATAAACTCTTTTAAAATTATTGTATAAAACTGCCCACAACTATCTTGAAAGTTACCATTAATAAAAATATAGTTAATTTAAAAGTCTTCACAACTGCAATTTACTCTTTTTTTTTTTAAAGTAGAGATGGGGGTCTCATTATGTTGCCCAGGGTGGCCTTGAACTCCTGGCCTCATGTGATACTCCCACCTTAGTCTCTCAAAGTGTTAAGATTACAGATGTGAGCCACCATGTCTGGCTGGCTCTTCTTTTTAGAAAATTGTTTTTTCCTCAACGTTTTGTTTTGAAAAGTTATAAATCTATAGAAAGCTACAAGAATGAATTTATACACCTATATGAAATTTGCTACTTGCTATTTTTTTCAAAGTTCTCAATCTCTCTTCCCTTCTCTTTCTTTCTGAATCATCTGAAAATAAATTACAGATATCCAGCCAGGTGTGGTGGCTCACACCTATAATCCCAGCACATTGGGAGGCTGAGGTGGGTGGATCACTTGAGGTCAGGAGTTTGAGACCACCCTGCAGGGCAACATGGTGAAACGCCATCTCTACTAAAAATACAAAAATTAGCTGGACGTGCTTTTGCATGCCTGTAATCCTAGTTACATGGGAGGCTGAGGAGTGCCTGTAATCCCAGCTATATTGGAGGCTGGAGGCAGGAGAATTGCTTGAACTCAGGAGGCAGAGGCTGTACAGCCAAGATCACACCACTGTACTTCAGCCTGGGCAACAGAGCAAGATTCGACTCAAGGAAAAAAAAAAGATAAAAAAAGAATGTCTGAGACTGGGAAATTTGTAAAGAAAACAGGTTTAATTGGCTCACTGTTCTGCAGGCTGCACAGGAAACATGATACTGGGATCTGCTTGGCTTCTGGGGAGGCCTCAGGAAACTTACAATCATGGCAGAAGATGAAGGGGAAGCAGGCACATCACATGACCAGAGCAGAAGCAAGAGAGTGAGCAGGGGTGGCGCTACACACTTTTAAGCAACCAGATCCGCAGAAGTCACTCAGGATTACAAGAACGGCACCAAGGGGCTGGTGCTACACCATTCATGAGAAATCTACCCGCATGATCTAAACACCTCTCACCAGGCTCCACCTCCAACATTACAGATTAAAATTTGACATGAGATTTGAGTGAAGACACAGATCCAAACCATCAAGTGGGGTTAGTATGGAGGAAGCAAGAGGGAAGGTGTTAAACAGATAGAGAAAGCAATGGGAGAGAAAGGAAAGCAAGGCATCTAAGAAGGTAAAAGAAGAGAGTGGCATGAGGAGGGGTAGAAAAGAAATGAAGATGGGTGTGAGGGATAATGGACATTTGTCTCCATGACACTCACTTGAAAATGTGAAAAATTAAAAGGTAAACTATTCAAGTGATGGGATAAAAGTGTTAAGGCAAGAAAAAGAAAAGAGAAAAAAGAATAAAATAAAATTATGGTGATATAAAACTTTTAATCAGGAAATATCCTTGGATTAGCATAGAAATAAGGTGAATATGGTGACAACTCAGGTTATCACAAAGTGTTTGAAGATAGAATGTCAGGAACGTACCAGAGTCAAATTTTGACTTTTTGCACAAGTTAGGCCTTTGAATTGCATTGTTATCCTTTCAATTTCTTCTCTTGAGTCTCTTTACTTGAACAACACACTTTACTTCAGAGTAAGTGTAGGATTTAAATACAGAAATTATACATAGCATTTTAATTGAAATTAGCCAAATCTAATTTTTTTCCTGAAAATACAATGGGCACAATATATTTATGCTTGTATTTGGTTTTAAAAGCACCAAAAGGGAAAGACTGTCATTATTAAAAGGAAAAAGTCTCTTTTTTCTTACTAAAGAAATGAAAGTTTTAATTAATTTTAAAATTCTGAAACAACACATTTTAGGTTTAAGCCACAAATGAAAAATTGCTTCTCTTCACTACTTAAAAAAACCTTAAACAATACTTTCAAAGTTACAGATGAGTGGCAAGAAATGTACAAAGATCTCTTAAATATATATCCTTTATCCAGATTCATGAATTAACAATTTGCCACATTTGTCTTATCAGTCTCTACTTATAATACATATTACTGTTAATTTTTCCATGAATCATGTAAGAGCTATTTGCAGGTATCATTTTCCTTTATTTCTAAATACTTCGATGTGAATTTCCTAATCAAAAGGACATTTCCTTACATAATCACAGTCCAATGATCCTACTAAGGAAGTTTAATATTATTACCTAGCAAACTGTCACTATTCAAATTTGGCAATTGTCCAATATGCCTTTTTGGTATCTCTTCCTCCCTACAATATCCAATCCAGGGTCACACATTGCATTTAGTTGCCATGTCTTTTTTAGTTTCTGTGTTAGTTATCTGTTACTGCATACAAATTACTCCAGGCTGGGAGCAGTGGCTCACACTTGTAATCCCAGCACTTTGGGAGGCTGAGGTGGGCAGATTACGAGGTCAGGAGTTTGTCTGACTAACATAGTGAAACCCTGTCTCTACTAAAAATACAAAATTAGCTGGGCGTGGTGGTTCATGCCTATAGTTCCAGCTACTCAGGAGGCTGAGGCAGGAGAATCGCTTGAACCCAGGAGGTGGAGGTTTGTAGTGAGCCAAGATCGTGCCACTGCACTCCAGCCTGGGCGACATAGTGAGACTCCATCTTCAAAAAGAAAAAAAAAAAAAAAGAAATTACTCCAAGGCTGGGCACAGTGGCTGATGCCTGTAATCCCAGCACTTTGGGAGGCAGAGGTGGGTGGATCACTTGAGGTTCAAGACCAGCCTGGCCAACATGATGAAACCCCATCTATAGTTAAAAAAAAAATTAGCTGGGCATGGTAGTGCATGCCTGTAATCCCAGTTACTCAGGAGGCTAAGGCAAGAGTATCACTTGAACCCAGGAGGTGAGGGTTTCAGTGGGCTGAGATTGTGCCACTGCACTCTAGCCTGGGCAACAGAGCAAGACTCCATCTCAAAAAAAAATGTTTTTTAATCCAAAACTTAAGTTTAAAATGAATCACAATTTGACTGGACATAAATCCAGCTGCAGCTTACCTGGATGCCTCTGCCTAAGGATCTTGCAGTCAAGGGGGTCTAACAGGAGTCACTATGATCAAAGAGCTGGACAGAGGAAGGATCCACTTCCCAAATCCTTCATGTGGTTTTGAGCAACATTCACTTGTTCATGGGTTGTTGGACTGAGGGCCTCAGTTTTTTACTGGCTGTTGCCTGGAGGCCTCCCTCACTTCCTTACCATATGGACCTCTCCATATGGACCAGCTCATAGCAGCTGGCTTCCTTCAAAGCAAGGGAGAGTAAGAGACTCAGCAAGACAGAATTTAAAAGCCAAATAAAGAAGTAAGTTTTTAAAATTTATAGCTTTAATAGATTGAATTAATTTTAGTAAGTAACCATTGAAATAATTTTTCTATGTACAAAATTCACACAGGCTCAGCATGGTGGCTTAGGCCTGTAATCCCAGCACTTTGGGAGGGCAAGTCAGGAAGATCGCTTGAGTCTGGAGTTGGAAATCACCCTGGGCATCATAGTGACACCTCATCTCTACCAAAAAAAAAAAAAAAAAAAAAAAATCAGTTGGGCATGCTGGTGCATGCCTGTGGTCCCAGCTACTCAAGAGGCTGAAGTGGGAGTAGCATCTGAGCTTGGAGGTTAAGGCTGCAGTGAGCTGTGATCATACCACTGCACTCCAGCTTGGATGACAGAGTGAGACTTTGTCACAAAAAAAACAACAAACATCAAACAAACAAATAAAATTCACTTTTGAGAACACCAAAAATCTCAGACCAACACAGATTAAGGGTTTTAGCAGGCTAGATGCCAAGTACATATACTCTTTCTATGGAAGAGAAAACTGGGTTTAAGGACTTGTGCAAGGTTTTAGAGTTCTGTCATCATCTGCATTCTCCTTTGAAACTCATCCCTAAACATGACACTGTTTTTAGAAATGTCAATAAGCAAATTTCTTCTCTCCAAAGTTGGACATTTTCTGCCTCATGTTTATATTTTCTCCACAGAAGAATTATTGAAACTCTCCCTACCGGATATATGGACATCCTTGTGCTTGCCAGCGGTGATACCATACACTTCTGCTGGGTAATGGGTATATGAGACACTTTTCTTTTTTCTTTTTTTTGGAGACGTAGTCTCGCTATTGCCCAGGCTGGAGTACAGTGACACCATCTTGGCTCACTGCAAACCCTGCCTTCTGGTTCAAGCTATTCTCCTGCCTCAGCCTCCTCAGTAGCTGGGATTACAGGCTTGTGCCACCATGCCCAGCTAATTTTTTAATTTTTAGTAGAGACAGGGCTTCGCCCTGCTGGCCAGACTGGTCTGGAACTCCTGACCTCAGGTGATCTGCTCACCTCAGTCTCCCAACGTGCTGGGATTATAGGTGTGAGCCACTGTACCTGGCCCATGAGTCCCTTTTCTTGAAGGCTGGGAGGTTCCTTGACTCTGTTCTTTGGGGACTTTCTGCATCTGCTTGTATTCTCCTCTGTGTCTTTATCTCCTGGTGTCATCTCCCAGCTGTGTCATTTGATTTTGGAAATTCCAATCAACTACTTGCCACCTATCATATGAGTGAGAAGCTATAATAATAATATAATAACAGCTTCCTATTATTCCTTGTCTTTACTCAGAAGTTGTTCTTCTTTTTGAGAGGACAGTGGAGGCTTCTCTTGAACAATGCAGGACTGTGAAAATAAAACATTAATTTTTAAAACCAATAGACATTGTAGTAGTTCAGAGTTTCCCAAGCTCTTTTGGTTTATGGTGCCATTAGTGTTTTTATTTTTTTCACGACATCCCTGGACCAAAAAACAAAACAAAAACAACAATCCCGCTTCACTGCCTGCCAAAAAATCCCCAGCAGTTACATGTATTAAGTTATTAGGTTCAAACACCTTTAAATATTTATTTATTTATTTGACGGGGCCTTGCTCTGTTGCCAGGCTGGAGTGCAGTGGTGAGATCGCTGCTCAGTGCAACTTCTGCCTCCCAGGTTCAAGCAATTCTCCTGCCTCAGCCTCCTGAGTAGCTGGGACGACAGGTGTATGCCACCACGCCCAGCTAATTTTTGTATTTTTTAGTAGAGATGGGCTTTCACCAAGTTGGCCAGGATGGTCTCAATCTATTGTCCAAGTGATCCGCCCACCTCTTCCTCCCAAAGTGCTAGGATTACAGGTGTGAGCCAGCATGCCTGGTAGTAGTTAACGTTTTAACAATCAAGTAGCTATTTGAAAAGCAAACATATATAAATATGAAGAAAAAGTAATACTTAGTTTCATTCTTGAATGAACAGAATTACTAATGGGATGTGTGTGTCTGTGGGGCACAGTCTACCTGACAAGTTTGGAATCAGAGTGGACATGGCACTCTCATTTCCTATTTCACATTTTTTTTTTTTTTTTTTTTTTGAAATGGAGTCTTGCTCTATCACCCAGCTGGGGCTGGAGTGCAGTGGCACGATCTCTGCTCACTGCAACCTCCACCTCCCAGGTTCAAGCAATTCTCCTGCCTCAGCCTCCTGAGCAGCTGGGATTACAGATGCATGCCACCATGGCTGGCTAATTTTTGTATTTTTAATAGAGATGGGGTTTCACCATGTTAGTCAGGCTGGTCTGGAACTCCTGATCTCAGGTGATCTGCCTGCCTCAGCCTCCCAAAATGCTGAGATTACAGGCTTTTTCATATGGTACTTAAAAAAAATTGTAGTGACTGCTGAAAATCCAGCCTTGCAAAGAAAGGGCTGCCATTGAGGGGAACTTGGCATGATCTAATGAAACTGCAAACCACTTTGTGGTAGAGACGGAGTGGTGTCTGATAGATGCTACTGTACTGTCTTCAAAAATTTATTTTTTTTTAATTTTATTTTACTATTATTTTTTAAGGTGGGGCCTTACTCTGTTGCCCAGGCTGGAGTACAGTGGTGCGATCTAAGCTCACTACAACTTCCATCTACCCAGGTTCAAGCAATTCTTTTGCGTCAGCCTCCTGAGTAGCTGGGATTACAGGCCATGCCACCACACCGAGCTATTTTTTGTATTTTTAGTAGAGACTGGGTTTCACCATGTTGGCCAAGCTGGTCTCAGACTCCTGACCTCAAGTGATGTGCCTACTTCGACCTCTCAAAGTGCTGGGATTACAGGTGTGAGCCACAGCACCCAGCCTGTCCTCGAAAATTTAAAATCTGCTGCTGGGTCTTCTGAGTTCTCTGTGGTGCCTGGTGGGGGTGGGAGTACCTTAGAGCACAATTTGGGAACTGTGGTGCTAAATGAAGGAAAATAAAAAGACGTATTCCCTGTAAGGACCCTAGCCATAGTGCAGCACACAGATAGGTGGTCTGCTGGTTATTCTGTAAGGTAGAGGACAGCAGTCAGAACATAACAGACTTCCCCTCCCGTTTGTCTGATATCTGAATCCCTTTCTTACTATTCGAATATCTGTACTATTGGTCTTGCTGGGAGGCAGAGTTCATCTTCCACTGCAGGATCTGAATAGACTTGAAACTTACCGCTCAACTTCCCTTGAAGCAAGGGCCTGAACCCATGACTTAGGTGTGACAATCAGACCTGTGAGCCTCAGACTTGGAGACAGAAGCAAAGGGTCAAAAGCACTGGGGACATCTCTCCGGCTGTGGGCTGTTGGCCTGCATGCTGGCACCCAAGGCAGCGATAGGGCCAGTGTCAATGCTGGCCGTGTGGATGGTCTCAGCAGTGGCTCTGCGAGGCAGTGGTGTCCTCACTGGACTGGTTCTGGTGGTTTTGGTGGTATAGCCTCGTCTTTTTAATGCCTATTCTGAATGTTGTTCTCTAGTCTTCCTGAAGATGTGGACAACCAAATTTCCCTCCAATAAATTCCTTTTTCTGTTTCATTCGACCTAACTTCTATCAAAGATGGGGCAAATTAAAAGAAATTTTGCTGGAAGATCTCCAATAATAGAAGAGAGGCAAGATTATAGATGCCATATTGCACTGACTTTACCAGACGAAACAGGGAACTTGGCAAGTTTTGAGATGTGCCTCTGAAAGCTCCAGATAGCAAATAATAATCAGAGGGGAACCAGCCCCCCAAGGCTGAAAAAGCTATATACAAAGAGGGTTTAGATAATATGGACAGACTTGAGACAGAAGACTGTGCTAATTATTTAGCACAGAATGCATCAGCCCCTGTTACGTGAGTCTCAAAATGATATGTTTGTGGTAAGTAGGAAAGTTTGTAAAGTACAGTATGTATTATTAGGGATAATGCTTAGAAAATTTGCAGATCCCTAGAAAAGGTAGGATAATATGCACTAAAGAGGAGCTAGCCAGGACAAAATAAATAGATATCAGGTTTGGGATGAACGATAGGCTGATGAGAGGATTAAATGTCGATGGAATTATCCAAATTGGGGAAATAAGAATGGACAAAGGTTGTTTGGAATACAGATGCTTTTGGCAGACCTGGACATTGTTACATTTCTGTTTCTTATTGGCAGACACTCCATAAGACCAAGTCTAGAAGAATGTGCCAGGAAATGAAATAACTGGCTCAGAGTGCAAAGGGAATGGAAGACAGAGTCTACCTGCACCAACTTAGGAAGCGTGTGATAACGTTTGAAACTCAGGTGCACCTGCCCGAAAAGAAGAGAAGGACAATATCAGGAAATGGAATCCTAGAAGCGTACCCATAGCCGAAGAGAACATTGTGGCAGACAGAATTGTTCTGCTGTTTCGAAGTAACACAGATTCCTCAAGTTGAAGAACTGGATTTGAAGGTGGACCAGCAGAAGATAACTATCCTCTCTTGCTTCAATAGGACAGAATAGGATGTGCATTTTTAGCCTACACACTCTTAGTGAAATAAACTGCACCCACAATTTTGAAATTGACAGATTGTTTGGCTTCAATGACATGAAGCAACTTCAGGTGTGACTCATTTCCTCCCTTGATAAGTGAAATTATGATGTCATGTACACATGCCATTGTTAGGTACACATGGGCTTGTGGGACTGTCCATGCTCTTAGGAAAGACATGTGGTGGGAGTATTTGGCTCAAAAGTCTCTTAACTGTTAGGCAACATTATAATTTATATTATCTATTCAAAAATAATCACTGATTCTAGCACTGCTCTGAAAAACACATGAATATTCTTAATATGAAATCTAATTTTCAGTTCTCAAGGCTTGGTAATTGCCTAAGCTGTTTTAATTATGCGTTAGGGTTCTAACCTATCCACCCATCTTGTTAACCTGCATGCTGTATGTAGCCTGTCCCATGTATTTTTTTTTTAATTATTAAGTTCTTGTACATCAACTCTTCCTATCATGGGAAGAAGGGCAGTTCATTCAGATACAAAAATGCTTACCTCATTACAGCACTAGGGGAATAAAATGTTCTTATGTTGTTGAAATTATTTGTTTTGAGTTTGGGTCAAGTTTCGATTACTGGACTCATTTTTCCTTCTATAATGGTCAGTGACAGAGAAGGAAACCAACAGGTTGGGAAAGAGCCCCTGGAGGTTAAAGGAAGTGAGCCAATAGCTGATGTGTACTGATGCCATGGGTCAGCCAGTGCACTTGAGTCTTCTTCTGCATACATGACACAAACATTTAAAAGAATTATCATTATGAGGCCTAGTGCGGTGGCTCACGCCTGTAATCCCAGCACTTTGGGAGGCCGAGGCGGGCAGATCACTCGAGCTCACGAGACCAGCCTGACCAACGTGGTGAAACCCAGTCTCTACTAAAAATACAAAAATTGACCAGGCCTGGTGTCAAGAGCCTGTAATCCCAGCTACTCAAGAGGCTGAAACAGGAGAATCACTTGAACAGGAGGTGGAGCTTGAAG
>NW_016107322.1:4627945-4664756 GCF_001604975.1 Cebus imitator
ACTCAGGAGGCTGAGGCAGGAGAATTGCCTGAACCCAGGAGGCGGAGGTTGCGGTGAGCCGAGATCGCGCCATTGTACTCCAGCGTGGGTAACAAGAGCGAAACCCGTCTCAAAAAAAAAAAAAAAAGAATCATCATTATTGTTTTAACAACTGGATGTGAATGAAACGCTTCACATTCAATAATCTGCATTTCCAATATTATATCCTACTATTTCATCCCATATATTCCAAGCAACTACCCTACAGAATTCCTCATAGTTACCTTCCTACATCAAGACCTTTTGTGACTTTGCCCTTTGCTCCTGCTCTTGTTTCTTTGTAAATATCCTTCTTCTTTCTAGGTTGTGTGGAGTTTTTATGTCATATGCCCACCATGCCCGGCTAATTTTTGTACTTTTAGTAGAGATGGGGTTTTACCATGTTGACCAGGCTGGTGTCGAGCACCTGACCTCAGGTGATCTACCTGCCTCATCCTCCCAAAGTGTGGAATTACAGGCATGAGCCACCGTGCCCAGCCTAGTTTATGATTTTTGATGTTATCTTTTAACTTCGCCACATGCTGGGATTCAGAGCTGCCAGATCTATCACCCAGACATTTTTGTTCCTGCCGCATTGCAGGATACTCAAAGTCTTCTCAATACAAGTTGAATTGAGGCCGGGTGTAGTGGCCCACGCCTGTAATCCCAGCACTTTGGGAGGCTGAGGAGGGCAGATTGCTTGAGCTTGAGACTTGATACCAGCTTGGGCAATGTGGTGAAACCCCATCTCTACAAAAAATACAAAAAAATAGCTGGGTGTGGTGGTGCCGGCGTGTGGTCCCAGCTTCATCGGAGGCTGAGGTGGGAGGATTGCTGGGGCCAGAGAGGCAGAGGTTGCAGTGAGCCAAAATCGTGCCATTGCACTCCAGCCTGGGTGACAGAGTGAGACCTTCAGTCAAAAAAAAAAGAAAGTGAATTGAATCCTTTATGTCAGTCTATGTATTGTCAAACTCACTATGTAGAATGTTTTAAGAACAACTGTATGTTTTTCTTGATTTTCACTTTTACAGCAATGTGTTGTGAAAAAAACCAGTCACTAAAATTCAATGATTGTTTTGTTTCATCTATAAAAAGCTGCACTTTTCTTTTTGCTCCCTCAGCTCCTAGACAGATTAACACAAAAAGTTGTGTTTGTCTGAATGGCTAAGACGACCTTTGGTTTTACATCCTTAGTTTGTAATCCAGGCCTTTCGGCGTGACCTTAGGCAAGTTACTTAACCTCTCTGTTAAATGAAGAAAATATTTCCAAATTCAAGGTGGTTGTGAGGATTAAACGAGATTATATCTGAAATGGATTTAGATTGTTTCCGTAAATAAATGTTCATTGAGCACCTGTGTAGGTGTCAGAAACTATGCTAGATATTCAAGTTCAATATGACACTATCTCTATCCTGGGGGAAGTTGCAATCTAAAAGCCTTGCCTAGCACATAATATGGACTCAAAAACTGTTCCCTTCCTCCTTTCCTTCCCAGCCTATCAGCCACTTCCTACCAGGATTTGGAATGAAATGAGGAGAAAGCTTTACATTTTACATCTATTTCTCACACGATATTTGGAAACAGAGATGAACCTTACTTCAAGATCTAAAGCTCAACTCATGCCATTCCTTAATAGAAAAAGGGGTGACATAGTTTGGAAATAACAAGGCCAGACAAGAGCAACCCTAGATCACATGGGAGACCTGTGCTCTCAGAAGTATATTGTGGGAGTAACTGGCCCAATGTTCTCTCAGCCTCTGTCGGCTGAGAACAGCATTTAAGAATTCCCTATCATCAAAACAAACAAACAAAAATTCTCTTATTAGCAGAGGAATGAAGTAAACAGTGACTGATTTTCCCAATGCAGTAGTTTTATACAATAAAACAATTGCTTAAGAAGGTTATGCTGTTATTTTCCAAACAAGCCACCCAATGGGTTTGGCCTCCAGGAATACTGACCACACATTTTGAAAATTTACACCAGCCAATCAGCTTTGACGCTTCCATCCTGCCCCACTGGTTTGCTTTACTTCACCTCATTTAGCACCATGTTTCTCTGCCAATCAGCTGCATGTGTCACAAATTGTGGCCGCGTGACACCAGATCTCCTGCTGCAAATGAGCACTGAAATGATTTATTCACAAAGATGTATTTAACTACTGACACTTTTTTTTTTTTTTTTTTAGACAGAGTCTTGCTCTGTCGCCCAGGCTGGAGTACAGTGGCGCAATCTCGGCTCACTGCAACCTCTGCCTCTTGGGTTCAAGTGATTCTCCTCCCGCAGCCTCCTGAGTGGTTGGGATTACAGGCTCATGCTACCATGCCAGGCTAATTTTTGTATTTTTACTAGAGACAGTGTTTCACCATGTTGGCCAGGATGGTCTCAAACTCCTGAGTTTCTGCCCATCTTGGCCTCCCAAAGTGCTGGGATTACAGGCACGAGCCACTGCAATCAGTCAGAGTTTTTAAAGTATCAAGTTCAGAAAGTCAGAAAATACTGCACTTTTCTTTTAAAGTGCCAAATATTTAGCTGTTGCTGCTGTGGAGTTTGGCTAAGTGTGTTAATATAGTGGGTTATATTGATAATGAATAATAGACAATTAGCTATCAAAGTAGGAAGAAGTGACTTCACATAGCAAATTATAACTTTACAAGTATTTTTAAAAGACAAATGATCTATATGGCAACAAACATAAATACCTTTTACTTTTCAGGCACTAAGAATAAAACAGTGAAAGTTGCTTGAAGTTGCTCTCTAATTAGGAGAGGCAAGTACAGAAACGCATGATCACAAAACAGTGTGAGAAGTACCTCAATTGAGGCAGATGGGAATTGCTACAGGAACGCAGAGGAACAGAGAGCTGCAGCTTGAGGTGTCTGGGAAAACTTCAGAGCAGGGAATATTTGATTTCCTACAAGAAGAAAAGGGAATCACTGGTTAGAAAAGCAGGGGGAAGGAATTCTTAGTAGAGGAAAAAGGATCTTCAAAAGCATAGAGATGTAAAGGAGCATTCAGTGATGCCACAGATGTATTTGGGATGCAAGGTGGGCAATGAAGTGGCTATGCTTGGATGTGTTCGGTTGTGTCTGCTTGCGACTAGTCCTTTGTGCAGTTCTTTTTTTTTCAGACATAGTCTTGCTTTGTCGCCTAGGCTAGAGTGCAGTGAAAACTTTTCATAAAGTCCAATATCCTTTCATGTTTAAAACCCTCAACAAACTAGACCTCAAAGAAATTCTCTCTCTCTCTCTCTCTCTTTCTTTGAGACGGAGTCTCACTCTGTCACCCAGGCTGGAGTGCAATGGCATGATCTCACTGCAACCTCTGCCTCCCAGGTTCAAGTGATTCTCTTGCCTCAGCCTCCTGAGTAGCTGGGATTATAGGCGCTTACCACCAGGCCCAGCTAATTTTTGTATTTTTAGTAGAGACAGGGTTTCAACATCTTGGCCAGGCTAGTCTCGAACTCCTGACCTCGTGATCCCCCCGCCTTGGCCTCCCAAAGTGCTGTGATTACAGGCGTGAGCCACCGCGCCTGGCCCTGGAAGCCATCTTAATTAAGACTTCAAGGTCAAGTTAGGCTGAAGCCCTGGGCTATGAAGAAAACCAAGTTTGATGCCATGGTTGTCTTCAAATCAACCACCTTCAAAACCCATCACGCCTCTAGCCTTCCAGTTGTGACAGTTGTGATAATCAAAACATTTCTTTGGGCCAGGTGTGGTGGCTCATGCCTGTAGTCCCAGCACTTTGGGAGGCCAAGGTGGGTGGATTATGAGGTCAGCAGCTTGAAACCAGCATGACCAGCATGGTGCAACCCCGTCTCTACTAAAAGAACAAAAACTAGCCAGGCATGGCGGTGCGCACCTGTAATCCCATCTACTCAGGAGGTTGAGTCAGGAGAATTGCTTGAACCCGGGAGATGGAGGGTTGCCGTGAGCTGAGATCTTGTCACTGCTCTCTGGCCTGGGTGACAGAGCGAGACCAGTTGTGCTACTTTCTTCCTGCCATTGTCCCCTTGACTCTTCGTTTGTTGTTTTATACCCATTTAGACAACTGACAACAGATACATGTCTTCTCTCCTCAAACCCTGCCATCATCCTGGGCGAATTCAACATTCTTGGGATTAGGTACAGTGAATGATGTTTACTTCCATGTCTCCCCAGCACTCATTTCTTAAGTCACATTCTCTAAAAATCTGTGATTTTACTTTATGACCACAAAGCCCTATCCTGTCTCTTCTCCCACCTGTATTACTTCCTCCCCACATAACGGGATTTTTGTTTTCATCACACCCTCCCTGCTCTGGCTTCCCATTTGTTCAGTTTCTTCCGATCTCTCTTCCCTCCCTGAATACGCCAAAAACCTATGTTTCATCATCCCAGTGGTCCCCTTATCACCGCCCTCACTTCTGTCTACCCCTTTGCCTTCTGCTAATTTTGGATATTCTTAGCTTTTAAGTAATCTGACCATGATTTTCACAGCTAACAGTTCTGGGCAGGGTGTTGCTGGAGGAGAAGCACATGAGTAGACTGAATTCATTTGTTTGTTATTTTCAATTCACCTGGGTTTATGAACCTTTTTTTTTTTTGAGACAGAGGCTTGCTCTGTTGCCCAGGCTGGAGTGCAGTCATGCGATCTCAACTCACTGCAGCCTCTGCCTCCTGGCTTCAAGAGATTCTTGTGCCTCAGCCTCCCAAGTAGCTGGGATTATAGGTGCCCATCACAATGTCCTACTAATTTTTGTATTTTTAGTAGAGGCGGGGTTTCACCATGTTGACCAGGCTGGTTTCAAACTCCTGACCTCAAGTGATCCACCCGCCTCAGCCTCCCAAAGTGCTGGGATTACAGGCATGAGCCACTGCACCTGGCCACCATTTTTTTTTCCCTTTATTCATACTTTCCCCTTATTGACCATTGACAGCATCTTCCTAATCTTCAAACGTCTATCCTTTCTCTCAGTCCCTCATTCTTAGCAGACAGCCTGGCTTCTTGATTCCTACAGAAAATAGAAACTACCACTATATCCTACCTCACATATTCTTATCCCCAGTCCTGCTGCCATGTTCCCCAGTTTTCCACCTTTTCCTTCTATCTTAACAGAAGAAGCCCCTTCCCACTTAGTGAAGACATTTCCTTCCATGGCCATTCTTGACCTTATTAACTTTTGCTAGCTCTAGAGTGTTACCAATGATGTTCACAGCTTCTCGGTCCCTGTTTTCTCCAGTTCCATTCCCATGGAGACCAGCACAGGCTGACTTACTCTTGGCAGGATCACTAGTAGCCACTTCCTGAGTTATACCTGCCTGGAGCAGAGGGTACAGGGCACGCTCATCTCCCCCAGCTGATGGCAGGGGAATTAGCTAAACTGTTGGAGAGTTTAGTATTCAGATGCCTAGGGTGAGCCCAAGCAATGTGTCTCCCCACTGGTGTTTGTTTTTAACTCTCTGTGACTGAGCTTTTGCCTCAAGCTCTGGCTTAGTGACCTGATCCTGCACTGGGATTAGAATTTTAGCTCTCCTTTGCTGCTTTTTTTTTTTTTTTTTTTTTTTTGAGACAGAATCTCACGCTGTCACTCAGACTGGAGTGTACAGGCACGCACCACCACATCTGGCTAATTTTTGCATTTTTAGTAGAGACAGGGTTTCACCAGGTTGATCAGGCTGGTCTTGAACTCCGACCTCATGATTCACCTGCGTCAGCCTCCCAAAATGCTGGGATTACAGGCGTGACCCATCATGCCTGACCCTCCCCTTTGCCTGCTTAACTGGTGTTCAGTTAGGTTGCCTTTTGTTGCAAAACTGCTTTCTTGTAATCTTAAAAAAGAAGAAATCTTGTTAGAAGGATGGAGATCTCCAGGAATCAATGTAAGACTGCAGGAAAATTCTGATGAAGGGGCAAGAACCAGGGCAGCAACAGAGGATAAGGGGGCCTGGCTAGTCAACGGTGATTTTGCCCCGACACTGTCACCATTACTGTGGATGAGAATGGATTCTGACTGTTTGTTTTCTTTGTGTTACTTATTCATAACTCAAAGACTTGAGCAAGAACATCCAACTGGTCTACCTAAATCGCTTGCTTGTGTTGTGACTGCCAGCGTAGGAGCAGAGGCGATGGCAGGGAGGGATTGGCTTCCTTCACATTCCCTAGCAGGTAGGTGTTCATCCATCAGGACTGCTCTGGCAAGGGCTTTTCTGGCTTTCCGATATCCACAAACATCCTTCTTCCTGCACTTACAGTTATGAGAAAAATGTTCTCATTTAATGTAATGCCTGAAAGTAAACTCATCCTCTCTCACTGGGACAAGAATTCCTGACTTGCTTTACTTGGAGACTAACCCAGTGGCTCACTTTTTCACCTCATTTCCTCAAAAAAGGAAATGCTGTAATTTTGTTTCCAACACAGGTAGCTACATTTTAAAATGATAGCTTCCATTGCATCTGAGAACAATCTCAAGGAAATGAAAGGCTATTAGAGTAAATAAGCCAGCCAGGCATGGTGGCTCCAGCCTGTAACCCAGCACTTTGGGAACCTGAAGCTGGCAGATTACTTGATGCTAGGGTTTAAGACTAGCCTGGCCAACATGGAGACTAGCCTGGCCAACATGGCAAAACCCCATCTCTACTAAAAATGCAAATATTAGCTGGGCATTGTGGTGCCGCCTGTAGTCCCAGCTATTTGGGAGGCTGAAGCAGGAGAATCCCTTGAACCTG
Source organism: Cebus imitator (assembly GCF_001604975.1). Taxonomy (NCBI): domain Eukaryota; kingdom Metazoa; phylum Chordata; class Mammalia; order Primates; family Cebidae; genus Cebus; species Cebus imitator. Next base: position 4,634,669 of record NW_016107322.1, read on the forward strand.
GGAGGTGAAGGCTGCAGGGAGCTGAGATTATGCCACTACACTGCAGCCCAGGTGAAAGACACTGTGTCTCAAAATAATAATAATAAACAGTAAATAAGCAGCAGCATACTTACTTCAAAATATAATAAAGGACCTCTGACCTAATTTCCAATAAAAATTTTTTCTTTCTATTTTAGTGGGCCTTTGGACTATTGAAACAGATGCACAATTGCAAGTTCAAGGTTGAAACATGAAGGTTTCCCCTATTAAACCATGGCATAACCCAAGGATGAATAAGTTTCAGTGAAGCAACAGCCACCACGAAACACACACCAGTTTTCTCAATGTCCCCCGCTATTGACTTTTGTTATTTCTAGAGGCTTCCTAGTCTACTATTGAAAGTGAATTCTAAATAGCACAATCATGGTATGACAAACACAATGAGAGAATAAACAATTCCAGAGAAACCTGAGTCAAGTGAATATGAATGCCTGCTCTTTTCTCCTTCTGCTTCAGGCAAAGGAGTTAGGAGTTTCTATTGTTAGAACTAATTATTCTCTTAACACTCTGTCATTACCATTAAATCACATGGGATTGGGTTGATAGCTTGTTTACTTTCTGTTACAATGTGGCAACTTCAGATTAAATGCCTGTAATCAAAAGTCACATTTCTCTAGGCCAGTGGTCTGCAACCTTTTTGGCACCAGGACATGTTTTGTGGAAGACAGTTTTTCCACAGAAGTGGGGCAGAAGACAGTTTGAGAATGATTCAAGTGCACTACATTTGCTGTGCGCTTTATTTCCACTATTATTACATTGTAATATATAATAATTATACAATTCACCATAATGTAGAATCAGTGGGAACCCTGAGTTTGTTTTCCTGCAACTAGATGATCCCATGTGGGGGTGATGGGAGACTGACGTGTTAGGAGGTGGAGCTCAGGCAATAATGCCTGCTAGCCCGTGGCTCACTTCCTGCTGTGTGGCCCAGGTCCTAATAGGCCACAGACTGGTACTGGGGGTTGGGGACTCCTCCGTTAGGCTGTTCAAATTCTAGACTAGGACACCAATAAAGATTGACACATCACTAGACGCAGTGACTCACGTCTGTAATCCCAGCACTTTGGGAGGCCAAGGTGGGTGGATTGCCTGAGGTCAGGAGTTCCAGACCAGCCTGGCCAACATGTTGAAAACCCATCCCTACTAAAAATACACAACTTAGCTGAGTGTGGTGGCAGGTGCCTCTAATCCCAGCTACTTGGGAGGCTGGGGCAAGAGAATCACTTGAACCCAAGAGATGAAGTTTGCAATGAGCTGAGATCACGCCACTGCAGTCCAGCCTGGCTGACAGAGCAGGTCCCTGTCTCAAACAACAACAAAGATTGATTTTCTTTAACATCTTGGTTATCGAGGTTGAAAGACAAAGCCAAATGCTTTGAATAGAAGTGTTCAACTGGCTTCTTGGGGCTTTAGGAATTGAAATCACTGATGTGGTTTGGCTGTGTCCCCATCCAAATCTTATCTTGAATTGTAGTTCCCATAATCTCCACGTGTCATGGGAGGGACACTTACCCCCATGCTATTCTTGTGATAGCGAGTGATTTCTCCTGAGATCTGATGGTTTTATAAGGGGTAGAAGCTCAGCTTCACTCAGCTGTCATTCTTCTTACTGCCATCATGCGAAGAAGGACGTTTGTTTCCCCTTCCACCATGACTGTAAGTTTCCTGAGGCTTCCCCAGCAATGAGGAACTGTAAGACAATTAAATCTCTTTTCTTTGTAAATTACCCAGACTGGGGCAGTTCTTTATAGCAGCATGAGAGCGGACTAATACAATCACTCCATAGGTTACCTGCCAATCTCAGGTAGAACACAGTGGATGTGAAATCTAGTTTCCCTAGTCTTCAGTGCAGGATAACAGTATATTATAGTAATAATGAGAGTAATAGTACTATAATATTATATAAATATTCAAGGATTTACTGACTGAAATGATCATAAAACTTTATTAGTGTATCAATTATTCATATTTACACTATAAGTTTAGTAACTATACAATTCACATTGTTTTGTGTTTCTTATTTATTCGCATTGCTATATTTGATTTTTCACAATTTGCATCACTTTTAGAAGATTTAGCGGTCATGGAAATGTGCTGCTCAGATCTCCTGCTGTGGGGAAGCTGTAACTGGTGCAAAGCTGCCAGGCTCTGAATCTACCATTGCATTTCTTTAAAGGCTACATTTCCCACAAGCTGCTCTCATCCAATACCTGAGAATGGCAGGGACATTAAGGCAGGTCAAACCCTGCAAAGAGCAGATATCTTCCACAGGGCAACTTTAGCTTGAATATGTCTCATTTGCCTGGATGAAGCATCTTAAAATGTCCCTGCATCCTGAGACTCTACCTTTACAACCCTTTTTCCCCCTCTCACCTTCACACTGTCAGAACTTATATCATTGTCTGAAGACTGCCCTTGTCTCTTCTATCTCCCTCTCATTTTTCTCTAATAGGTGTTTCAAGTGAATCTCTTGCATATGTAATCTCATCTTCATGTCTGCTTTTGGAGGATCTGAACTAATGCAAGAGATACTGACAGAGTTCCAAGAGGCAGTCGTGTGATCACGTTGAATGCTAAACTACCTACTTTTAGCCTCCATATCATATGAAATAACTAAATGTCTTTATTATTTCTTCTTTAAATATTTTTATTGTGAAATATAACATGCATATAGGAATGTGTACAAATAAGATTGTACGGCCTAATGAATGATCGTTAAGCAAATGCTCATGGAACCACCAGAAAGCTCGTGAAACAGGACATGGCCAGAACCTATAAGGTGCCCAAATGCTTCCTCCTAGACATTACTTCTTCTCTACCCTGTGGAGAAAGAGCTTTACTAACTTTTATGTTAACAGCCTCTTTGCATTGGTTTACAGTTTTCTCTCCTAAGCATGCATCCCCAAATAATGAACTTTCTTTTTGCCTTCTTTTTTTCACTCTAATTTTGTGTCTTGTGTCTGTCACCCATTATGTGCTTAATGTTCATCTATGCTCATTATATATTTGTAGTTTTTAAAATTTTATTGCAATATAGTATGGCATCTTACAATGTATGGACTTATTTATCCATTTTCTATTAATGGATACTTCAATTATTTCAAGATTGGGATTATTAAAAAATATGGTGGACATTCTTGGATCTGTTTCTTAGTGCATATGCATGCATTTATTTGGTATCTGCTAGCACAGTGTTTGAATTTCTGATCATAGGAAATGTATACGTTCACATTAGAGAGAATAGTTAGCTGGTTTCCAAAGTGATTATAACAATTTACACTCCCACCTGCAGTGTGTAAGTTGCTCTGCACCCTCACCAATACTTGCCATTGTCAGTGTGTTTAAAGAAAAATAAAAAGCCAAAAGTTAGAGAAATCACATCTTTAGGAGAATTGAAAAATGATACTTTAGAGTGGAAGTTAACATGAGACTGTGAAAAGTATGAGTCAGGAAGATATGGAATTTTTTCCCCTTCTGAAAACGGATCTTTAATGGTATTTACCTTGAGAAGGTATTGTAGGAATAGGTAACACAATTCATGCAAAATACTTAGAACAGTAGCTGAAACATGATAAAGAATCATAAGTACTATAATCAGGAACTAATCATAAATACTATTACTTCTATTTTTAATTTTCATGGAAGGGAAGTTACTTGGAATAAATTGAATTTTTTAAATTGCATTTTAGTTTTTGGGGTACATGTGAAGAACATGCATAAATTGAAATTTGAAAGGAAATATCGAAATATTGAGCAGTTTGGTAGAAAGATATATTCTGGACAGAAGGAAACTTAGAAGCAAAAGAATCTGTGGAGAGTGAGATGCTTTGGCTGACACATGGAGGAGAAGAAAGAGGATAGTTCTGGGGAACTGGGACTGAGAGATACTTGAGTATAGGGAAGAGCTTTAATGATGGATGGATGAGGTATTTAGATACCTTCTTTTCTATTTTGACACTTGAGAAAGATTGTTTTTTTTTCTTTCTAATTTTCCTGCTGTTTCTGCATACTGGCTTTGTATTAGTCTATTTTCATGCTGCTGATAAGGACACACCTGAGATGAGTAATTTATAAAGAAAAAGAGCTTTAATGGACTCAGTTCTATGTAGATGGGGAGGCCTCACAGTCATGATGGAAGGCGAAAGGCACATCTTACATGGAGGCAGGCAAGAGAGAATAAGAGCCAAGTGAAAGGGGTTTCCCCTTATAAAACCATCAGATCCTGTGAGATTTATTCACTACCATGAAAACACTATGGGGAAACCTCCCTCATGATTCAATTATCTCCCACCAGGGCCCTCCCACAACATGTGGAAATTATGAGAGCTACAGTGCAAGATGAGATTTGGGTGTGGACACAGCCAAACCATATCAGGCTTCTTCCTTGATTAGTTTCCAGTTCTTGTTTTATCTTTTTAAGTTATTACAACATTATGGTAAGTTGCAAAAAAATGACCACATTCTTTCCCTTCCAAAGTGGAAGGGAAGTGCAGTCTATCTCTGTAATTCTTGAATCTGGACTGGCCATGTGATATGGTTTGGCTGTGTGAGTGCAGTCTATCTCTGTAATTCTTGAATTACAGAAGTGCAGTCTATCTCTGTAATTCTTGAATCTGGACTGGCCATGTGATATGGTTTGGCTGTGTCCCCACTAAAATCTCACCTTGAATTGTAATAATCCCCATGTGTCAATGGTGGGACCAGGTGGAGGTAACTGAATCATTGAGGGTGGTTACCCCCATACTGTTCTTGTGGTAGTGAGTAAGCCTCATGAATGGTTTTCTAAATGGGAGTTCCCTTGCACAAGCTCTCTCTTGCCTGCTGCCATGTAAGAAGCCCCTTTGCTCTTCCTTCATCTTCCATCATAATTGTGAGGCCTCTCTGGCCATGTGGAACTGTGAGTTCATTAAGCCTCTTATCTTTATAAATTATTCAGTCTTAGGTATGTCTTTATTAGCAGCATGAGAATGGACTAATACACCCTGTGACTCATTTAGGCCAACAGACTGTGGAAGACAAGGCATGGCATGAATTCTGAGCCAAAGGCTCAGTAAGTTTCCATGATTCTGTCTACTTTCTTGGAACCCTCAGATTACTGTGGGAAAAACCCTTACTAGCTTGCTATAGACACAACATGGAAAGCAGCTCTAGGAGTCCCATTCATCCCAGGCAACACCAATTTAAAGCGGTCAGACCTGGCCAATCCATAAGATGAGCAAGGACATAGGAGTGAGCCCACCTGAGATTATTTTAGCCCAGCCCAGCCTGCCTTAGCCTTCCAAGGTGATTGGATTACAGGTGTAAGCCACTACCCCTGGCCTCCTCAATTTCTTTCTACCAAGTCTGTTACTCTTGTTCCTTAGGATTACTGCTCCTAAATTCCTCTCACCTTGTCTCAGGAGACCCAGGCTAAGACAGGGAAATGAAACTGATATATCAGAGAAAAGTTGGTAAAGAGCCCTAACTTCCCCAAAGAGGAAGTTTAACTTTACATCAATCGATTCGAAAATCTTTAGAAACATGTCTGGTTGAGAAAAAATTGGCCAAGTTGAAGAGAATGTCTTTTGAATTGTAGAGCCTGGAGAGATCTGCGGAAGGACATCGTTAATTCTGGTGAAGGAATTATTAAGCCACAGATGCCTAGGAGGTTGGATTGGTAGGGAAAGGTGGACTGGTAGAGCAGAGCCAAAATAAGGCAGAACTTCGGACTTCCAAAGCACCTACGTGTTTTTCTCCCATATTGCCAGCTCTGCATTTTCCACTAATTTCCTCTCTTTTTCTCAGTTGAAAAGGACGTATTTTGGCATTAAGAGATATACTGGAACCATGTGGCTCCAACTGATAATTGAATCAAGAATCTGGTGTCTAATGTGGCAGACCAGATGGCTAACAGCTTCTGCAAAAAGTTACTTGAATAAAGCCCATTCTTCTATGACTAAACTGTATGTGGCAATAAGATGTTTAGAAGGTTGAGGCCAAAGAGAATAAAATGCTCCCTAGGCCCTCTAACTGTAGTTGATTTCCTGCTTTGACCAAACTGCTGATGGCACATATCTCAATTAGCTGGAGAATTTTTTGTGTGTCATTTTCACAGTAGTGCAAATAAGCCCTGCTGTTAGTAGTGGACACTGGTTTGATTCTGGCCACAACTTTCTTTTGCGAATTATCCCTAGGGTAGCTTGAACAGACACTTATGAGACAAAGGGAAATCTAATCTATCTCTTGAGTGAACATTTATCAAATAGAACAGTGTATAAACTTTCCATATCAAGCAAAGCCAGCCTTTGTATGAAACATGGCTTCTCCCAAGTTTAAACAGATTGTTATATAAATAATAGGTGGCAGTGAAAATAGCAAGAACAACAAGTTCTCAAGAATCTACCTGTGCTAGGCTAGATACTGTGGCTACTTTCCATGCAGCATTGCTAGTCCTGAGAACAACTCTGCAAGGTAAATATTATTATCCCTATTTTCCAATTGAAGAAAATGTGCTTTCAAGACATACTGCTGGTAAATTGCAGTGCTTCAATTAGAATAATAATAATCATCACTGTAATCATACAGATTGCTGGCAGTGATTATCTACATACTGATGACCACATCTGGGATGAGCACCTTACATATGATTTTAAAATTTAATTCTCAGGCTGGGTGCAGTGGCTCTTGCCTGTAATCGCAGCTTTTTGGGAGGCCAAGGCAGATGGATCACCCGGGAGGGATTTTGAGACCAGCCTGATGAATGTGGAGAAACCCTGTCTCTACTAAAAATGCAAAATTAGCTGGGTGTGGTGGCACGTGCCTATAATCCCAGCTACTTGGGAGGCTGAGGCAAAAGAATCGCTTGAACCCAGGAGGTGGACGTTGCAGCGAGCTGAGATCATGACATTGCACTGCAGCCTGGACAACAAGAGTGGCTAAAAAAAAAAAAGAAAAAGAAAAAGAAAATTAATTCTCATAATAACACCTTGGGTTAGCTAGTTTATGCCTATTCTAGAAGAAGGAAATGAGTTTTGAAGGTTAACTTCATCAAGGTCATGCAATGGGCAAATAGCAGCTCTGGGATTTTAACTGAGGTGTGAAGGGCTCTTAAGCCTTCCTTCATCCCACGAAGCCTCTGAAAACAGATTTCTTGTATCCTGTCCTATGCAAGATAGAAATGTGTCTCAACAGAGATGCTTCTATCAAGCATATGACAGAGTATCTTCCATGTCTCACTATTGCCCCTAAGGGTCTGGCTAACACTGCTCTTTTTCAGAAGCTACTAACATCTCTAGTTTAAGCAATGTACAAAACAACTGAGGCGAATAAAACATCTTCCTCCAAGGCCTCTTTTATACACAATTCATTTTCTGGAGTAACATAACCTAGAGAGAGCCCTGCAGGGTCAACCAGTGATGCATTGGTAACTTCAGTGCCTCAGTAAAGCAACAAATGAGATTTAATGGAAATTAGGCACATTTTTATGGTAAATCAGTTCCATTTGTGAGGTTTGTTCAAACAGTGTGTAAGGAGCCATGACAAGCTAGAAAAGTACATTGACAACTGATTCCGATATCTGCTGTCATATTCTCCTTTTTTCTGACATGTCATGTTTCTCTCTTAGATGGTAGAATTATAGATCCCCGGAATTCTGGGTAGGAAGAAATAATTTTAAATGTAGGTTGCATAGAAACTTTTTAGGTTTTAGCAAAGCATTTTGACATTTCTGCCTTCAGAGAGGAACCTAAGGACAATAAAAAGGTGGAAAGAAACAGAAGAAACAGTCTCATTTTTATTTGTAGACTTGCCAATGAAGTGTTAGACAATTTCCTTATTTCCTATTTGATTCCCTATAAACACCCAGCTTTTCCTTTTACACTCACCCTTTAACTTTTTATTTTTGTTGTTTTGTTTTTTGAGACAGGGTCTTACTCTGTCACTCAGGCTGGGTGCAGTGGTGTGATCTCTGCTCACTGCAGCCTCTGCCTCCTGAGTTCAAGTGATTCTCCCACCTCAGCCTCCCGAGTAGCTGAGACTACAGGTGCATGCTGCCACGCCTGGCTAATTTTTGTATTTTTTGGTAGAAACAGCATTTCACCATGTTGGCCAGGCTGGTCTCAAACTCCTGATCTCAAGTGATCCACCTGCCCCGGCCTCCCAAAGTGCTGGGATTATAGGCGTGAGCCACTGTACCTGGCCCTTTAACATTTTTTTAGCTAAATAAAAAGCAGAACTTTTTTTCAGAGTTCTTTAAGATAAAAGTCAAGCCTATTAGCTAATTCCTAAATCACAGAACAATATGGTGATATAAATCTATGCCACAGAAAAATACAGTTATACAGTTTTCATACACGGTTGCATACACAAGTCAAAGAGGAAAGTGCATAGATGGAAAAAGACCCACTGGCTGAAGTAGGTTGGAAAAGGCTATTGATCTCTGTGAACAGTTTCTATATCTGTAAATTGTGGTCTTAAGTGCCTCTAACATCGTTCTAGGCCCTAAGATTTTTGTGTATTCTATTCTATACAAATGCAAGATCATATTACAGACAATACCCAAGAAAAAAGATGAGGAATTCCTGGTTATAATCTGCTAATTTGTATGTTTGCTGTATGGTTTATGGTTTTTCTTTACTGCTTTTCCTAAAGGGACACAAGTGAGTTACCATTATCCTGTATTCTCTATTTAAAGACCTTTTTCAAAGGAGATATCCTGCTGGGCCTCACTGGCCTTTGATTTGACAATGTCACCAGAAAAAAATATATATCTGTGTGTGATTTAACAAAGTCCAGACTCTCGAGTGAAAGTGCAGAACCCACGGGGTTGGTCTGATTTTCCAGATCCTTTAATGTGAACTGAATGTAAGCTCATGAGGATGTCTTTCATTGGCTAATATCTTCCCTTTCTTCTCATGTCCTAAATAAAAGGAGACAGTGCAGAACCTGGGTCATGTGAAAGGGAAAATAGGCATGCCCGTGTACTCTTTCCCCATGCCCCAAGAAATAAGAGGAAAGAAGAGCTCTGTCTTTGTGGATTGCCTTACAGAAGTAAGCCACTTGCTGTGATAAAGCATATGTGAAGGCCTTACTTTTTTTTTTTTTTTTGAGATAGAGTTTCACTCTTTTGCCCAGGCTGGAGTGAAGTGGTTCAGTCATGGCTCACTGCAACCTCCACCTCCTGTGTTCAAGCGATTCTCCTGCCTTGGCCTCCCAAGTAGCTGGGATTACAGGCCTACGCCACCACGCCTGGCTAGTTTTTGTATTTTCAGTTAGATATGGGGTTTTGCCATGTTGATGAGGCTGATCTCGAACTCCTGACCTCAGGTGATCCACCCACCTTGGCCTCCCGAAGTGCTAGGATTACAGGCATGAGCCACTGTGTCTGATTGGGCCTAATAGTTTTTACTTTACAGATAGAGAAACTGAGGTACAGCATGATTAATATCTAAAACATTACACAGCTAGGCACTTGTGGAGTAGGAATTCAGTCCTGATATGTCTCTACTGCCTACCCTACATGCTGCGTCCATGGTGCCATAAAAGCAAGGGGCATCCCATGACCTGCAGCAACTGTTGACAGTAAGTTAGATTGTTTCTCTGTTTTTAAGTTCACGGATGTGAGTTGAATTAGTAAATGTTTCATAGTGGAGTCTATTAAAAAAAAGTGCTAGGCCGGACATGGTGGCTCATGCCTGTATTCGTAGCACTTTGGGAAGCTGAGGCAGGAGGATTGCTTGCAATAAGAAGTTTGACACCAGCATGGGCAACATAGCAAGACCCTGCGTCTATAAAAAATTAAACAATTAGCTGCAGTGAGGCATGATTGCACCACTGCACTCCGGCCTGGGCAACAGAGTGAGGCTCTGTTAAGAAAAAAAGAAAAAAAGTTACTTTGAGCACTTTCATTGTTTAAAAAAAGAAGAAAAAGGTGCTTTGAACATTTTCGTTAGAAATTTGTGCTGATTGAGTTTTTTGTACCTATCAATTTTTTTATGGCTTTAAAAGTAAGTGGCACTCAGAGAAGATAAGGAAATATGTATCTGTAATAGAGAGTTTGGGGGCAGGGGGTACAGACCTACCAGGAGGCAGCCTCTGATAGTAGTCTTCACACAGGACTTTGCAGAAATACATCACTGATGACATTTAGGGAAAAAAAAACTAGCCTTTTCCCAGACCCGTGAGGGAGGTAAGTCACTGATGAAGAGGTATTAGTGATACTGTATTTTCTTTAGGCCTAATCAGATCATGTTGGCGAAGATTTCTGAAGATAAAATTACAAAGAGGTAGCTGGTGCCTTCGTAAAAGGCAATGTCTGTTTGGATGAAGTAGCAGCAACCATAAGGACGGATCAAAGAAGAAAAAGGTGTGGGTGGATTTTTTCTCTTTATTTTCACTATTTCATTTTATGGATTGATCAGTAACATCTGTTGGTTATTGAAAACCCAACGAAGAAAATCAAAGACCCACTGTTCACGGCTCTGAAAACAAACTCCTGCATGCCTCGTTTGAGTGTACACGAACAAGGCACGCTCCAGCATCATCTCTTTCCCCCATTTCCTTATTCTTGTAAATGGGAAGGACGGTTGTTTCTTTTACATAGACTCTGCCTGCTGTTTCCCTGCCACTCACCAAAGCAAAATAAACGATACTTTGGAAAATCCAGGCAAATGCAGCTTGGATTTGATATTTCTATTGACATTTTTCAGTTACAGCAGATGAAAACTAGACATGCTGCTCTCTCTCGCCCTCCCTTCTTTCCTTCCTCTCTCTCGTATTTATTTTTGTTTTTCCTTTTTGCTCGTATCAAAGATATACATGTATAAAGCTGAAAGAGTCAAATAATTGCAAAAAGCGGCAGTTCCCTGTTCCTCTCTGCCCATCTTCTCCCCAGGGGAAGCTACATTCCCCAATCATTCTCCCTCCCTCCTTCCCTTCCTCCCTCCTCCTCCTCCTCCACCACTCCTCCTCCTCCTTCTTCTTCCTCTTCCTGCTCTTCCTCTTCTTCCTCTTCCTCCTCTTCTTCTTCCTTCTCCCCTTCCTTCCTTCTTCCTTCCTTCCTCCCTCCCTCCCTCTCTCTTTCTTTCCTTCTTTCTTTTTCTCTTTCTCTCCCTTTCCTTCCTTCCTTCTCTCTCTCTTTCTCTTTTTTCTTTCTTTCTCTCCTTCCTTCCTTCCTTCCTTCCTTCCTTCCTTCCTTCCTTCCTTCCTCCCTTCCTCCCTTCCTCCCTCCCTCCCTTTCTCTCTCTTTCTCCTTCTTTCCCTCCTTTCTTCTTTTTCTAAAGATGAGGTTCCACTATGTTGCTTAGCCTGGACTCAAACTCCTGGGCCCAAGTGATCCTCCCACCTCAGTCTTCCCAAGTACCTGGGACTACAGGTGCACATTACTGTGCCTGGCTTGTATTTACTTTTTTGTCTCTAAATAACATGCTTATATGACTCCTTTGTTTTCCAGTTTTATGCATTGTCTATCAGTTTCTCACTGCAGAAGATAAGGATTTTGTTTTCTTCCCTCCTCCGTCTTCACCACACCTGTGCACTCCTTCCATGTATTTACTTATTTTTTCACTATGATTGTGTTGTAATTTTGTTTGGGTTAATAGTCAGTGTTCACATATTATGAGAGATACTCACAGGTTTGCAATCGTAATGTAGTAACTTGTGATGACTTTTCCTTTCTTGCATATTCTTTTGTTCATAGCACTCTGACCATTCACCCCAGACTATGCCTGTTGGTCTGGTGTAATAAATAGCAATGCTCTTTCTCACTGTTAGTACGCCCCAGTTTGGAAAACATGCTATTGAACACAAAGCCTTTGTCAATTATCTGGAGATATTCTAGCAATTACATTGTACCAGAAGAAATTTCTTCTAGAGCCTTTGGACTAACTGCAGTTGGAACTACTCCTGTATACCAGCGTACCGCTGTTATTCTGGGATCACTGTTTACATCATCTAGTAGAGTCCCGTCACCCCGTTCTCATGTTGAATCTCTTTTTCCTTGTATTTGATACTTTCCTTTTTCTTGATTTATCCCCTCCTATTAATGGGCCTAATATTTTAGTAGCATCCTGAGGAAGAATGCACGGGAGGTAACTTTTTTGAGTCTTTGCATGTCTGAAACCTATTTTCTTGACCCTCTATCATCAGTCAATTGAGGGTTTACTGAGATATAGAATTTGAGTTTGGGGGAAAAAAATCCCTTCAGAATTTCTAAGGCATTGTTCTGTGCCTTTTACTTTCTAGTCTCGTTGAGAAGTCTGAAGGCATTCTTTGTATATAAGCTTTACTCCTTTTTCTCTTTTCTTTCTGAAAACTCTTAGAATCTTATTTTATGTGCCATTTTCCTGAAATTTCACGATGTACATGGTTCTATTTTTGTCTACTATGCTGTACGTGTAATGAACTTTTTCAACCTAGAAACTTATCTTAGAGTTCTGGGTAATTAAGAAACTTATTTCTTCAGTGACTTACTCTCTATTTGCTAAAATGTTTGGTTTCTCTGTATGGCTTTTACATTTCCATAACTTCTCTATTATTTTAGCTCAAGTATGTGGAAAATTTCCTAAACACAAACATACTCTCTCTCAACACCTGCAAAAATTACCTTTAAATTTGTGTTTTCATTTTACTTGTTTTCTGAATGTGCTTTTTAAAAATATAGATTTTGATGAATCTGGAAACCATCGTTGTCAGCAAACTGACACAAGAACAGAAAACCAAACACTGCATGTTTTCACTCAGGCGGGTGATGAACAATGAGAACACATGGGCATGGGGAGGGGAACATCACACACAGGGGTAAGTGGGGGGGCGGGGGGCAGGGGGGAGGGACAGTGGGGGGGGCAGAGAGGTTGGGGAGCAATAACACCGAGAGAAATGCCTGATGTAGGCGACGGGGGGGATGGAGACAGCAAACCACCATGGCATGTGTGTACCTATGCAACGATCCTGCAGGATGTGCACATGTACCCCAGAGCTTAAAGCACAATAACACATATATATATATCCTTATTTTCATTTTATATATAAATAATTTTTTCTTAATTCTCAGAAGATATAGAAATATTTTTTTTTGTTTTCTTCTTCTGACATAGTTTCTATTTTTTCCTGTTTTCCTTTCTGGTTGTTTATTATGGTCTTTCCATTTTATTAGAGGTTTTCTGCAGATATTTTCTAATTCTTGGCTGTGTAATTATAGATAATTTTGTTTTACATTAAAAGAAAACAACTTCAAATTTGCAAGGATTAAAGGAAGGTATATTGTACTTTTTCTTTTTCTTTTTTTTTTTGAGATAGAGTCATTCTGTCACCCAGGCTGAAGTGCAGTGGCACGATCTTGGCTCACTGCAACCTCTGTCTCCTGGGTTCAAGTGATTCTCATGCCTCAGCTTTCTGAGTAGCTGAGACTACAGGCATGCACCACCACACCTGGCTAATTTTTTGGTATAGTAGAGACAGGGTTTTGCCATCGTGGTCAGGCTGGTCTCGAACTCCTGGCTTTAAGTAATCCTCTCACCTTGGCTTCCCAAACTACTGAGATTACAGGTGTGAGCCACCATGTCTGGCCTATGTTTTTGGAAGCCTCTAGGGTTGGGCGTGGTGGCTCACACCTGCAATTTCAGCAGTTTGGGAGACCAAGGTGTCTGGAACACTTGAGGTCAGAAGATAAAAACCAGCTTGGACAACATGGCAAAACCCCATCTCTACTAAAAAAAAAAAAAAAAAAAAAATCAGACTGATGTGTCGGTGCATGCCTGTAGGCCCAGCTACTCGGAAGGCTGAGGCAGGAGAATTGTTTAAACCTAGGAGGTTGGCCGTGCGTGGTGGCTCACGCCTGTAATCCCAGCACTTTGGGAAGCCGAGGTAGGCGGATCACGAGGTCAGGAGATTGAGACCATCCTGGTTAACATGGTGAAACCCCGTCTCTACTAAAACTACAAAAATTAGCTGGGTGTGGTGGTGCACACCTGTAGTCCCAGCTACTCGGGAGGCTGAGGCAGGCGAATTGCTTAAACCTGGGAGGTGGAGGTTGCAGTGCCAATAATTCATATTAAAACAAAACCAAACCAAACCTAGAATGCCTCTAACACAGTGCCTGGAGGTCAACAAATGACCTCAACTATTAAGAAAAGAAGGAAACAGTCTTTTTGGCTTTTGAAAGAACATTTGAATACATACATTTTAAAATAAAAATCTTTGAGATACAACTAAAGCTTTGCACCCATGTACATGGAGGTTTATATGTTAATTTTATGTGACACTAACCCCTATGTGATCAGTTTCTCACTAAGGTTTGATAACACAGTGAAAGTCCTTGGAATTCACAGTTCACTCTGCCTTAGCCTCCAAGTTCCTCTGTGACTCAGTGGCCCTCGTTTGTTCCACCCACAGGGTGGCTGTCCCAGAGTATCACAAATCTATCTGCTTCCTTCCGGAAGCTACTTCTTCTTGGTCTTGGGAGTGGCTAGGGTTAGGGCTTCTTTCATTTGTTGGGTTGCCAATCCTACTTCTTTGCTATCTCTGTAAAGCTGTCCTGGACTGTCCTCACCTTGGGAAAGGTGAAAGGCTGGAGGTCTACAGTCTAGTCAATATGGAGTTCTGGTTTACTCACCCTAAACATGTAGGGGTGTCTACACGCCTGTTCCAGAAGCCTCCATTCTGCCCACTGCTGCTCTTGCAGTTGTCTGCCTAAGCCACCCTTGAACTTGGATTCCAAAGGAATGTAGTTTTAATCTTGGCACTTAATTTCTGCCAGACTTTGGGTGAAAAGACCAGACATTGTGGTTCTCACTTTCTTTATTATTCAATTGAAAGCGAGACCATCAGCTTTACAGTATGATTGCAAAGACTGTATGGTGCAGCCATATTAAAACTCTGTGTACCCACTGACAAAGGTTCTACTTAGAAGACTTTATCCTTCACAGATACTCAAATAGCAGCCCAGAAATATAAAAATACGAAAAGGATGAGTATTGCTTATAATAGGATAAAATTGGAAATAAATGAAAGAGGCCGGGCACAGTGGCTCATGCCTGTAATCCCAGCACTTTGGGAGGCTGAGGCAGGTGGATCATCTGACATCAGGAGTTTGAGCCCAGCCTGGCCAACATGGTGAAATGCTCTCTCTACTAAAAATACAAAAATTAGCCAGGCATGGTGGTATGCACCTTTAATCCCAGCTACTTGGGAGGCTGAGGCAGGAGAATCGCTTGAACCTGGGAGGTGGAGGTTGCAGTGAGCCGAGATCACCCCACTGCACTCCAGCTTGGGCGACAGAGCTAGACTCCATCTAAAAAAAAAGAAGTAATCATCAATAGAAAATTACTAAGTAAATTACAGTAACTGTAGCTCTTAGAATGAGGAAGGCAGATTTTATATACTTGTAGAACAATCTTGTAATTATTTAACTAGAATGAACACAAGGCAAATTTGTATGTATGGTCTGATATTTAGGTAAAACAAATCAGTATGCTCATGCGTATGTAAGCATAAATATTTGCATTCTAAAAACAATCTGGAAGGAAAGATTTTGAACTGTTGAAAACGGTTATGTCTGGGGAGTGGAATTAGGGAATGGTTAAGTAGGATGGATCGTTTTTGATTTCTACTTTATATACTCCATAATTTTTTGTTTTTATTTTTTAGTATCAAAAAAGATTGGAAGAAAACATTAATGAAATAACACAACACTTGACTCTTTATGAAATTGAAATATGCTAGCGTTTTTTTTTCACTGTTTTTTTCCATCTCCACCCCCACCCTGTTCCATCCACATTGCCTGTTGTAGACGATGGGCTCCTGAGAGTTAACAGCCTGGAGGGCTGCACGAAGTCAAGCTTCCCTTGTTGTGAATACAGCATAGAGCAGCTGGGAGAGATTATTACCATACCATACCAGCAATGAGGTCATTTTCTGTCTTCCAGCATCCTCTGAAGAAGGGCATGTAGTTATTGTGCCCAGTGAATGCTAAAGTGGAAATCCAATCAGACCTACCAGGGCTGAGGGTGTTGTGCTATAGGCTGACAGTGAATATTTGTTCCTTAAGAAAAGGGAACTGACTTTACATCTTTAAAAGCCACCTTTTCAAGAACTGAGGTGCCTATTTCCTTATTAGTTCTTTAGAGATGTTTGGGGCAGGTTTCCTTAAGCCATAATCTAATGATTACGATAAATCTGTTGTGCTCCAGGATCTCTTTCTATTTTTCTCTCCTCTTTAAATTAAATTTTTTATTTTATCTTTTATTTTTTTGAGACAGGATCTTGCTGTGTCATCCAGGCTGGAGTGCAGTGGTGCAATCACTGCTGACTGCAGTGTCCATCTCCTCTGCTTAAGCAGTCCTCCCATTTCAGCCTCCTGAGTAGCTGGGACTACAGAAGCATGCTACCATGCCCAGTTAATTTTTTTTTTTTTTTTGAGACAGAGTCTTGCTCTGCCGCCCAGGCTGAAGTGCAATGGCGTGATCTTGCACTTCAAGATTGCACTTCAATCTTCACCTTCCAGGTTCAAGTGATTCTCATGCCTCAGCTTCCCAAGTAGCTGGGACTACAGGCCTGTGCCACCACACCCAGCTGATTTTTGTATTTTTAGTAGAGACGGGGTTTCACCATGTTGGCCAGGCTGGTCTTGAACTCCTGACCTCAAGTGATCTGCCTGCCTCGACTTCCCAAAGTGCTGGGATTATAGGCATGAGTCACCGTACCCGGTGTTTAAAATATTTTTTTTGTAGAGATAGGGTATCACTATGCTGCCCAGGCTGGTCTTGAACTCCTGGGCTCAAGCAGTCCTTCTGCTTTGTTCTCCCAAAGTGCTGGGATTACAGGTGTGAGGCACCATCCCCAGGCTTATGTTATTTTACTTTAGAGAAGGGGCCTTGCTATGTTGCCCAGGTTGGTCTTGAACTCCTGGGATCAAGTGATCCTCCTGCTTCAGCCTTCCATGTAGCTGGGACTACAGGTGTGCACCACCATGACTGGCTTTGTATTTTAATTTTTATGAAGATAATCGTGTGTATAGTTTAAAAGGTCAAATAGCTTATGGTGAAAAAAAAGAACTTGCTTGCTCTACCTTTCCCATTTCATGAAAACAGAACTATACCTAAGAGGCAACACCATACTCAACACTTTTAGTTATTTTCCCACATTTTAAAAGTAATACACTTTTACTTCTATGTTTTGATTTTCTTTTTTAGATGCTATTTATTTCCTTCTATAGAATATAAAATTTATTATGTTTTATGCCTATCTCTACCATCCTCAACAGACTACTCCCATTTCTCCCCATTGCCAATATATTTAGTCACAATCTTTCGGGTTAGTCAACATCCAGAGTTTACCTTATTGCGATATGTGTAATTATTTTCAGAGATGAGTCACACAGTGGTTGGGCAACAATTTTTCATGGGTCATTTATATTTCTGCACATTTTAAGAGCACAGGTAGTGACAGCTTTTGTTCCAGACTGCTATTTCAAGGATATAAATATAGTGAATAGCCTTGGACTATAATGACAGCATCTCCCTTCAGAGCAGATGACAGGCGTGTTTACTATCCAGTATGGTAAAGGTAATGCTTCCGTTGGGCCAAAAGTCATGCGGGTTTGCTTTCAATCCATTATAAAAGACTGAGGTTCCCCAGGCTCAGGGATTCTTAGCTGTGATACAAACCCACTGTATATGCAGCATTTGCCTGGGACACTCTTTGTCACCACCATGGGAACTGGAGGTCAAGGGGAACCAGAGTGACCATAAAGCTCATACTGCTTACTGTTTTGTAAGTAATAAAATCCTTTGCCTCTGACCTGGGAATCTCATGTCTTCCCCAACATCCATGAAACTATGGCAGGCTAACTTGTTGGTTTGCAAGTAAGATAAAGTCTCAGACCATTCCCAGTTCTTTACCGTAGTACACTCTGGCTTCATTTCCTTTCTTGTACTTTTCTTGTAATTATACTTTCTCAAGCTATATATATATATACATACATATAATGTGTGTGTGTGTGTGTGTGTGTGTTTTCTTTGCTAAGTTGTACTTCCTGATGAGATACACTGGGAAAAGCACAGCATAATTTCCATAATATTCTTGTGAACGATGCCTGTCCTGTGTCTGGTCCTGAGAAACACTGTGATGGTCATTACATGGAATGTGAAGCTTTTACTCTTTAAAAATTGTTAAAGACATCAGGGCAGAATTATTGTTTTAGGTTGAATGAATCTGATGAGACATAAGAACTACATGAAACACATATTCCTTCGAATAATCCTGAACCAGAAAGGAAAAAGAGAGAATTTGGGACAGTTGGCAAAATTTGAATGGGAGAGATTCCTTATTTTGGGGAAATACACACTAGATTATTTAGGGATAGTGGGACATTGTGTCTGAAGCTTTTTAAAAACAAGTTCAGAGTTTGACTAATGATAATGGATTTATTCCTCTCCCTATAGATACATAGAGAGATGGGATTGGTGTTCATGCATATTCAGAAAAATGTTAATGTTTGAAGAATCTAAATGAAAGGGATACAGGGGTTCTTTGTTCTGATCTGAAAGTTTTTATGTACATTATTTTAAAATAAATAATTTTTTCAAAAGAGTGGCACTAAATCCTGATTAGAAGTTTCATGTTCGTGTGAAGCTCATCAAATGTCAGGTTTTATTGTACAGTGCTCAGGCAGGAGCTGGCTGTCTTGCGGATGCCTGGCTGTCAGTATTTGTAGGGCTAGACAGTTTCCCCAAAGGACGTTTTCATTATCTCCCATGATAGACTATAAGCCCAACAGTCAGTGTTCTGAGGGCCTACTACCAGAAAGGAACTAGAAATCTCACTATTCTGAAAATAAACTGATTGATCATCTATTATCCAATGAACATCTATGTTATTAATAGAAAACCTGTGGGCGGGCGTGGTGGCTCATGCCTGTAATCCTAGCACTTTGGGATTGTGCAGATTTGGGATTTGTGCACATCACAAGGTCAGGAGTTTGAGACCAGCCTGACCAACATGGTGAAACTCTGTCTCTATTAAAAATACAAAAATTAGCTGGGTGTGGTGGCACACACCTGTAGTCCCAGCTACTTGGGAAGCTGAGGCAGGAGAATCACTTGAACCCGGGAGGCAGAGGTTGCAGTAAGCCGAGATCATGCCACTGCACCCCAGCCTGGGGTACAGAGTGACACTCTGTCTCAAAAAAAAAAAGGAAACCTACCATCTTTTGTGACTGCCTGCATGGACAGTGGGAGGAGACTGAAGAGTCTATTACCTCCTTTTTCAGACTTTTAACAAATTCTTGTTTTCAGTCCTGCTTGCAAACTTAACACCTTCAGAGGCCCCTGGTTCCTCTACTGACAGAAGTTGCCTGAGTTTCTGTGGAGTGAATCAACTTGCTTCTAGCTGGTCTTTTTCTTTTTCAGGTGCTCAGCGGAGCAGAGAAATATGAGTCCTAAGTCATTTACCAAAGGCTATAAGGTTTTCCTCTTCCAGGATTTTGTGTACAAGATTCATCTTCTATAATCACATTTTCTGTTGTCTTTGTTTTTGTGGAATTATACCTTTTAAAATCATTTTTGTTATTTTAGTGGGATTTCAGGAAGGAGTAAGAGAAATGCGTGTGTATTTGCTTTTTCTATCACTTGCAAACAACAGGAAGACCTTTCATTACCTGAGCTTTCTTTTTATATTAACTTCCTATGGGGAAGGAAGTAGATATACTATGTAATCATTTGGCACAGACTCCAGGCCAACACTAACATATTATTATATTGGGAAATGGGAATAAAGAGAAGATTTTTTTTTAATATATAAAGGAAATGATTATTTCTTAGATGATTTTTTTTTTAAACTGAACCTTTGATTTTTATTTTTTCAATCTTGGATTACTTTTTCTTTGTATTCCATTTGTTGTTCAATTAAAATGGGTAAGGGAAAGAGGTCCTGCCCTTAGAATATTTTGATATTTAATAAGTCCTTATAAAGTGATAAAATTTTGATTTTATTTCCATACCATGAATAGAAATAGCATCCTTTATAATACCCCCAGAGTATGAATAATAGAGAAATTATTAATGTATTTAGAAAGAATTCTTTAAACATACTTTTGATTTTTATCTCTGAGAAAAAGATAATTAAGCTTATGATCTTCAAATTGTGCACTGAGGCACCCCAAGAGGCTGCAGTGAAGTCACAGGGCCATATGACATATTGAAAATTCTCAAGAAAAACACAGAAACATTTGTTGGCTGCTGCATGAACTACTAGCTCAAAGTAGCTTACAGTTTAAACCTTAGATTGTGCTATATTGCTTTTCTAAAAGACATATCTTTGTGAAGCTGGGTTTTCAGCAGTTGCTGTGACAAAAAGTGGATACTACATGAAAGTTGTTATGGAACAGGAAATAAGGGTGGTCATGGTGAATTTGATTCCAAAGGTTGGGTGTCTAGTGACCAATAGGCGCACGTACCTCACTGGTGAGTGTGATGGTTTTAAAATGTGTCCAGAATTCTTTAACAATCTTCCCTTTAATGGAAGAAACTTAATTCCTTTTCCTTTGAATATGGACTGGACTTTAATAACTAGCGTTTGAAAAATAGAATGTGGCAGAGGGTGAGTGTGAGACTCAGAAGTCAAGGTCATAAAAGGCATTTCATCCTTCCTTTGCTTTCTACTGTTGATCACTCAGTTTCGGGGAAGCTGGCCACGATGTGGTGAAGATGCTCAAGCAGCCCTGTGGGTGTGCCACGTGGAGAGAAATGAGCGCTTTTGCAAAAAGCCAGCAGCGAGCTGATGCCACTGGCCAATAGCCATGGGAATGAACCATCTTAGAGCTGGATCCTCCCGCCTCAGTCAGTCAACCCCTTCTGGTGACTGCATCCTCAGCCACCATGGAGAAGGCAATCTCATTAAGATCTTGAGGCACAGACCACCCAGGTAAGCTCTTCCGGCATTCCTGACCCACAGAAACTGTGAGATAATAACTACTTGTTGTTTAAGCCACTAAATGTTGCGGGTAATTTGTTCTGAAGCAATGGGTAACTAATATAGTCAGTGTGAGATAAGGAAATAGGCCAGGAGTGGTGGCTCATGCCTGTAATCCCAGCACTTTAGGAGGCTGATATGGGAGGATGGCTTGAGCAACATAATGAGACCTCATCTCTATCATTAAAAAAAAAATTAGCAGGGAGTGGTGGTGTGCACCTGTAGTCCCAGCTACTTGAGAGGCTGAAGCAGGAGGATCACTTGAGCCCAGTAGGTCGAGGCTGCAGTGAGCTTGGGTCACCTGAGCCCAGGTCCAGCCTGAGTGACAAGAGTGAGACCCTATCTAAAAATATATATATATTTCCCATTTATTTATGCTGTTTCCAAACAGTGAGTAAGTTGTTAGAATGCAAATACTTCTTAAGTTGCTTAAATCTAACTATGTAATAAACAGAACTTTTTTTCCCCTTTTTTTCTTTTTTGAGCACACTAAAAAAGTTACTGAGACACTGCCAGGTGTAGTGGCTCATGCCTATAATCCCAGCACTTTGGGAGGCTGAGGCGGGCAGATCACGAGGTCAGGAGTTCAAGACCAGCCATGGCCAACATGGTGAAACCCCATCTCTACTAAAAATACAAAAAATTAGCTGAGCATGGTGGTGCGTGACGGTAATCCCAGGAACCCAGAAGGCTGAGGCAAAAGAATTGCTTGAATCTGGGAGGCGGAGGTTGCAGTGAGCCGAGATTGCACCACTGCACTCTAGCCTGAGCAATAGAGCGAGACTCTGTCTCAAAGAAAAAAAAAAAGTTACTGAGACACTAAGTGTGCCAAACCCTGACGAAATTTGGGAACCTCATCAGTAATTAAAGATGCTAAATCTTTTTTCTCTTTAATTTTTTAGGCATATACAATAATTCTCATCTATTTTTGGAATGTAGACACTATGTTTGACATTGAAACTTTTTTTTCTTATTACATCAGTGGGGAAAAAAATACATTTCAAATTAACCTCCATCGAGGAAATTACAATTTCATTGTAAATTTTCTAGTATTCAATAAAAGTGAATGAAGTCGTTGGCATATAGAGATGAAATATGCAAGGAGTAATATAACATTTAAGAATAAACTAACTTGCACATACAGGGAAGAATGTAAATATCAGTTTATGGATACAGCGAGGTATTCAGGCAATGTGTGCCATTTCAACGCTGCAGTCTGTTTACTAAAAATAAAAAGAGGCCAAGCGCCCTCTAGTGGTAGCTGTTGATAATAATTTAGTAGCAGAAGAAACTAACACATGTGCCTTCCTTTACCTTGAGACGATGTTTAAAAGGTACTTAACTTGTTGTCTATTTTATCGATACTATTAAACCCATCGTTATGACTTTGTTTTTGAAGTTTTTTTCGAGCGAAAGAACACTATCAATGACTTTTAATGCCAAATTCAGCAGTATTGTTTAGTTATTTTTTCATATAGGAGAAACAAAAGCTTTCCATATTACAGTAAAAAAACTCAATGAAGTGTAACATTTTCTCAAAGCACATTGCGTCAGCACTATGCAAGCAACTTAAAAACATAAGGTGGGCCTCATTTAGTGAATTACATTGGTTGTAATGTAGCATCTTCCAACTTTCTTGTCCATCTCATAAACAAATATTTAAAACATAAACTTTGTGTAAAACACTGAACTGTGAGGAGGGGTTTAAGAGGGGCAGGGAGGCTTTCAGAAAAGTGAACAGGTGTGGTGTGTTTCAGAGAATAATGGGCGGGGCGGAGGAGGGAGATAAGGCTGCCGTGGGAGCCTTCACAAAACGTCTTAAGGCCTCCAGGAGAAGCAGCATATCAAGGCTGTGCTGTAGAGCTAATCTGGTAAAGTCGATTTGCTGTCTTAATTTATCCTAGATTCCCAAAATGAACACTTTAATAAACTGTAGCTTGGACTAAAAATAAATTGCTGTAACAAAAGGATAACAACCACGCTTTGCAAATTTGCTAATTACTATTTGCTCTTGTAATAACGATTCTCTTTTTGTGTCAGAGGACTGTGACATTATCCGCTCTCAGAACAAGGAGTCATTTTTCGCTAAGCAGATTCTCCAAGTGTTACCTTCACCTCGTCTTTGAAATTGGCAACCATCTATTCTCCAAGGCTGATTAGTAATGCACACCATATGAGTAGAGGAGGGCTGATTTAACTGATAATGCAGTTAATAGAGACCCCGATGTTTTAAAATGCAAAATGATCTCAACTTATCTTTCATGTGAGTTAAAAACAATTAGTTTATACTTTTATAAGTAAGTGTAGTATGTAAAAACATATAAACTTGGTAGAATTTTAAGATCACAAACCCAACCGCATGTTATTTCAAATATGAATTTAGCTCCCAAATGTCTGTACCCCACAATAGACTGGAGTTGGGTTATAGCACTTTTCCTATTTCCAGAAGTAGATTCACCTACAGAGAAGTCAATGGATACCTACTTACAGGAAGCCAGAAGAGTGGGAATAAAAATTTCTTTTAAAAAAATTATTTATTTATTTATTAAAAAATTTTTTTTATTTATGGAGCTCCCAGCGCACCCACTGGGGCTTGGCAGCCAGCGCAGACGCGGGCCATGCCGAGCTCCCACCAGCATCCAAAAGCTGTGCTCGGAACCCCCAAAATTTCTAATGAATACAATTTTTTTTACTCAATTGATCAGAGAGTAATCGTAAAAGACAATTGTATTTACTTAGATAATAACTAGTGTAATAGAAAAATGAATTTTCCAACATGCAAGAAGTAATTTAAAAATTACATCTCTTCCTGGTTATTTCTTACAGTCATGAGTCACAAGCCATCATTCTTGAAGGTAGTTTGCAAATGTAACAGATGAGGAATAGCTATGCCCAGAACAGCTTGGACACTTAGATTATACTGAAAGAAAATCTATATCCTATGTATTCTTTTGGTTGTAAATGAGGAAATTCAATTCAGTCCTATTTAAACAGAAAGTGGATTTATTGGCCTGTGTAACTGGAGTGGGGAAGGACAGGTCCCAGGCACAGAGGAATTAAGCCTTCTCTTCCCATCCCTTCGAACCTTCTGTGTCGACTATCTGGCCTGGTATAGTTACAGTGTAACCCTGTATCTACCCAGAGGAAAATAAGTCATGATATGAAAAGGATGTTTGCACGCACACGTTTGTAACAGCACGATTCGTAATTGCGAAAATGTGGAAATACCCCAAATGCCTATCCATCAATGAGTGGATAAAGAAATTGTGGTATATATATGCCATGGAATACTACTCAGCTGCAAAAAGGAATGAATTAATGGTATTCACAGCAATCTGGATGGAATTGGAGACTATTATTCTAAGTGAAGTATCTCAGAAATGGAAAATCAAACATTGTATGTTTTCACTCCTAAGTGGGAGCTAAGCTATGAGGATATAAAGGCATAAGAATGACACAATGGACTTTGGGGACTCAGGGGGAAAGAGTGGCAAGGGAGTGAGGAATAAAAGACTACAAATTGGGTTCAGTGTATACTGCTTGGGTGATGGGTGCATCAAAATCTCACAAATCACCACGAAAGAACTTAAGTAACCAAATATCATCAGCTCCCCCAAACCTATGGAAATAAAATTTTTAAAAAAAAATCTGCCAACCCAGGAGACCTCCCCACAAACACAGAAGAACAAAGTGTGCAACCCTAGACCCTGGGAGACATCTAGGTCTTGATCTCCAGAGATCAGCCACGCAGGCATCATCTGTGAGCTAGTTAGAAATGCAGACCCTCAGGTATACCCACATCTACTGAATCGTAATCTGTATATTAAAAGATCCCTGGATGACTGGTGTGCACATTAGAGTCCGAGAGTGTCCATAGGAGAACATGTGGCTAGGGAAGGGGCTCTTATAACTGGCTGGGCCAGCATCTCACTGGCATTCAAATAATGATAGGAGAGAGAGGGGGTGATGGGAAACCCTATCAGAATCACATGATTGGGGCAAGAACATCACCTGGAGGGAGTGTATTGATGGATGGTGAAAAGCGTAATGCATTGCAAATTAGCGCTGTAACCGGCAAATTCTGATTTTGGTCAGAAGAAAGAAATGGTTTAAGATCAATGTCATTGGCCGGGCGTGGTGGCTCAAGCCTGTAATCCCAGCACTGTGGGAGGCCGACGCGGGTGGATCACGAGGTCAAGAGATCGAGACCATCCTGGTCAACATGGTGAAACCCCGTCTCTACTAAAAATACAAAAAATTAGCTGGGCATGGTGGCACGTGCCTGTAATCCCAGCGACTCAGGAGGCTGGGGCAGGAGAATTGCCTGAGCCCGGGAGGCGGAGGTTGTGGTGAGCCGAGATCGCGCCATTGCACTCCAGCCTGGGTAACAAGAGTGAAACTCCGTCTCAAAAAAAAAAAAAAAAAAAAAAAAAAGATCAATGTCATTTCTGAGAAAACATTGAAAACAAACTGGAGACTTTTCAAGACGGTTTCTAACGGAAAGAAGCTGGCAAGGAGGGAGTACTGGTGTATACATTTTATATGGTATACACGAGTGTTATGATCAGCATCTTCCTTACGAGATAAACTTGTGAGTTTTGGGATAAAAAAACAAGGATACCAAACTTTATAACCTTGACATCTGCCTGAAATAATTTCTTTTTCTTTTTTAAATTCTTCGTCATTCAACTTGAAGAAATGATTTTTCTAGTGAAATTTTGTCATCTTTATTGCCTGCCTGGCATGTGATTTCTCCTTCTTATTTTTGGGAAATTTTCTATTTTCTGTGATCTGCTGGTAGGCAGAGGCCACCTTCTACCATATGAGGAAAATGCCACTTACTTGCTCTGTCGGTATTCTTTGCCACTGGGAGAGTGGACACACAGCTTAGGCTATGTTAATGGGATGTTTCTACCCCAGAAATGGAATCAGGAGTTAGTGACCCATGGAAACTCAGGGACTATAAAACATTTCCTCTTTAGTGTTGATAGTGGTTGCAATAAAATTAAATTCTCCAATCTACAGTGGTAGCAGCACAAGCTTTAGCATGAACTACTTTGTGGAAGTGTCAATGATGTCTTCACTAGATTAGCACAGGATGGTAATTTTGAGTGCTGGTTCTTTCTGTGCAGCTTTGAGCCTTCTTTGCCAATCTTCTTGGAAATTTAATTTCTGCTGAAATGAGCCAGGGTCAGTTTCTTGTTTGTACCTGGACCGCCTTCATGGATATGTAATTTGTGCAGTCACACAGTAGTCTGTGTTTAAAGGGTCCCTGCACTTGGCTTAGTGCTCAGCTGTCACTGTTTTTTTTTTTTTTTTTTTTTGTGAGACAGATTCTCATTCTATTTCCCAGGCTAGAGTGCAGTGGTGAGATCTCGGCTCACTGCAAACTCTGCAACTCTGCCTTTCAGGTTTAAGCGATTCTCCTGCTTCAGTCTCCCGAGTAGCTGGGATTGCGGGCACCCACATCATGCCTGGCTAATTTTTGGATTCTTTTAGTAGAGCTGGGGTTTCACCATGTTGGCAAGGTTGGTCTCAAATTCCTGACCTCAGGTGATCCACCCGTTTTGGCGTCTCAAAGTTCTGGGATTACAGGTGTGAGCCACCTCACCCAGCCAGCTGTCACTGTTTTGAAACTCCTAATATTTTAACAAGGAGACCTGCATTTTAATTCAGTACCAGGTCCCACAAATTATGTAGCTGATCCTGCTTGTGTCTAACAATGCTGACTGGGAATATTTCATTTTCTGAGCGCAAAATTGGTAAGAACATGATTTTTGAATTGCTAAGAAGAAATCAGAAGTGTTTTCATATACTACTTTTTCAGCAGTTATAGTTTTCCACATGCTATAGTTATTTTTGTAT
Organism: Cebus imitator; assembly: GCF_001604975.1. Taxonomy (NCBI): domain Eukaryota; kingdom Metazoa; phylum Chordata; class Mammalia; order Primates; family Cebidae; genus Cebus; species Cebus imitator. The sequence continues at coordinate 4,661,519 of NW_016107322.1, forward strand.
CTACACTGTGTCTTCTATTACACTGGGGACTTCTGAGAGGACAAATTACGTTCCCATAGCATCATATTCCTCTTTGTTGTCTGTCTGTCTCTCCATCCATTTGTCTAACTAACTGCATATTAACGGTTGATATAATCTCATTTGATCCTCATCTACACCCTATAGGTGTTATTCTTGTTGTTATTATTGTTATTATGTACTTATTATTGCTGAAAACTGTGGCTCAGGGAGGTTATATGTCCAAGTTCTCTCCCTTCATTATAATGAAGTTGGTGTTAAAACATAGAGTGACATGAATAGCCCCTCCTCCTCCACCTCCCTTCCCTCCCTCCCCCTCTCCTTGCCCTCCTCGCTCTCCTCCCTCTCCCTCTTCTCCTTTTCCTCCTCTTCCTCCTCCTCTACCTCCTCCCCCTTCTTTTTTCTCCTCCTCTTCCTCTTCTTCTTCCTCCCTCTTCTCCCTCTTCTCCTCCTTCTCCTTCTTCTTCCTCCTCCTCCTCTTCTCCCTTCCTCTTTTTCTTCTTTCTCTTCCTTCTCCTCCTCCTCCTTCTTTCTTCTTCCATTGCTTTCAATTTTCTAAGGTGCTTCTATAATCATTTCAGAAATTATAACTTTTATTGTGCCAATAAATAAACAGAGATTTTGACAGACTGTTCAAAGCATAATCACAATAATTAGCAGCCTCAAAGTTTGATCCAAGCTTAACTCTACCGACTGTTCTACAGTGCCCGTGGGAAAAAAAATGAGGTACGACCAGAGTGTCCTAGTTTACATCAATAGATTTTTGCAAATGGTACATTTGTACTAGTAAATTTGCTTATGAGGGAGGACTAGAAAATACCACCTGCTTCTTTTTCTCTCTACAATTTTATTTATCTTAAAAATGTTTCTTCAGGTGCATTCTGTCTGCCACAAAGTCTCCACAAACATTGTTAAAATAGTTTCAGCTAGTCTAATACAAATGTTTTTGAAAACATAACCAGCAGGTACACTCAGTATCTTGAGAGTTCATGGGGAACAAAAATAATTATAAGAGTTATATATACAAGTCAAGTTGCTTAAGTATTTAAGCAAATATGTAATAATTTCATTAGTTTTAAAACAAATATTTCTTATTAATAATTAAAACAAGGTCCTAGTTGAAAAACACTAAAATTTGGGGGAAGGAAGTGAGATATTGGAAGGAAACACCTTGATTAAATTTTAATTTTCTGAAATAAAGATATAATTTAAAACTGCTCTGAAATATTTATATATTGTAACAGGTAACTCCTTCAGCCTTTATGTAGATACATAAAATTGGCTAGTTTCAGAATTCCTTCACAGAAATAACTTTTCTCTATTGTCTGTCCTATAATGATATTTTCTAATCTCCTAAATGAAATAATTTTGTTTGGTTAAAAAATATGATCTCTGTTTTGAGATGTACAGTCAATTTCCAAGCTGATAATTTATCTGATATTATTACTATAAAGCAATTTGACACAAGACTTTGGGATAATGAGCAAGACTTGCTGGCAAATAAGATCAACATTCTCCATTATGGAGAGAGGAGAATAATTGTTTCGTTTAGCAACAAAATCAGGAGAAAGAAAACTGCATGTGATTAGAGGGAATTAGTCACTACCTGTTTCTCTTCTTTTTCCTCATAGAGGAAGATTTTGGTTAGAAGTAGCAGAGTGAATCAGAAATGTGGTATATGATGTCAGTCTGGAAATGTTTTTTTAAATTAAATTTTTGTTTTCTTAGGTTCACTGAATGAGGTCCTGTAAATTAAAGTGACAGAAGAAAGTAACAGGAGAAAAGGTTTGTTACATGTGCATATGTACGCCTTCACAGAAGAGAAGACCCGAAGAACTGGCTAGACATGGGAGCTTCTATGCCATTTTAACAAAGAGTAATAAATCGTGGAGAAGTAATCAGATAAGGGAAGAGGGGGCCTGGTTTTCCAGGGAGTTACATTTTGGAGTGGTAAATATACAGGGGAAATTGATGGAAGATAAGGGTTGTCTTAGTCTGTCTGCGCTGTTACAACAAAAATACCACAAACTGGGTATCTTATAAGCAACAGAAATTTATTCTTACAGTTCTGGAGGCTGAGAAATTTAAGATCAAGGTGCTGGCAGATTTGTTGCCTGGTGAAGGCTCATGTCCTGGTTAACAGGGGCTCTTTCCTCACTGTAACCTCACATGGAGGAAAGAGTGAAGGAGCTTTCGGGGGTTTCCTTGTAAGGAACCATTTCCATTCATGAGGGGTCTGACCTCATGACCTAATCATCCAATACCATCGCCTTAGGAATTTGAATTTCAACAGATAAATTTTGGGGGGACACAAGCTTTTAGACCACAGCAGAGTTATTTAGTAAGAGTTGTTATGCAGACTCCAGTTGGTGCCTTCTCCATTGCTAAGAGTTGTCTCTGGTGATTAAAAGCATCCTTCTTTTCCTGCTGTGGGTGAGGGAGACACTATTATAAATGGATATTTATATTGCCTTTACAAAGAGAAATTTACACCCTGCTTTTAGGCAGAAAGGAGGATGGCAGAGAGGTTTTCCTGCATCTGCTATTGCTTAATTGTCTTCAGCTCAAAATAATCCTTATAATAAAGTGGTATATTTTGGACTGGCATACTCTAATCCCTGCCATGAGCATATACTTATGGAATCTTTTTATCTGTGACTTCTGATCAGGGCAGCTTCATGGCCACGTGACCTGTGTAGTCTCACGAGGTGCCACACTGGGAAGGACCCTGTGCTTATAATTGTTTCACCTGCTTCATAGGATGTGATAAGCCTGAGTTCCTAACACATGTCTAAAAGTTACCTGAGCTAGACGCAGTGGCTCACGCCAGTAATCCCAGCACTTTGGGAAGCCTTGGTTGGAGGATTGCTTGAACACAGGAGTTCAAAACCAGCCTAGGCAACATAGCAAGATCCCATCTCTACGAAAAGTAAAATATTAGCCAGGTATGGTGGCACACACTTGTGGCCCTGGCTTGGGAGGCTGAGGTGGGAGGCTCACTTGAGTCTGGGAGGTTGAGGCTGCAGTGAGCCATAATTGTGCTACTGCAGTCCAGCCTGGGGACAGAGTGAGAAAAAAAAATAATTAAAAAGTTACCTGCATCCTATCTCTGTCTTTTTCTCTGGAAAAAAAAGATAATTTTTTATTTTTTTTCATTTGGGCTGTGGAAGCCTCATCTTGTCCCATTTTCTGCAGAACCTTCCTTTTTTTTTTTTTTTTT
>NW_016107322.1:4666468-4668317 GCF_001604975.1 Cebus imitator
TTTTTTTGAGATGGAGTTTCACTCTTGTCGCCCAGGCTGGAGTACAATGGTGCAATCTCAGCTCACTCCAACCTCCACATCCTGGGTTCAAGTGATTCTCCAGCCTTGCCTCCTGCGTAGCTGTGATTATAGGCATGCACCACCATACCCAGCTAATTTTGTATTTTTTTTTCTTTTTACTAGAGACAGGGTCTTACCATGTTGGCCAGGGTGGTCTCGAACTCCTGACCTCAGGTGATCCAGCCACCTCAGCCTCCCAATGTACTGGGATTACAGGTGTGAGCCACCGTTTCTGGCTCATTAGTTACTTTAGACACCCCTTCTCGCTTGCTCTCACTCACCTTGTTCACACCTGTCCCAACCCCTACCTATGTTATATAACAAAGACAATGCTAACTTGAGAGTATTGTGAATGCACAGGTTTAAGTCTGTCTCTCTATATCATTTGCTGCTCCTAAGAATTCTTATCATCTTTAAATGTACCTGGCATGTAATAGGTGCTTAAGTAAAGTTTATTGGCTAATAAATATATCTGAAATTTACATCAGAACATAGAATGTGAAAAATGATAATCACGGGAGGGGAATAATGACAATGTATATCCAAAGTCTGGTTCTTTTTTCTATCTTCTAAGATAGTCCGAAATCCAGAGAGGCAAGTGCACCTTTAAAGGACATTTTGACGTCAGCTAAAGGGGATGGGAAAGATAGAGGCAGAGTCAGCTTTCTTTAAGATGGCATAGTGCTGGTGCCTTCTTCCTCTCCACTCCCCACAACCAGGGTGATGGCCACATTCATTCAAACTACGATGACCGCATTGAACACATGTTCAGGCTGTCCAGGATAGAACCAGTTTACATCTATTTCTTAACATAATAAAATTTTTAACAGTGTCCCCTTTGGACTCTCAAAGGTACCTGGTTTGGGTGACAAATTACATATATGCTCCAATTCAAATTTAGTTTATAGAAAATAAATTTGCTATGTTATGTTGACTGAGTCATTTGGTATGTGTGATCACTGTCTTAGTTTGTGTTGCTATAACAAAGTATATTAGACTGCATAATTTATAAATGACAGAGATTTATTGATTCCAGGTCTGGAATTGGGGAAGTTCAGTATCAAGCTGCAGCAGATTCAGTGTCTGGTGAGGGCTTGCTCTCTGCTTCAAGATGGCAACTTCTAATTGGGTCTTTACATGGTAAAATAGACAAACTCTCCTGGGCCTTTTATGTAGGGACCCAGGAGACTAATCCCACTTCTAAGGGCTCTGACCTCATAACCTAATCACTTACCAAAAAGTTCTCACTTCCCAACACCATTGCACTGGAGATTGGGTTTCAACATATGAACTTTGATGGGGGCACAAACACAACAAGTACAAATGTAAATATTGTGAATACACACACCTTAGTCTTTGATATGGTTTGGTTGTGTCCCCATCCAAATCTCATCTTGAATTGTAGATTCCATAATCCCTACTTGTCATGGGAGGGACCTGTTGGGAGGTAATTGAATCATGGGGTCAGGTATTTCTCATGCTGTTCTCATGATAGTGAATTAGTCTCATGAGATCTGATGGTTTTATGAGGGGGAGTTCCCCCACACACGCTCTTTTGCCTGCTGCCATGTAAGATGTGCCTTTGTTTCTCTTTCCCCTTTCACCATGACTGTGAGGTCTCCCGAGCCATGTGAAATTGTGAGTCCATTAAACCTCTCTTTCTTTTTTTTTTTTTTTTTTTTTTTTTTTGTTTTTTTTTTTTTTTTTTTTTTTTTTTTTTTTTTGTTTTTTTTTTTTTTTTTTTTTTTTTTGAGACGGAGTTTCGCTCTTGTTACCCAGGCTGGAGTGC
>NW_016107322.1:4668365-4683981 GCF_001604975.1 Cebus imitator
TAGAGACGGGGTTTCACCATGTTGACCAGGATGGTCTTGATCTCTTGACCTCGTGATCCACCCGCCTCGGCCTCCCAAAGTGCTGGGATTACAGGCTTGAGCCACCGCGCCCGGCCTAAACCTCTCTTTCTTTATGAATTACTTAGTCTCAGGTATGTCTTTACTAGCAGCGTGAGCACAAACTAATACAGTCTTCTACCCAAAATGGGAAATAAACCAAGTTTCCACATAAGCTGCATGTTCTTTTCTTTTTTCTGGTTTTTCATGGTGACAATTATGATGTTCATGAACATATTATCAGAAGAAAATAATGAAAATCAGAAACTGACTTCCTTTTTTTGATTTCTCATTTTCTAAGTACTTCAAAACTGGTAATAAGTTATGTCTATGAATGTCGAAGATTTTGACTTGTATTTCATATTTTATGTTTAATTTATAATTAAAAGCTTATGCATCACAAAGAGGTACTGAAACAGGTGCTGTTTAACATACCCATAATAATTTCTCAAGATGTGAGGCCCGGAATATGTATTTTAAATTATCTAAAGGTCAAGAAGAAATGTTTGTGAATAAGGACAAACTGACAATAAGGTCCTAATGAAATACTTAGGACGAGGAAGAAAAGATGAAACGTTATCTTTTTTTTTTGATTTTATAGGGGGGTTGTCTAGCCATTGTAGCTTAAGAGTTTGGTTCACTAAAGCTGAAAACATTATTGCTTTTAGTATTTGTTAATGTTGACTACAGCCTAGCGTAGTTATTTTTATAGAGTTTTTTGGGGGGAATAGAATGAAGGAAATTAATAGTTAAGGTTAAATCTTGGTGAGCTCAGGACAGAGCCACCATTTTAAGCCCCAGGCAAACTTCAGCCTTTGAAGGCCAGAGTGAGTAACCATGGAAAGATATAGTGATCTGGTGGCAGGAAATTACAGGGACAGGTTTTTAAATGACAGAGATAGTTTTTGAGTGCTTTGGTGTGAAATAGCAAAAACAAACAGTAGTAGCAGGAGTTGTAGTAATAGTTGTGGCCAACATTTATTATGTTATATGTTAGTCTTGCGTCAGGCATGGGGCTAAGAATTTTATGTGCAATATTTCAGTTAATCCTCTCACAAATCTTATGATATGAATCTATTCTTACCTTCATTTTGCAAGTGAGAAAATCTAGAATTAGGAAGTTGTAAAGCCTGAAAAGGAACATCTGTCAATCTGACTGCATCTCTGACAGTACAGTAGGTGTGTTTAATAGATGCCTCTTGTTGAGTACTTACTATGTGCTGAGTGCTTTGAAATTATTATTATTGCGAAACTGTTTCATTCTGTTGCTCACGCTGGAGTGCAGTGGCATGATCATGGCTCACTGCAGCCTCAAACCCCTGGGGTCAAGTGATTCTCCCACCTCAGCCTCCTGAGTAGCTGGGACCACAGGCATGTACCACCGCACTAGGCTAAATTTGTAAAATTTTTGTAGAGATGGGGTCTTGCTCTATTGCCCATGCTGGTCTTGGACTCATGGCCTTAAGTGATCTTCCTACCATGGCCTCTCAAAGTGCTGGGATTACAGGTATGAGCTACTGCATCCAGCCTAAAAATATTTTTAATCTCCATAGTACAAATGTGTTACTCTTGTTTTTCTCAGGAGGAAACTGAGCTTTGAAGTGCCTGGATTAGTTTTCCATTACTGCATTAACAAATCACCACACTTTTAGTGGCTTAAAACAACAATATTTATTCTCTTATCATTCTGGAAGTCAGAAGTTCAAAAATCAAGGTTTCAGTAGGGCTCCGTTCCTCCAGTCTCTGCTTCCATCATCACAGTACTATCTTTGACTCTGACCATCCTACCTTCCTTTAAGGACCCTTGTAATTATACTGGACTTACCTGGATGATCCAGGATAATACTGTGTCCCCATCTTAAGATCCGTAACTTAATGACATCTGTAAAGTCCTTTTTGCTGTGTAAAATAATATATTCACAGGTCCTGGGGATTAGGATGTGGACATCTTTGGGGGACCACTATTTCACATTTATTCAGCCTGTAACAGTGCCTAAATAATTTCCTCTAACTAATTTCCCACAGAGTTAGTAAGGGTTCGAGGTAAGATTTGGATCTAGATATTTTCTGGCTCCAAAGTTCACACTATTTCTGCTCTATCATGTTAGCAATGGTGGGAGTTTCTTTTAGAACGATCTTATCAGTCATTCAAAGAAACAATTATCAAGGCTGTAAAAGGAGCCGGATACTCTGGTAGTTGCTGAAAAAACATGAAATGTTTTATGAGTTTGAATCACCTTTGCACATGTGTCATATTAATCTCTGTGTTTTTCAAAAGTGCAGGAGATTAAATATTAATTAGATTAAATAATTAATGAATAAGATAAAATAACTCCCACAATAGGTATTATTAGGCTCCTTTTGCTCTTGTTACCCAGGCTGGAGTGCAATGGCGCGATCTCGGCTCACCGCAACCTCCGCCTCCTGGGTCCAGGCAATTCTCCTGCCTCAGCCTCCTTAATAGCTGGGATTACAGGCACGTGCCACCATGCCCAGCTAATTTTTTGTATTTTTAGTAGAGACGGGGTTTCACCATGTTGACCAGGATGGTCTCGATCTCCTGACCTCATGATCCTCGGCCTCCCACAGTGCTGGGATTACAGGCTTGAGCCACCGCGCCCGGCCTAGGCTCCTTTTTCTTATATTAAAACATTTTTTCCTGCTTATTTCTCCCTTCCACAGATTATTTCCAGATTAAACTTGCAGATACTGTACTTCAAAAAATTTTACTTTTGTTCTCAGATCTGTAAGATGGAAATCTTTCCTGGATAGATAGATATGAACAAAAACCATCTGGCTCTGTCTATTTTTCAATGTCTATGATGTTTGCTTCCGCTACTACTGTACTAAAAATGCAGCTCAATGTTTAGTGATCTTCTTTGGATTTTAGAAGGGGCATGAATATCTATTCCAAACCTTTAATTAAGTGGCCTGAAAGGCTGCCAGCCAACTCAGAGCAGGCTCCAGAGAGCAAGAGACACCTGCTTAGCTGGTCCAGTGATCTGTCCTGTATTCTTCATGCCTCAGTAGAGCCAAAGGTTTATGGCAGATCTGGATGCTGTATGAAGTCTATGGCAGGCCCTAACTGGGAAATTAGATAGAGGCACTTAGAAATAGAAATTTGCAGCAAAATCATGCTCTCTTTGACTTTTTTTTTTTTTTTTTTTAAACAGAGACACCCCAGCTCTGTTGTCCAGACCGAACTGTAGTGGTGTGATCATGACTTACTGCAGCCTTGATCTCCGGGGCTCAAGCAATCCTCCTGCAAAAATATTTTGTAGGGATGTGGGTCCCACCACATTGCCCAGGCTGGTCTTGAACTCCTGGATTCAAGTGATCCTCCTGCCTCTGACTCTCAAAGCACTGGCAATCCCAGTGAGCCACTGTGCCTGGCTCTTGGACTATTTCATTTGAGAAGCAGTTCTTGTTTTTTTCTACTAGAGACTAACTTTCTGGCTATGGCGCCCTAGGTGTTCAGAGGATCTGTATTGCCCATCAAGGACTGGGTGACATCTGAACCTAAGCCGTAAACTGGGGTGGTTCAGCGCCCCTTTAACATGAAATTGAAGTGGTATTTTTGGTTCCAAAAAGCCAAATCTAGTTGACTAAGCAGGTAGTTCTCACTCCCAAGATGCCAACTTTTGCTGCACAGCCACATCTCCCCTAAACTCTTGCCTGTGATTACAGAGGGAGTTTCTTTAGATGAGTTAATTAGGAGAAAAAAAGAAGGAGCCTTGGCCAGGCACGGTGGCTCATGCCTATAATCCCAGCACTTTGGGAGGCTGAGGCGGGTGGATCACCTGAGGTCAGGAGTTCAAGACCAGCCTGACCAACATAAAGAAACACCATCTCTACTAAAAATACAAAATTAGCCAGGTGTGTTGGCACATGCCTGTATTCCCAGCTACTCAGGAGGCTGAGGCAGGAGAATTGCTTGAACCTGGGAGGCTGAGGTTGAATTGAGCCGAGATCACACCCTTGCATGCCAGCCTGGGCAACAAGAGTGAAACTCTGTCTCAATTAAAAAAAAAAAAAAAAAAAAAAGAAGGAGCCTCTTTACTGGTGGCTACACATCAACCAGAACTGGACTCTGGCCCAGTTATAGACCTCAGAGGTGGCCCTCCAGGAGGGCTGGGAAGAGAAAACCTCCTGGTGAGCAAAACATAGAGCATTGTCCAATTTACCTGGAAAAAGTGGTCTGAGAAAGTGGATCTACACCTATCATGTTTTCAGAGACTTTGATGGAATAACTTTGAAGGATTGGTGACAAGTATGCTTGAGGAGGTGGTACTTAGATGCAACTTTTGCCAGATGTCAGAATATTTGCATCCCATGTGTATGCTGCTGAGAAGTGGCCCGCTACAGAAGAGGGTGCTAGTGATGAAGTAGACAGGGGGACTTGTTCTTTTCTGCCCTTCTTCTAGTTACCCCATGTATTAGTCTGTTCTTGCACTGCTATAAGGAAATACCCAAGACTGGGTGATTTATAAAGAAAAGAGGTTTAATTGGCTTATGGTTTGACAGGCTGTACAGGAAGCATAGAGCCTTCTGCTCAGCTTCTGGGGAGGCTTCAGGAAACTTTCAATCACAGCAGAAGGTGGAGGAGAAGCATGAATGTCTTGAATGTCTTACATGGCCAGGGCAGGAGCAAGAGAGAGAGGCAGAGAGGTGCCACACATTTTTAAACAAACAGATCTCCTGAGAACTCTCATGAGAACAATACCAAGGGGGTGGTGCTCAACCATTCATGAAGGATTCACCCCCATGATCCAATCACCTCCCACCAGGCCCCACCTTCAACATTGGGGATTATAACTGGACATGAGGTTTGAGTGTGGACAGAGATCCAAACCACATCACCCCAGTGCTTGCTTAATGCACTAATCATATGCAAGATAACACAGAAACTGTATCCGAGAGGCATAAATTATGCATGGCTCAACAAAATCAACTTCTTCACACCACAGCTGACACGGCAGCCATCACGGATGAGTGCCCAATTTGCCACCAGCATTAATCAACTCTGAATGGTAGTATGCTGTTATGTTTGTAAGACACCAGGAAGCCATATTGTTGATTTCACTGGGCACAGAACAACATGTAAGAGAAAATAACATATTCCTGGTAGACTCAAGAATGTATTTTGTATTTCTGCTTGACTTTTTTTAATGACTATGCTTCTGCAGCCGCACTATCTGGGGACCTACCAAATGCCTAATTGTGTTAACTTTCTGTTACTGCCATTACAACTTACCATACATGTAGTGGCAGTTTTTTATCTCAGAGTTTCTTTGGGTCAGAAGTCCATGCACAGCATGGTTCTGTTGAGTCTTCACTTAGTCTTCCAAGGTTCAAATCAAGTTGTTGACAAGGACATGCTACTTTCTGGAGGCTTTGGGAGAGAATCTACTTCCATACTTATTCAGGTTGTTGGCAGAATTTGGTTCCAAGCTCTTGTAGGACTAAGGTCCCCATTTCTTTACTGGCTGTCATCTGGGTCATTCTCAGCTTCTAGAAGTTGTTCACCGTCCCTGGCTTATGGCCTCTGTCAAAGTGCTTCTCATACTTCAAGCCTTTCTGCCTCATTTGTTGAATACATGTCTTCTGTCACATCTCCTCTACTGACTTTTCTGCCTTCCTCCTCTGCTTTTAAGAGCAAATGTAATTACATTGAGCCCAAATAATCCAGAAAATTTTCCTGTTTTAAGGTCATGTGATCAATTACCTTAATTACAACAGCAAAGTCTTTTTTCAGCAGTGCTTATTGGTGGATTTATCAAATTTTAGAAATTAGTGCTTAATTAAATAATCAGGGGACAGGAATCTTAGGAGGGGCATCTTTATAATTCTGCCTGTAACACCTATCCATTGTCAGGTCATGAGGTTTTTTTTCCTAGTAGGGTATCTTTGATGGTTAATTTTTTTTTTTTTTTTGAGATGGAGTCTTGCTCTGTTGCCCAGGCTGGAGTGCAGTGGCACAATTTCTGCTCACTGCAACCTCTGCCTCGTGGGTTAAAGCGATTCTCCTGCCTCAGCCTCCTGAGTAGCTGAGATTACAGGCACATACCACCACGCCAGGCTAATTTTTGTATTTTTAGTAGAGGCAGGTGTTTGACCGTGTTGGTCAGTCTAGTCTCGAACTCCTGACCTCATGATCCACTCGCCTTGGCCTCCCAAAGTGCTGGGATTACAGGTGTGAGCCACCATGCCTGGCCTCTACGATGGTTAATTTTATATGTCAACTCAGCTGTGCAGACATTTGGTCAAACATTATTCTGGGTGTGAATGTAAGGGTGTTTCTGAATGTGGGTAGCATTTACATTAGTAGACTGAGTAAAGCAGATTGCTCTCCCCAATGTGGATGGGCATCATTCAGTCATTTGTAGGTATGAATAGAACAAAAAGGCTGACCCTTCATTGAGTAGAGGGATTTCCTCCTGTCTGACTACTTTTGAGCTGGGTCATTGGTGTTTTTCTGCCTTCAGACTAAAATAGAAGCATCAGCTCTTCTTGGGTCTTGAGCTGTTGGCCTTTGGACTGTGACTTATACCATCAGCTATCCGGGTTCTGAGTTCTTCAAACTCAGACTAGAACCATTAGCTCTTCTGGGTCTCCAGCTTGCTGACTTTAGATTTTGGGATTTCTCTGCCTCCATTATAGTGTGAGTCAATTCCTTTTAACATTCTACACACATACACCCAAGCAGTATACACTGCATTCTATTTGTAGTTCTTTTTATCCCTCACCTGCTTCCCACCCTTTCCCCCGAGAACCCCAAAGTCCCTTGTGTCATTCTTATGCCTTTTCATTGTCACAGCTTAGCTCCCACTTATGAGTGAGAATATATGATGTTTGGTTTTTCATTCCTGAGTTACTTTACTTAGAATCATATCCATCCAGGTTGCTGTGAATGCCATTAATTTATTTCCTTTTTATGGCTGAGTAGTATTCCATTATATATATATGTTATTTTATATATATATATATAATATTCCATTATATATATATATATATATATATATATCAGCCCAAATGCCCATCAAAGAGTGGATAAAGAAACATTTTATATATACACACATATATATAATGTTTATATATATATATAAACACTATATATATAATGTTTATATATATAATATATAATGTATAATGTTTATATATATACATATATATAAATGTTATATATATATATAAACATTATACATTATATATTATATATATAAACATTATATATGTGTGTGTATATATATATAAAATGTTTCTTTATCCACTCTTTGATTGATGGGCATTTGGGCTGGTTTCACATTTTTGCAATTGTGAATTCTGCTGCTATAAACATGTATGTTCCAAGTATCTTTTTCATATAATGACTTCTTTTCCCCTGGGTAGCTGGATCAAATGGTAGTTCTACTTTGAGTTCTGTAAGGAATCTCCACATTGTTTTCCATAGTGATTGTACTAGTTTACATACTCACCAGCAGTGTAGAAGTGTTCCCTGTTCACCACATCCATGCCAACATGTATTATTATTATTTTTATTATGGCCATTCTTGCAGGTGTAAGGTGGTATCGAATTGTGATTTTCATTTTCATTTCCCTGATCATTAGTAATGAGGAGCATTTTTTCATGTTTGTTGACCTTTTGTATATCTTATTTTGAGAATTGTCTACTCATGTTCTCACCCCACTTTTTGATGGGATTGTTTGTTTTTTTCTTGTTGATTTGTTTGTGTTCATAGTAGATTCGGGATATTAGTCCCTCATCAGATGTATAGATTGTGAAGATTTTTTTCCCACCCTGTGGGTTGTCTGTTTACTCCCCTGACTGTTCCTTTTGCCATGCAAAAGCTCTTTAGTTTAATTAAGTCCCAGGTATTTATCTTTGTTTTCATTGCATTTGCTTTTGGGTTGTTGGTCATGAAATCCTTGCCTGAGCCAATGTCTAGAAGGGTTTTTTCAATGCCATTTTCTAGAATTTTTACAGTTTCAGTCCTTATATTTAAGTTTTCACTTCATTTTGAGTTGATTTTTATATAAGGTGAGAGATGAGGATCCAGTTCCATTCTCCTATATGTGGCTAGCCAATTATCCCAGCATCATTTGTTGAAAAGGGTGTTCTTTCCCCACTTTATGTTTTTGTTTGCTTTGTTGAAGATCAGTTGGCTGTAAGTATTTGGGTTTATTTCTGGGTTCTCTATTCTCTTCCATTGATTTATATGCCTATTTTTATACCAGTACCATGCTGTTTTGGTGACTATGGCCTTATAGTATAGTTTGAAATCAGGTAATGTGATGCCTCCAGATTTGTTCTTTATGCTTAATCTGACTTTGGCTATGCAGACTCTTTTTTGGTTCCATATGAATTTTAGAATTTTATTTCTTTTCTGGTTCTGTGATGATTGATGGTGGTATTTTGATGGGAATTGTGTAGAATTTGTAGATTGCTTTTGGCAGTATGGTCATTTTCACAATATTGATTCTACCCATCCACGAACATGGGATGTGTTTCCTTTGTTTGTGTCATTCATAATTTCTTTAAGCAGTGTTTTGTAGCTTTACTTGTTGAGGTCTTTCACCTCCTTGGTTAAGTATATGACTAAGTATTTTATTTTATTTTTTTTGCAGCTATTCTAGAAGGGGTTGGGCCAGGCATGGTGGCTCATGCCTGTAATCTCAGCACTTCAGGAGGCCAAAGTGGGCAGATCACTTAGGTCAGAAGTTCGAGACCAGCCCAGCCAACATGGCGAAACTCCATCTCTACTAAAAACACAAAAATTAGCCAGGCCTTGTGGCACACACCTGTAATTCCAGCTGCTTGGGAGGCTGAGGCAGGAGAAACATTTGAATGTGGGAGGTGGAGTTTGCAGTGAGCCGAGATCACAAGACTGCGCCACTGCACTCCAGCCTGGGCAACAGAGTGAGACTGTCTCAAAAAAAAAAAAAAAAAAAAGCTGGGCATAGTGGCTCATGCCTGTAATCATAGCCATTTTGGGAGCCAAGGTGGGTGGATCTTGAGGTCAGGAGTTGGAGACCACCTTGGCCAATATGGCGAAACTCCGTCTCTACTAAAAATACAAAAATTAGCTGGGTGTGGTGGTGGGCATCTGTAATCCCAGCTACTCAGGAGGCTGAGGCAGGAGAATCACTTGAACCCAGGAACTGGAGTTTGCAGTGAGCTGAAATTGTACCACTGCACTCTAGCCTGGGTGACAGAACAAGACTCCATCTCAAAAAAGGTGGCGGGGTGGGGGGGTTGATTTCTTGATTTTATTCTCAGCTTGATCACTCTTGGTATATAGAAGAGATACTGATTTATGTACATTAATTTTGTATCTAGAAGCTTTGCTGAATTCTTTTATAAGTTCTAGGAGCTTTCTGGAGGAATCTGGAATTTTCTAGATAGAAGATATATCATCTGCAGACAGCAACGGTTTGACTTCCTCTTTACTTATTTGGATGCCCTTTATTTCTTTCTATTGTGTGATTGCTCTGACTAGGACTTACAGTACTAGGTTGGAGAGGAGTGTTGAGAGTGGGCATCCTTGTCTTGTTCTCAGAGGGATTGCTTTCACCTTTCAGTATTTTGTTGGCTGTGGGTTTGTCATAGATGGTTTTATTATACTGAGGTATGTCCCTTGTATTCCGATTTTGCTGAGACCTTTAATCATAAAAGGATGCTGGATTTTTGTTGAATGCTTTTTCTGTGTTTACTGAAATGATCACATGATTTTTGTTTTTAATTCTGCTTATGTGGTATATCACATTTATTGACTTGTGTGTGCTAAACCATTTCTGCATCCCTGGTATGAAACTTACTTAATCATGGCAGATTATCTTTTTATGTTGTTGGATTTGGTTAGCTAGTATTTTGTTAAGGATTTTAGCATCTATGTTCATCAGGGATATTGGTCTGTAGTTTTATTTTTTGGTTATGTCTTTTCCTGGTTTTGACATTAGGGTAATATTGGCTTCAAAGAATTATTTAGGGAAAGTTTTCTCTTTCTCTGTCTTGTGGGATAGTGTCAAAAGGATTGCTGTCAATTCTTTAAATGTCTGGTAGAATTCTGCTGTGAATTGATCTGGTCCTGGACTTTTTTTATTTTGTTGGTAATTTTTAAATTACCATTTCAATCTCACTCCTTGTTATTGGTCTATTCAGCATTATTTAATTCTTCCTGATTTAAGCTAGGAGGGTTGTATCTTTCTGGAAATTTATCCATCTCTTCTAAATTTTCCAGTTTATGCACATAAAGGTGTTTATAGTAGCCTTGAATGATCTTCTGTATTTCTGTAGTGTCAGTTGTCTGTTTCATTTCTTACTGAGCTTATTTGGATTTTGTCTGTTTTTTTCTTGGTTAGTCTTGCTAATTGTCTATCAATTTTATTTATCTTTTCAAAGAACCAGCTTTTTGTTTCATTTATCTTTTGTATTTTTGTTCGTTTGTTTGTTTCAATTTCATTGAGTTCTGCTCTGATCTTGGTTATTTTCTTTCTTCTGTTGGGTTTAGGTTTGTTTTATTGTTTTTCTGGTTCCCTGAGGAGTGGCCTTAGATTGTCAGTTTGGGCTCTTTCAGATATTTTGATGTAGGCATTTAGTGTATAAACTTTCCTTTTAGCACTGCCTTTGCTGTGTCCCAAAGGTTTCAATAGGTTGTGTCACTATTGTTGTTCAGTTAGAAAAATTTTTTAATTTCCATCTAGATTTTATTTATGACTCAGTGATCACTCAGGGGCAGGTTATTTAATATCCATGTAGTTGCATGATTTTGAAGGTTCCTTTTGGAGTTGATTTCCAGTTTTATTCCACTGTGGTCTGAGTGAGTGCTTGATATAATTTTGATTTTCTTAAATTTATTGAGGCCCATTTTGTGGCCTATCATATTGTCTACCTTGGAGAAAGTTCCATGCACCATTGAATAGAACATATATCCTGCAGTTGTTAGATGAAATGTTCTGTGTTTATCTGTTAAGTCCATTTGCTCTGGGGTTTAAATCCATTGTTTCTTTGTTGACTTTCTGTCTTGATGACCTGTTTAGTCCTGTCAGTGGAATATTGAAGTCCCCCACTATTATTGTGTTGCTATCTCATTTCTTAGGTATATTAGTAATTATTTTATAAATTTGGGAGCTCGAGTGTTAGGTGCATATATGTTTAGGATTGTGATATTTTCCTATTGGATAAGGCTTTTTATCATTACCTAATGTTCCTCTTTGTTTGTTTGTTTTTTTAGCTGCTGTTGCTTTAAAGTTTGTTTTATTTGACATAAGAATAGCTACTCTTGCTCTTTTCCTCCCCTGCTCTGTAAGGATAGGCCATCATCATGAACGACACAGTAACTATCCGCACTAGAAAGTTCATGACCAACCGACTGCTTCAGAGGAAACAAATGATCATTGATGTCCTTCACCCTGGGAAGGCAACAGTGCCTAAGACAGAAATTCGGGAAAAACTAGCCAAAATGTACAAGACCACACCGGATGTCATCTTCATATTTGGATTCAGAACTCATTTTGGTGGTGGCAAGACACCTGGCTTTGGCATGATTTATGATTCCCTGGATTATGCAAAGAAAAATGAACCCAAACATAGAATTGCAAGACATGGCCTGTATGAGAAGAAAAAGACCTCAAGAAAGCAACGAAAGGAACGCAAGAACAGAATGAAGAAAGTCAGGGGGACTGCAAAGGCCAATGTTGGCGCTGGCAAAAAGTGAGCTGGAGATTGGATCACAGCCGAAGGAGTAAAGGTGCTGCAATGATATCTATGGTTGTGGATTTTTCACGAGAAGCTTAATAAACTAAAAACTTTCATGTGAAAAAAGAAAAAAAAAAAGAATAGCTACTCTTGCTCACATTTGGTGTCCATTTGCATGGAATATCTTTTCCACCCCTTTACTTTAAGTTTATGCAAGTCCTTAGGTGTTAGGTGAATCTCTGGAAGGCAGTAGATAGTTGGATGGTGAATTCTTTTTTTTTTTTTTTGAGACAGAGTTTCACTCATGTTACCCAGGCTGGAGTGCAATGGCGCGATCTCGGCTCACCGCAACCTCCGTCTCCTGGGTTCAGGCAATTCTCCTGCCTCAGCCTCCTGAGTAGCTGGGATTACAGGCACGCACCACCATGCCCAGCTAATTTTTTGTATTTTTAATAGAGACGGGATTTCACCATGTTGACCAGGATGGTCTCGATCTCTTGACCTCGTGATCCACCCGCCTCGGCCTCCCAAAGTGCTGGGATTACAGGCCTGAGCCACCGCGCCCGGCAATGGATGGTGAATTCTTATTCATTCTGGAATTTTGTATTTTTTAAGTGGAGCATTTAGGTCACTTACATTCAATTTTGGTATTAAGATGCGAGGTACCATTCCATTCATTGCACTATTTGTTGTCTCTATGCCTTGTATTTTTTTTTTTAATTTTGTTTTTGTTTTATAGGTTCTGTGAAATTTATGGTTTAAAGAAGTTGTGTTTTGATGTATTTCCATGATTTGTTTCAAGATTTAGAGCTCCTTTAAGCAGTTCTTATAGTGGTGGCTTGGTAGTGGTGAATTCTCTCAGCATTTGTTTGTCTGAAAAAGACTATACCTTTCCTTCATACAGTTTCACTGAATACAAAAATTCTTGGCTGATAATTTTTTTTTTTGAGGAGGCTTATGATAGGGCCCCATTCCTTCTAGCTTGTGGGGTTTCTGCTGTGAAATCTGCTGTTAATCTGAGAGGTTTTCCTTTGCAGGTTACCTGGTACTTTTACCGCACAGTTCTTAATTCTTCCCTTTGTCTTAACTTTAGATAACCTGATGACAAAGTGGCTAAGCAATGATCTTTTTGTGACGAATTTTCCAGGTGTTCTTTGCGCTTCTTGTATTTGGATGTCTATGTTTCCAGCAAAGCTGGGTAAATTTTTCACAATTATTTCCCCAAGTATATTTTCCAAACTTTCGGATTTCTCTTCTTCCTCAGGAACACTGATTATTCTTAGGTTTGGTCATTTAACATAACCCCAGACTTCTTGGAGGCTTTGTTCAGATTTTCTTATTCTTTTTCTTTGTCTTTGTTGGATTGGGTTAATTCTAAGATGCTGTCTTTGAGCTCTGAATTTCTTTCTTCTACTTGTTTCTTTTGCTGAGATTTTCCAGAGCATTTTGCATTTCTATAAGTATGTTCATTGTTTTCCAAAATTTTGACTGTTTATTTATGTTACCTATTTCCTTGAATATTTCTCCCTTCACGTCTTGTATAATTTTTTGTATTTCCTTGGATTGGGCTTCAGCTGTCTCTGGTGCCTCCCTGATTAGTTATTAAGCTAATTAGTTATTAAGCTAATCAGGGAGGCACCAGAGACAGCTGAAGCCCAATCTAAGGAAATTGTCTGAACAATTTTTTTTCAGGTAAAAATTCTTTTTCAGGTAAATCAGGGATTTCTGCATGGTTTGGGTCTATTGCTGGTGAGCTAATGTGACTTTTTGGAGGTGTTAAAGAGTCTTGTTCTGTCATATTACCAGACTTGGTTTTCTGGTTCCTTCTCATTTGGGTAGGCTCTGTCAGAGGGAAGATCTACAGCTGAAGGCTGTTGTTCAGATTCTTTTGTCCCATGGGGTGTTCCCTTGATGTAGTACTCTCCCCTTTTTCCTAGGAATGTGGCTTCCTGAGAGTTGAGCTACAGTGATTGTTATCTCTGTTCTGGATCTTGCCATCCAGCAAGTCTACCAGGCTCTGGGCTGGTACTGGGGATTATCTGTATGAAATACTGTGATGTGAAATGTCTGTGCGTCTCTCAGCCATCAATACCAGAATCTGCTCTGGTGGAGGTGGTGGTGGGGGCGAGTAAAATGGGCTCTGTGAGGGTCCTTGGCTTTGTTGGTTTATTGCACTATTTTTGTGCTGATTGGCCTCCTGCCAGTAGGTGGTGCCTTCCAGAGAGCACCAGCTGCAGTAGTATGGGGAGAAACAGGTAGTGGGTGGAGCCCTAGAACTCCCAAGAGTACCGGGTTGGGTAGGGAAGGACCATTTGGTGGGGGCGGGGCTAGGCGTGTCTGAGCTCAGACTCTCCTTGGGCGGGTCTTGATTCCGCTGCTGTGAGGGATGTGGATAAGATTCCCAGGTCAACAGAGTTATATTCCTAGGAAGATTATGACAGCCTCTACTGTGTCATGCACAGCAGTGGGTTGTCAAGGCTGGTCTCACTCCCACGTTGCCCACTCCCAACAGCACTGAGTCTGTTTCCAGGCAGTGGGCCAGCAAGGCTGAGAATTTGTCCCAGGCTACTTGCCTCCCAGCTGCAAATGCAAGTATGGCTTTCCTTCTTATCCTGGGAGTTTTCCTTCTTCCTGTGGCCTTTTCCCAGTGTCTCTGGGCACCCTCTCGAAGGACCCCTGTGAGGCCAGGCAAAAGCAGCTTGCTAGAGGACCAAGTGATCTCCCAATGCTTTTCCTGCTGCTTCCTCTGCTCCTGTATTTGGCTCAGCGCTCTAAATGGACTCAGCTCCAGGTAAGGTCAAAATCTCCCATAATCTAGGCCTTCAGTTTTCCAGTGGGAGGTGTGTGTTTGGGGACAGATAATCTCCGTTTCCCACTTCCACAGTTTTGGGACTCAGTATTTGGGGCGTCTCCCAGGTCCTGCAGGAGCAATTTGCTTCCTTCAGGGGGTCTGTGGGTCTTTCCACGTTTCCCGATTTATTCCTGCAATTTTCTTCCTTCAAGGGTCTGTGGGTCTTCCCAGGTTTCCTGATTTATTCCTGTAATTTGCTTCCTTGTCTGTGGGTCTTCCCAGGTTTCCCAATTTATTCCTGTAATTTGCTTCTTTCAGAGGGTCTGTGGGTCTTCCCAGGTTTTCCAATTTATTCCTGCAGTCATTCTGGAGCAAAAATTCATGAGACAAGCCTCCACAAACTGCTCTGAGTCAGAGCTGCAGTCTAGTTCTGCCTTCCATCCACCATGATCCCAATGATTGGAATTCACTTTTCAGCACCACATGATCAAATGCCTCACCTCCTTTAATTTCTGAGGCATTTCACTGATGAGTTCTTGTTCTGTCCCCTTTGTGTTTTCCCTCTTCAATGTTTTAGGAAAATAATTATGATGATCATGAGATTGATGACTAAAGTTTTAGTATTTTGATTTTGAGTCAATAGGGAGTATTTAAATGCATATACTCGTTAGGAGTGATGAATAGGTCATTTGATAGTCTGGCAACACAGACTTGAGTTCCCTGCATAGACGTGATATTTGAAGCTTGTTGTGCCTGAGGCAATAGGGAAGAAGAAAATAAAGAGAGGCACAAGTAATTAGACTTAGTAGGCCTTTTCATGGAGTTGAGGAAAAAGCTAACAAAGGAGAAGCATCGTTTAAACCACATATTATAATGATAAATTAGAACCCATTCTTTACTAGAGCTATTAAAAAGTTTATAGCAATACCAACTGATTTAAAATTACACCTCTCAGCCGGGCGCGGTGGCTCAAGCCTGTAATCCCAGCACTTTGGGAGGCCGAGGCGGGTGGATCACGAGGTCAAGAGATCGAGACCATCCTGGTCAACATGGTGAAACCCCGTCTCTACTAA
>NW_016107322.1:4684091-4696056 GCF_001604975.1 Cebus imitator
AAAAAAAAAAAAAAAAAAAAAAAAAAAAAAAAAAAAAAAAAAAAAAAAAAAAAAAAAAAAAAAAAAAAATTACACCTCTCATTTCTTCTGACCTTTCTAACACAGAAGTTAAGTTGCTAAGTATTGGCAGAGAAAAGGACTAGATATTTATATAGTGCATTTGCTAGGAAATTGGTTACTGGAAAAATCATTTTATTGTTAATTAAGTAGTATTTTAAATGTTTTATTTAAATTGAGTGGGAGTCAGATCTCATTATTGAAAGCAAACCAGTCACTGTTCAAGGATGAAATAATCTCTGGTGAAGCTGAAAATTTTAATTTCCTCACATAGAAAAAAACACAAGTGATTCTTATTCCTCAAAAAGGCTATCTACTGTGAAAGCATAATTTCAACATTTAAAAAGAGAGAAAGTAGCCCTAAACCTCTATGAAATCAAATTAAGTCAGTGGATGGTTATATGAGGAAATGAAAAGGAGGCAAACAGAACTTGTTAAATGTATTTGTTCATGAAAATGGTTTATAAAATTCATTGTGAATGAAATTCTTGTATATATTCATTTGCTAAATTTTATGGACACAGCACAAATTTTTTCTTGAGAAGAAAATTAAGAAAAAATTCCAAATTGGTACAAACATTTAAGACATTGCTGTTTATTGTAATGCAGCAGATTAATGTGAGGAGTTTAAATTACTGTAATAGTTTATGTGATTGAAAGTTGCAGTGGTATGGCAGCTGTGGTAGGCAGAATAGCGGTAGTTCCCCAAATATGCCCACCCCTGAATGGCTTGAACATGTGAATATGTCACCTTATATGGCAAAAGAGGCTTTGTGGATGTGGTTGAAGAAACAGGCCTCTAAATGGGGGTATTATTTTGGATTATCTATGTGGTTCCAACATAATCATATGAGTCCTTAAAAGTGGGGAGTGTTTCCTGGCTGTGTCAGGGGGTGAGATAGAAGGAGGAGAGATTTGTGGCTTGGGAAGGCCTCTGCTATGATTACTGGTTTTGAAATGGGAAAGGGAGCTCTGAGTTAAGGAATGCCATGGCCTCTAGAAGTTGACAAGTCCTCACTGACAGCCAGTAAAGAAACAGAAATTTGAGTCTTACAACACAAAGAACTGAATTCTGATGACAATCTGAATGAGCGAGGAAATGGCTTCTCTGGATTCTCTAGGGGAGCCTAGAGCCTCCAGAAGAGACACAGCACTGGATTTTAGTCCAGTGAGACCCATGTTAAATTTCTGACCTCCACAATGGTAAGATAATAAACTTATGTTGTTTTAAGCTGCTAAGTTTGTGGTAGGTTGTAAAAGCAGAAATAACAAAATGGCAGTTTTATTTGACATATACGTAACTACTAAGTAAATGAGTTCCAGTAAATTTCCCAACTTAGATAGGTTTGTACTAAAGCCTCTTATACACTTTCTAGATAAAGCTGATTTTTTGCTTCCAATTAAAAAAACAGTCTAATTCTTGTTTTGAGATATAGTTTAAAGAAGATAAAGTTGGAATCATGCTTTCAGTTGTTATTACAAATCATTCACAACAATCAATAAGATTGTTCCAGTATACACAATCAACATATAATCAGTAGTTTTCCTGAACAGAAATAACATTCTAGCTGAAAAAGAAATCAAGAAAACAATCCCACTCACCTTAGCTATGAAAAAATATGTAGGGATATGTTAAACAAAGGAGGTGAAAGATGTCTACAGAGAAAACTACAAAACTCTGATGAATGAAATTGTAGATGACAGAACAAATGGAGAAACATCTCATGCTCATGAATTAAAAGAATTAATGTAGTTAAAATGACCATACTGTCTAAAGCAATCTACAGACTCAATAGAATCCTATCAAAATGCCATCATCATTTTCACAGAATTAGGAAAAAAAAAATCCTAAAGTTCATATGGAACTAAAAAAGAGCCTAATAGCCAAAGCAATCCTAAGAAAAAAGAACAAAGAAATAATTTAAAAAAGGAACAGATAACAAGCAGAATGGGAGAAAATATTTGCAAACTATGCGTCTGACAGAGGACAAATATATAAAATTTACAAGAAACTTAAACAACACAAAAGCTCCAAAATAATCTCATTAAAAAGTGGCAAAGAGCATGAACAGACATTTTTCCAAAAGAAGACATACAAGTTGCCAACAGGTGTATGAAACAACACTCAACATCACTAATCACCAGAAAAATGCAAATTAAAATTCCAATGAAATATCATTTTACCCCAGTCAGAATGGCTATTATTAAAAAGCCAAAAAATAACAGCACTGGGCATGGTGGCTTACTGTTGTAATCCCATAATCCCAACACTTTGGGAGGCTGAGGCAGCATGAGGATCACTTGAGGCCAGGAGTTTGATACCAGCCTGGTCAACATAGTGAGTCCCTGCCTCTAAAAAAAAAAAAAAACAATGTCAAGCATACTGGCATGTGGCTGTAGTCCCAGCTACTCAGGAGGCTGAGGTGGGAAGGTTGCTTGAACCCAGGAGTTGGAGGTTGCAGTAAACTATGATCACACCACTGCATTCCAGCCTGGGAGACAAAGGAAGACCTTATCTCAAAAACAAACAATAGATGTTGGAGAGGATGTGGAGAAAAATGAACTATTATACAGTGTTGCTGGCAGTGTAAATTAGTACAATCTCTATGGAACACAGTATAAAGATTTCTCAAAAATCTGAAAATAGAACTACCATTTAATCCCAAAGGAAAATAATACCAAAAAACCCTGCACTCATGTTTGTCACAACACTATTCACAGTAGCAAAGATTTGGAATGAACCTAAGTGTTTATCAATAAACTATTGAATAAAGAAAATGTGGTGTGTGTACACACACACACACACACACACACACACAATGGAATACTGTTCAGCCATCAAAAATAATCATGTCTTTTGTAGCAACATGGATGGAATTAGATATCATTATCCTAAGTGAAACAAGTCAGACACAGAAAGAAAAATATCACATGTTCTCATTCATATGCAGGAGCCCAAAAGTGTATACATATGAACATAAAGAGTGAAATGACAGCAAATGGAGACTTGGAAGGGTGAAGGGTTGGGAAGGGAGTGTATGATGAAAAATTGCTTAATAGGTACAATGTATGTTATTCAGATGTTGGATACCTAAAAGCCTTGACTTGATCACTATGCAATCTATGGATGTAACAAAATTGCACTCCTACCCCATATATTTATAGAAATAAAATCAGTTTATTCCTTTAACTTCCTCATAACTACTATAATATGCTTGTAAAAGGAAGAATTTACCTTCACCATTTCTGTAAAATGGTAATCTGTATGAACGTTATGTTGGTTACATGTACAGACCTGATGATTTTCTTGGCTATACTAAGAAGGCTACCTCATAAGGTTACTAGATATTTTCTTCAATCGAAGACTGAGAATGCAACTTAACTTTGTATTCTCTTAATGCATGCAGTATAGTATTGTGGAAAGAGCAGAGCAGTTGGAGTCTAAACCTTGGTTGAAACTCACCTTCACTATGTGGAAGAAGATTCAATGAATATGAATGATAGTTTTCCAATTTGAGATATTGGAATAATATCTACCTTAAGGCCGGGCGCGGTAGCTCAAGCCTGTAATCCCAGCACTTTGGGAGGCCGAGGCGGGTGGATCACGAGGTCAAGAGATCGAGACCATCCTGGTCAACACGGTGAAACCCGTCTCTACTAAAAATACAAAACATTAGCTGGGCATGGTGGCGTGTGCCTGTAATCCCAGCTACTCAGGAGGCTGAGGCAGGAGAATTGCCTGAACCCAGGAGGCGGACGTTGCAGTGAGCCGAGATCGCGCCATTGCACTCCAGCCTGGGTAACAAGAGCGAAACTCCGTCCCAAAAAAAAGAAAAAAAAAAAATATATATATATATATATATATATATATCTCTACCTTAAAACTTATTCTTAAAATGGAATGATATTTGTCTACAAATCTTATAATGTCATTATAATGTATAATATACTGTACAAACACTAAGTACCAATGTGACATTTTGTGACTTTCCACCAGGAATTGAAGCAGATCTTGTAGCAAAACTACTACAGAAAAAAAAAGAAAGTTGAGTGGAGTGGTAGGCCAGCTGGAGATAGGAAGACTGGAAAGGCATAAAACTGATGGGAGCAACAGAAGAGCTGGCAGGGGAGAACTGAGACAAAGATCTCATTCATTCCAGAAGTAGATAGAGCCGAGCATATTGGTGGCAGTCATTATCAAAAGCCTCTGAGGCAGGGCCATGGATGGCAGGAACAACCAGAGAGTGTAAGAAATGCAACTGAACTTGGGATCTCTAGGTTTCAATGGGTGATATTAATAGCCACTGAAATTTCCTCACCTGTGCCCCATCTGAATAATGCAGTTTCTCCTTGTAGCTGTTTGAACTCTTCAGGCTGAATAAACGGATTTACTTTAAACAGAAAGATAAATGTTGTATGCAAAAACTGTAATGGCACACAAAACCTCAGAATAAGATAACAGAGCTTCCCAGGATGTTGATCTAAGTAAAGAATTGGGAGGGCATAAGTGTCTGTGCTTTTGCCTCTCTTCTGGGCTTCTAACTCTACATTATTTTCTTTCTCTCTGCATTATTGGTCCATCACATTTATACTCTGGCAGAAAAAAAATTGGTTTCCAACAGCTTTCAAGTTTTAGATAAAAATAGGTTTAGCCATCTAGAGACAGAGGCTGATTAATTTCTTATTACCGTGTCAAAAATCTTTGGGGCAAGAGCTGCCAGTGGCCAAACCTAGAACAACTCGGGCAACCAAACCAAATGTCATTGAATTATAACCCAAAGTATAAAATAAATATTTATAAGTCCATGCTAATATAAATAAATGACAAAATAAATAAATGAATGGAGAAGAAGAGGCAAATCTCCTGTGCAGAAAAATTTCAAAAAGTTTGTGTAGATTCTAGGTCTTACCACCTCGAGAAGGTGGAACATAATTCCACACTCCTTAAGTGTGGGCTGCACATAGTAACTTCCTTTCAAAGGAGAAAAGAATAACTTAATAGTGAAGAAGCTTGACAAACACTACTTCAGCAAGGTGATAAACGTTAACATGAACAGTGGTAATTCATGCTGATAGTGGGTACCATGATAGAATTTGTTGAGAATGACAGTTGATCTCTGCAGTCTTTCTTCCCAAAACTTATAACCCCATCTAATCATGAAAGAAATACCAGATAAGTTCTACCTGAGGGCCTTTCAAAAATACCTGACCAATACTTCTTAAAAGTATCGAGGTCATCAAAAAAGGAGTGTCTTAATATGTCAATATTGGTTAATTAATGATAAGAAATGTACCATAATAGTGTAAAATATTAATAACAGGATAAATTAGTTGTGGGTATAGTGTATAATATCCTTATAGATATTCTGTAAATCTAAAATGATTCTAAAATAAATAGCTTATTTAAAAAAAATCATTGGAAAGGGAACTGATGAACTCATCTTGTCCAGATATTCACCTTTGAATTAATCAACTGAGGTCAATAGTGTGATGAGGCAAAGCTCCAGGAACCTGGTAATTTATTGTAGTCATAGTCATTATATTAGTCTGTTTTCACATTGCTTATAAAGACAATCCCAAACTGGGAACTAAAAGAGATTTCATTACTACAGTTCCACATGGCTGGGGAGGCCTCAGAATCATGATGAGAGGTGGAAGTCACTTCTTACATGGTGGTGCCAAGAGAAAAATGAGGAAGAAGCAAAAACAGAAATCCCTGGTAAACACGTCAGATCTCATGAGACTTATTCACTAGGATTCAATTACCTCCCCCTGGGACCTTCCCACAACATGTGCGAATTCTGGGAGGTACAATTCAAGTTGAGATTTTGGTGGGCACACAGCCAAACCATATTCCACCCCTGGCTCATCCAAATCTCATGTCTTACATTTCAAAACCAATCATGCCTTCCTAACAGCCCCCCAAAGTCTTAACTCATTTCAGCATTAGCCCAAAAGTCCACAGTTTAAAGTCCCCTCTGAAACAAGGCAAGTCCCTTCCTCCTATGATCCTGTAAAACCAAAAGTAAGCTAGTTACTTCCTAGATACAATGGGGTACAGGCATTAAATAAATACAGCCATTCCAACTGAGAGAAATTGGCCAAAATAAAAGGGATTACAAAGCCCATGCAAGTCCAAAATCCAGTGGGGCAGTCAAATTCAAAGCTTCAAAATGATCTCCTTTGGCTCCAGGTCTCATATCCATGTCACACAGATGGAAGAGGTGGGTTCTCATGGTCTTTAGCAGCTCTGCCCTTGTGGCTTTGCAGGATACAGCCTTCCTCTTGGCTGCTTTCTCAGGCTGGCGTTGAGTGTCTATGGCTTTTTCAGGTGTATAGTGCAAGCTGTCAGTGGATCTACCATTCTGGGGTCTGGAGGACACTGGCTCTCTTCTCACAGCTCAACTAGGTGGTGCCCCAGTCGGGACTCTGTGTGGAGCCTCTGACTCCACAATTCCCTTCTGCACTGACATAGCAGAGGTTCTCCGTGAGGGCCCCGCCCCTGCAGCAAACTTTTGTTTGGGCATCCAGGTGTTTCCATACATCTTCTGAAATCTAGGCAGAGGTTTCCAAACCTCAGTTCTTGACTTCTGCACACCTGCATGCTCAACACCATGTGGAGGCTAGCAAGGCTTGGGGCTTCCACCCTCTGAGCTGTATGTTGGCCCCTTTCAGCCATGGCTGGAGCAGCTGGGACACAGGAGACCAAGTCCCTAGGCTGCACACAGCATGGGGACCCTGGGTCTAGCCCACAAAACCACTTTTTCCTTCTGGGCTTCCAGGCCTGTGATGAGAGGGGCTGCCAGGAAGGTCTCTGACATGACCTGGAGACATTTTCCCCATGGTCTTGGGGATTAATATTAGGCTCCTTGCTACTTATGCAAATTTCTGCAGCCAGCTTGAATTTCTTCACAGAAAATGTATTTTTCTTTTCTATCACATAGCCAAGTTGCAAATTTTCCAAGCTTTTATGCTCTGCTTCCCTTATAAAATGGAATGCCTTTAACAGCATCCAAGTTACCTTTTAAATGCTTTGCTGTTTAGAAATTTCTTCCACCAGATACCCTAAATCATCTCTCTCAAGTTCAAAGTTCCACAAATCTCTAGGGGCAGGGAGAAAATGCTGCCAGTCTTTTTGCTAAAACATAACACGAGAATCACCTTTGCTCCAGTTCCCAACATGTTCCTCATTTCCATTTGAGATTCCCTCAGCTTGAATTTTATTGTTCATATTACTATCAGCATTTTGGGCAAAGCCATTAAAATGTCTCTAGGAAGTTTCAAACTTTCTCACATTTTCCAGTCTTTTTCCGAGCCCTTCAAACTGTTCCAACCTCTGCCTGTTACCCAGTTCCAAAATCACTTCCACATTTTTGGGTGTCTTTTCAGCAGTGCTCTACTCTACTGGTACCAAGTTACTGTATTAGTCTGTTTTCATGCTGTTGATAAAGTCATACACAAAACTGGGAACAAAAAGAGGTTTTACTGGACTTATAGTTCCACATGGCTTGGGAGGTCTCAGAATCATGGTGGGAGGCGAAAGGCACTTCTCACATGGTGGCATCAACAGGAAAAGGAGGAGGAAGTAAAAGAGGAAACCGTGGATAAACACATCAGGTCTCGTGAGACTTATTCACTATTGCAAGAATAGCATAGAAAAGACTGGGCCCCATGATTCAATTACCTCCCACGAGTTCCTCCCCCAACGTGGGAATTCTGGGAGAGACAATTCAAGTTGAGGTTTTGGTGGAGACACGGACAACCATATCAGTCATGTTGGTTGTGTGTGTGTATGTATATGTGTGTGTGTGTGTATGTTTGTGTAGGGGAGCAGAGATACTGGTGGATAAATCCTAGAAAACAGTGCTGGATAAATAATTTAATAGATGCTCATCAAATTAGAATTTATGCTTTACCCTCATATCTCACATGGTTATTTGGAAAGTTCTTGGGATTGTCTTCTGATCTGACAAACAATTATTTTGTTTTTCCACTCAAACTCTCTCTCCTCTCTCACTCTGGTTTGATGTCTATGGCCCTCAGCATGCTAATCTCCTGGTGCCCTCAATTACGTCATCACCCAGAGAACTGTCCGAGGTACTGAATCCTGATGGTGCTAAAATATTGCTAGAAAACAATTTGATAGACACTTTGGAAGATAATATAAGAAATTAAACAGAAAGTAGAAAATAGTTTAAAATGCATAATCTAAGAGACAAAAGATAAGCTACCAAGAATTCCAGCAAGAGAAGACAAAGAAAATGATGTAGAGAAAAGTAGCAAATAAAAAAATCCAAGGTGATTTTTCAGTGTTGAAACTTGCAATTAAAGACTGCATTGAGTTCCCAGAACAATGAATGAAGACACATCCCTAGCACACTGTGATGATTAATATGGAGTGTCAACTTGATTGGATTGGAAGGTGCAAAGAATTGATCCTGGGTGTGTCTGTGATGCTGTTGCCAAAGGAGAATGACATTTGAGTCAGTGGACTGAGAAAGACAGACCCACTCTTAATCTGGGTGAACACTATCTAATCATCTGTCAGCTTGGCCGGGATATAAAGCAGGTAGAAAAATGTAAAAAGACTAGACTGGCTTAGCCTCCCAGCATATATCTTTCTCCTGTGCTGGATGCTTCCTGCTCTTGAACATTGGACCCCATGCTTTTCAGCTTTGGGACTCAGGCTGGCTTCCATGCTTGTCAGCTTGCAGATGACTTATTTTGAGAACTTGTGATAATGTGAGTTATTACTACTTAATAAACTCCCCTTTATATATATCTATTCTATTAGTTCTCTACCTCTAGAGAACCCTAATACAGATTTTGATACCAGGACTGGGGTCTAGAATAGGAGAAGGCTTTGCAACATGTCTACGCTGCTATGCAAGCTGCTCTGCCACTTGGGCCATATGACCCAGCAGATACAATTGTGCTTAAGGTGTCAATGGCAGACAGGGATCCTCTTTGGCTCTCCTATGGGAGCCCCCATAGGCGAATCACAGTGGAAGCCTCTAGGATTTAGGAGCAAGGACCTGCCATCTTCTGCAGATAACCACTCTGTTTTGAGAGACAGCTCTTGGCCTGTTACTGGGTTTTGGTGGAAACTGAAGGTTTCACTATGGGTCATCAAGTCACTATGAGACCTGAACTGCCTATCATAAGCTGAGTGCTTTCTGACCCATCTAGCCATAAAGTGGGTTGTGCATAGCAGCATTCCATCATCAAATGGAAGGGGCATATATGTAATTGGACTCAAGCAGGTACGGAAGGCACAAGTAAGTTACATGAGGAAGAGGCTCAAATGCCCATGGTCTCCACTCCTGCCACCCTGCCTTCTCTCCCTCAGCCTGCACTGATGGCCTCATGGGAAGTTCCCTGTGATCAGTTGACAGAGGAAGACAAGACTAGGGCCTGTTTCACAGATGGTTTTGCATGATATGCAGGCATCACCTGAAAGTGGACAGCTACAGCACTATAGCCCCTTTCTAGGACATCCATGAAGGACAGTGGTGAGGTGAAATCTTCTCAGTGGGCAGAACTTTGAGCAGTGCACCTGGCTGTACACTTTTCTTGAAAGGAGAAATGGCAAGATGTGAAAGTATATACTGATTCATGGGCTGTAGCCAGCGGTTTGGCTGGATGGTCAGGGAGTTGAAGGAAGCATGATTGGAAAATTGGTGACAAAGACATTGGGGAAGAGGTATATGGTGGGACCTCTCTGAGTTGTCAAAACCTGTGAAGATATTTGTATCCCATCTGAGTGCTCACCAACAGGTGACCCTAGCAGAGAATCTTAATAATTGAGTGGATAGGATGACTCTTTCTTTGGACAGCACTCAACCTCTTTCCTCAGCACCCTTGTCTTCCCCCAATAGGCCCATGAATAAAGTGGCCATGGTGGCAGTGCTGAGTGCCCTGCTGAGAGCCCAGTTTGCCAGCAGCAGAGACCAACCCTGAGCCCTCAATATGCCTTCAGCAAGCACCTCAGCAGGTCTCAGGGTTTTTTGTTTTGTTTTATTTTATTTTATTTTATTTTATTTTATTTTATTTTGTGTGTGTGTGATAGAGTGACCTAAACCTTCATTCCTGAAGGGTTTGGGCCATTTGTAGTCTTTTCTGGATTGGGCTGTTATAGTTTCCCATTGGCATTCATCACAGGACATGGTAATACTAAGAAATACCCTAATGGACCTCCTGTATTCCATGCATACTCTTCCTTACCTCCATTGTGGGGTTGTAAACTGATTTCATCTTAATGGTCGGGGTCAATCACTCAGTCAACTTTGTAACTCTCTTTTTAGCCTGCTGACTTAAAGGTAGGAGAAGACCAAAGTGTCCAGGTGGCAATCTTAACTTCCAGTTTAATGGAATTGTTGTTGTGCCTCCTGGTGGCAGTGTTCCTCTCTCTGGAACTAAGACTTCTAGGCTAGCAGAACATAATGTCACGGGAACAGGAAGCAAAAATTTTGCTAGTGGATCACTATGGGTGCTGGTAAATGGTGTCACTTCCACTTCCACCCCTTGATGCCTGGGACCATGAATCCTGGCTATGGGAGAAAAAAAAATACCATATATTGGATGCTGATTCAGAGCATACACAGCTTTCTGGAGAACTTTGCCCCAGTCCTACAAAGTATTGTCACCTACTTGGCATTGTAATTGTGACTTCAAAAGGCCATTCCACTGTTCTATCAGTCCAGCTGCTTTAGGATGATGGGGAGCACGGTAAGAATAGTAAATTCCATGAGCATGAGACCACTGCTGTACTTCTTTAGCTGTAAAGTGAGTGCCTTGGTCAGAGGCTGTGTGGAATACCAAGATAAGGCATTCCATGGTCCACAGATTGTAGCCTTTGGCAGAAGCGTTGTGGATAAGGCATTCCATGAGTCCACAGTTGTAGTCTTCAGCAGAAGCATTGTGTGCAGGATAGGCATATCTATATCTGGAGTAAGTGTCTATTCCAGTGAGGTCAAACCACTTCTCTTTCCATGATAGAAGAAGTCCAGTATAATCAATCTGCCACTAGGTAGCTGGCTGATCACGATCACAAGGTCCCACAATAGGCCATCTGCAAGGAGCCAGGAAGCCAGTCTGAGTCCAAAGGCTGAATATATATATATATATATATATATATTTAGGTCTGTCTATCTAGAGAACCCTAATACACATACCATTGTGAAAATTCAGATTGCTAAGCATATAGAAACTTTTCTAAAATTTTTCTTGAGAAAAAATGTGACTTGCAGAAAAATGGCAAGTCTGGTATCACATTTTCCATCAGAAATGTTGAAGGTTAGACGATAGTACAGAATTACATTGAATTTCTAATAAATAATGTAAAAAGAGTGATAAAATATCTTCTGCACACTTGCGAGGGAGGTTATTTGAGGTTGGGCTGCATCTAAATGAGGAAGAAAATGTAAACAGAAAAAATCTTGGCATCCTGGAAATTGTGGAGCCAATTTGTCTGCAGAAGAGCTGCAAAGGGAAACCCCAGAAATACAGCCACGCAGCAGGCCTGTAGGGCAGGCAGTCCAAACTGAGGCATCAGGAGAAATGGTGACCCAATGAAACTGTACCTACTTATTCTTGCCTTTTTCTCAGTCCCAGCAGATATAAAATACTAATAAAATTGAAGACAAGAGGGCCGGGCGCAGTAGCTCACGCCCATAATCCCAACACTTTGGGAGGTCGAGGCAGGTGGATCACGAGGTCAAGAGATTGAGACCATCCTGGTCAACATGGTGAAACCCCGTCTCTACTAAAAATACAAAAAATTAGCTGGGTATGGTGGCGCGTGCCTGTAATCCCAGCTACTCAGGAGGCTGAGGCAGGAGAATTGCCTGAACCCAGGAGGCAGAGGCTGCGATGAGCCGAGATCGCGCCATTGCACTCCAGCCTGGGT
>NW_016107322.1:4696084-4703119 GCF_001604975.1 Cebus imitator
AGGAGAAGGGAGAGAATCAGAAAAAAACCACTATTGGATACTAGGCTTAGTACCTGGGTGATGAAATAACCTGTACCACAAACTCCCATGACATGAGTTTACCTATATAAAAAACTTGCACATGTATCCCTGAACCTACCAAAAAAGTTAAAAATATCAAAATGGTCAATCTACACTGCTTGGATCTGCAGGAAACTGTTTACATTCTTAACTCTCTCAATGACTTCCAAATTAAACTTCAATCTACAGCTAAAGCACAGAAGAATTAATTGTATATCAATACCTTTAACTTTAGCATTGCAAAAGTTATGCAGATGGTAAAATTTGCAGGAGAAAAGAGCATAGTGATGCTGAAATGAAAACTGTAGTCATTAATATCATCATCAAGCATGAGAAAAAAGCTTATAAATGCACCATCTTTGGGTTTGGCTTGGTGTTTGGCCAAAGTGTGCACTGGGTTTACTGCTTCAAAATATACATTCTCACGGATGTTGAGATAAGAAATAAAGATGTTAATATTTTACTAAAGATACAAAGAAACTCCATAGGAACTCAAAATATGGGTATAACAACTGGTTGGAAGGAGGCTAGTGGTAAGCCAGTGATTCCTCATTTATTATGATAATTAGATTATACCTAAATTTTATAAATCAGAAAACAGCATAAGGAGCATATTATTAAAAGATATGGAAGTAGAAAATTATGCAAAAATAATATAGGAGTAGAATAGCTGTTCCTAGGAAATGGACTAACAGATGTAAAAGATGAGAAAAGTGCATGTATTAATTCAACAAAATGGAAGAACATCTCTAAAAGAGGTGACAAAGTAGTAAAAATATATTTGGTGAGGTTAAAGAATTATATTAATAGAAGAATCAATTCCCATCATGCTCCATTCAGGTGATTCTCTATTGAAGACTCAAACCACTGAAGGACAGTATGTAAGTGCTACCCTAGTGATTAAGTGGGCAAGGCCCTGAAATTATCAGCTTAGCAGAACTGTAATGAGCAGGGGAAGGAAAGATCCACAGGGATGTGTTCCTAAGTACACAGAAACAATATCTATCACTACATTCCATTGCCTAGCTCTTTAGTGTGCTTGCATTTACGTGCACACACACACATTCTTACTGTTCTTTTCTCTCTCATTTATGAATGATTGTTAGGATGACTTTAATTTTGAGAATTGTTATTGTTTACTGTATTATACCATTTAGTGTTGTAGATGAAAGTTTGATTCTTCCTAATATATTTTTCTTTGTAGTTGTTTTTGTTATTTAGAAGCTATTCAAATTTCTTTTTAGCCTTAGAAAATATGTATTTTTAGAAATAGATATTTAAAAAAAATACATATTTTCTAGGCTATTCATACAAATAAGTTTTGTTCTCTCAAATAATTTGCCCTGCTTTCAGTTAGTTCTTTTCATCTGAAGACAAGTTTTTCTTTTGTTCAGCAACATTAAATCTCATTTTATTTTTAATAACTCTTCTCTTTAGCCTGTTCTTTTTAAAATTTTGCATCTATCCTTCATGCCTTGTATTTTTTTAAAGCATAATTTAAAAATATTTTAATATTGCTTCTTTGGAGAAGTACTTGAATTAGTCCCTAATATTCTAGTTAGTAGCATCTATTTTGCTGTTCTATCACTCTCTTGATATTTTTATTTTGTCAACAATGTTTCATGTTTTCATATAATATTAGAAATTTTCAGCGAGTTCTCTTAAAATGACAGTTTTTACATATTTATTTTACTAAAATTTCACTGCACATTAGAAAATTGTTTTCAGTTTCTCAGATTTATTCTCTTAGTGGGAGTCATTTACTCAGCCTCCTCTTTTGACCTGGGATTCTTTCTTCTCATAAACTCACTCATATTTCTAATTATCTTCTGATTATTATAAACAAATATCTTGATAATCAGTGTTAGGAACTGGTGTATAAGCTTTATTTTTGGCAAAAATATTCATTAGTAATTATTTTAAGAGCATATCCTGCTGGGAAGAGAAAGGGGAAGGGGAATAAAGAGAAGTTGATTAAAGAGTATAAAAAGACATTTAGATAGAAGAAATAAGTTCTAGTATTTGGTAGTTTAGTAGGCAAGCTATAGGTAACAATACTTTATTGCATATTTTAAAACAACAGAAGAGAAGATTTGAAATGTTCCTAACACCAAGAAAAGGTACATGTTTGAGGTGATGAATATCTCAGTTACCCTTATTTGATCATTGTACATGGTACAAGGGTATCAAAATATCACATGTACCCCCAAAATATATTCAACTAATATATATCAATAAAATACATGGAGTATATTTTGACTATAAATACAGAAAAAGCATTATAACAATAGATAATTAGACTTCACATTTTAAAAACACAGTCATTATTTGAAATGATTCTATACAGAAAAAAAGATCATTAATTTGACTATTGCCATTTTCTTTTTTGGTTTTAAGTTTGTTAGATTAAAAAAATCCAAAAACATCCAAGCACAGTTTGTCAGCTGGAAAATAAAAACCATAACTAAAGCTTGTAAGACTGCTGGAATATAATATTGAATAAGAATTAGATGAGGCCAGGCGCGGTGGCTCACGCTGGTAATCTCAGCACTTTGGGAGGCCGAGGCAGGTGGATCACGACGTCAGGAGTTCAAGACTAGCCTGGCCAAGATGGTGAAACTCTGTCCCTACTAAAAAAACACACACACACAAATTGGTTGGGTATGGTGGCATGCACCTGTAATCCCAGACACTCGAGAAGCTGAGGCAGAGAATTGCTTGAACTCAGGAGGTGGAGGTTGCAGTAAGCCAAGATCATCTCATTGTACTCCAGCCTGGGCAACAGAATGAGACTGTCTCAAAAAGAAGAAGAAGAAAAGAATTAGATGAATTTTATTTTAAATATTTACAATTGAAAATTTTTCTATCATTTATTGTAAATTGAAGATTGTGGTAAAAATAGAGCTAATAAAGTATTGAAAAACTTGGAAAATACACTTTAAGAGATGAGACAGGGTAGTATAGTGCAGATTTCCTCAAACTGTTTCTCAGAACACTGAAGCATTTTATGTTACAAGCAATTTGTGTAGACACAGATTTGGCTTCAGATACCTTCGTTACTTACTGTTGATTTGCTCTTAGGAGAGTTATGTAAGCACTCTCCATCTCACGTTTTCTAATGTCTAAAATGACACCAATCAAATTTTTCAAACCCATATAAAATTCAGGCAGCATCATTAGATGAGTAAAGGATGTGGCAAAAACCAGCGCGATGTGGTGAGGACTGTGGTAAAGTGGAGAACAAAGATATCAAAACTACCTGGCTCCAGCCTGTGATTACCACATGAGAACACAGCCTAGTGTTGCCAGATCTTCAAATACTGATATGCAATATTTAAAAACGTAGTGGATAATTCCAAATATTTAAAAATATTGTGTGTGCTGAACAATACATGTCTGCAAACCAGATCCACCGTATAGATGAGCCTTTTTAATCCCTGGATTAACTGATCTTTAATCAACCTTCAAATACTGACATTTTGTGATTCTATAGGGATATAGAACAATTAGAATATTAAGTCAGGGCCACCTATTAACAACTTCAGTATAATCTTGCTGCCTGAATAACAAACTATATTTTTGTACAGAAAAAGGCCATCTGTGTTTGAATTATTATTAAGGCATACGAACTATTTTCAGTTGTTGAGAAAGAAATAGGGCTTTGAAGAAAGCTTTTAAGAAACTTGTAAGTAGAGCTTTTATGAAATGTTAATGTACAAGAGTGGTAGGTGGTTAGGAATCAACACTATGAACCCCTGTGGGGTAGTAACTGGACTAGATTTATGGGAGTCAACTTAATCACCAAGAGTATTACTAAAATGATGGTAAAAGCCTATATGAGGATCCAGTTATCAGTCAATGACCTGATCTAGGAGTTAAAAGCTTATATGGATCTCATGGAAGCCTGCCAATACTTGTCCCCGTAATACATGATAAAACTCTGACAGTAAACTACTCCTGAGAGTTTGGCATTAAATTAGAAAGGCGGCAGCTCCTTTCTGCTGTTTTCAGATATCCAGGCACAGCCTTCTAATACATGGCTAAGAAGCCAGAAAACATAAGTTCTATTTAAGTCTCTTCAACACTTCATTTTTTCTCTCTCTGCTGTTACGTAATTCAGAGATATGGAAATATTAATGTCTGATATGCTCATTCAGTGTGCTATAACTTTCTTATAATTAATGTAACACAGGTATAGTTTGAAGAGAGGCTTAAGAAAGGTAATGTCCTTCTAGGAAATATGTATGTAAGTACTTGTACTTTAGTCAGAGATAGTTTTTGTTCCTAAAACTTGGAAAGCTGGCCAATCTAACTTGTGTGTAATAAGGAGACAATGTTATTTTTCTTCTTCTTTTCTTTCTTTTTTTAATTGTTATTTTAAGTTCAGGGGTATGAGTGCAGGTTTGCTACTTAGGTAAACTTGTGTCATAAGGGTTTGTTGTACAGATTATTTCATCACTCAGATACTAAGCCTAGTACCCATTGGGTAATTCTTCCTGATCTTCCTCCTCCCACACTTCACCCACCCCCATCCAAAAGGCTCCAGTGTGTGTTGTTCCCCTCAATGTGTCCATGTGCTCTCATCATTCAGCTCCCAATTATAAGTGAGAACATGTGGTGTTTGGTTTTCTGTTCTTGTGTTAGTTTGCTAAGGATAGCGGTCTCCAATACCATCCATGTCCCTGCAAAGGATAAGATCTTGCTCTTTTTAATGGATGCATATATTCCTCTGTGTGTGTGTGCGTGTGTGTGTATCACATTTTCTTTATTCAGTCTATCATTGATGGGCATTTAGTTTGATATCGTGTCTTTGCTATTGTGAATAGTGCTGCAATAAACAAATATGTGCATATCTCTTTATAATAGAATGATTTATATTCCTTTGGGTGTATACCCAGCAGTGGGATTGCTGGGTGGAATAGTGTTTCTGTCTTTGGGTCTTTGAGGAATCACCACACTGTCTTCCACGATGGCTGAACTAATTTACACTCCCGTCAACAGTATAAAAGCATTCCTTTTTTTCCGACAATCTCACCACATCTGTTGTTTTTTGACTTTTAGTAATAGCCATTCTGATGGGTGTGAGATGGTATTTCATTGTGGTTTTGATTTGCATTTCTCTAATGATCAATGATGTTGAGCTGTATGTTGGTCAGGCTGGTCTTGAACTCCCAACCTCAGGTGATCCGTCTGTCTCAGCCTCCGAAAGTACTGGGATTACAGGCATGAGCCACCATGCCCGGCTGTATTCTTCAAAGCACTCACCAGGATTATTTTTGCTTAGAAGGGTCTTTATTTAGGAAAATAATTATCTTTGTAATAGAGATGGTAGAACTTGGTGTGCCCAAGGCAATGGGAGAAGAGGCTGTGAAGGACAGAGTGGGAAGAGGGAGGGAAAGAAGGGTAGAAAACTAAAGTTTCATAATGTGAATCCTCCCGAAATCTTTAGGAAAGTCTGATAAACTCACAAATTTTTTTTAATTAAAATTTTAATGTTTTCAAATTATAGTAAATATATATAGCATAATATTTACCATATTAACTATAGTTAAGTGTACAGTTCAGTGGCATTAAATTATTTCATATTGTGGTGCAGCCGTCACCACCATCCATCTCCAGAATTTTTGTCTTCCCAAATGGAAACTCCATACCCATTATCTCTCCACTTTCCTCTCCCCACAGCCATTGTAAACCACCATTCTACTTTCTATCTCCATGAATCTGACAACTTTAGGTACCTCATATAAGGGAAATCATATAATATGTCACTTGTGACACATTCCTACTGAGATTGTTTTGGGCTGTGGAAAACGATGAAAGGGCTGAATTTCATATGAGGAACCACATGGCTGGATCAGAGGACACTGAGACAGACATGGCTCCAGGTATATAAAACAGAGGCTTCTACTCACTTCAGGCTGACAGTGTCTTACCATAAATCTTTGCTTTTGTCTCTGGACCTCATCTGATATGCGAGGGATGCCCTTGGAGAGTTCACTTTGTCCATGTGCATTGGTTTGTAAGTGTGAGAAAGTCAAATTCTTTGAGACTTGACACGCTGTCTAACAATAAACAGTGAGAGCCTATGCATATGTACTTTTGCTTTTCATTCTTCCAGCAGGTATTTTTGAGAGGTGTTCTGTACACTTTTTGAAGTCCATGTAGAATAGAGGCCCTTGCATCCATAATGGCAATCTCAATAACACATCTTTCCGTGGGTTCTTCCTTCTTTCCTGTCTCACTCTTCTCTTCTTGCTTCTGCTCACTGGGTTTGCTTCCTAAGTATGCTACTTACTCACACATCTTGTCATAGGCTCTACTTTTCCAGGAGGCTACTCTGAGACAGCCTGGCTTATGTCAGGTGTTTATCCATTCGTTATGGTTTAAATTGTGTCCCTTCCTCCCAAATATGTTGAAATTCTAGCTCTCAGTACCTCAGAGTGAGATCTTATTCAGAATAGAGTTGTTACAAATCTAAGTAGTTAAGGTGAGGTCATGTTTTAGAAGGTTGGACCCTAAATCTAATATGACTGATGTCTTCATAAGAAGAGACACAGAGACAGAGACACATGAGGAGAGAGTACCAGATTATGACAGAGGCAGAGATTTAAGAGCTATAGTTGCAAGTCAAGAAACACCAAGGATTGCCAGCAACCACCAGAAGCTACAAAGAGGCAAAGAAGAATTCTCTGTAAGGTATCAGGAAGGGGTCCAGTTTCTGCTTTCTGCACATGGCTACCAGTTTTCCCAACATCATTTATTAAACAGGGAATCCTGTCCCCATTGCTTGTTTTTGTCAGGTTTGTCAAAGATTGGATGATTGTAGATATGTTGTGTTGCCTCCAAGGCCTCTGTTCTGTTCCATTGGTCTATATCTCTTTATTGGTACCAGTACCATGCTGTTTTGATTACTGTAGCCTTGTAGTATAATTTGAAGTTCAGTAGTGTGATGCCTCCCACTTTGTTTTTTTTTTT
>NW_016107322.1:4704916-4707201 GCF_001604975.1 Cebus imitator
CCTCCTGGGTTCAGGCAATTCTCCTGCCTCAGCCTCCTGAGTAGCTGGGATTACAGGCACGCACCACCATGCCCAGCTAATTTTTTGTATTTTTAATAGAGACGGGGTTTCACCATGTTGACCAGGATGGTCTTGATCTCTTGACCTCGTGATCCACCCGCCTCGGCCTCCCAAAGTGCTGGGATTACAGGCTTAAGCCACCGTGCCCGGCCCAAAACTTTTTTTTTTAAAGATAGCATGGTGATGATAACTAAAAAAAATCAAATGAAGAATTGCTTTAAAGTCTATAAAAAGTTGCAGTAGATTTTGTATCCTGCCACTTTACTGGATTTGTTAGTTCTAAGAGAGAGAGAGAGAGAGTGTGTGTGTGTAATTTTAGGGGTTTCTACATATAGGATCATGTCATTTGTAAACAGAGATAGGTTTATATTTTTCTTTCCAATTTGGATGCCTCTTCTTTTTTTATTTTTAATTTTTGTGGGTACATAATAGGTATATATATTCATGGGATATATGAGATATTTTAATACAGGCATATAATGCATAATTATCACATCAGGGTAAATGGGATAGCCATAACTTCAGGCATTCATCCTCTTGGTGTTACACAGAATCCAATTATACTCTTCCAATATTTAAAAATGTACAATAAATTATTGTTGACAATAGTCACCCTATTGTGCTATCAAATGCTAGATCTTATTCATTTTAACTATAGTTTTGTACCCATCAACAATCCTTACTTCCCCCTTAATATCCTTTCTAGCCTTTGGTAACAATTATTCTACTCTCTATAGCCATAAGTTCAATTGTTTTAATTTTTGATAAGTGAGAATATGCAAAGTTTGTCTTTATGGGCCTGGTCTATTTCACTAAACAGAGTGCCCTCCAGTTCCACTCATGTTGTTGCAAATGACAAGGTCTCATGTTTTTATGGTTGAAAAGTGTAACGTTTTCTTTATCCATTCATCTGTTGATAGACACATAGGTTGTTTTGAAATCTTGGCTATCATAAATAGTGCTGCAATAAATATGGGAATGCAGGTATCTTTTCAGTATACTGATTTCCTTTCTTTGGTGTTTATACCTAGCAGTGGTATTGCTGGATCATAGGATAGTTGTACTGTTAGCTTTTTTAGGAACCTCCAAACTGTTCTTCATAGAGATTGTACTAATTTACATTCCCATCAACATTGTACTGGGGTTCCCCTTTCTCTACATCCTCCAGCATTTGTTACTGCTTGTCTTTGGATAAAAGCCATTTTAAATGGGATGAAATTATATTTTATGGTAGTTTTGACTTGCATTTCTCTGATCAATGATGTTGAGCACCTTTTTATATACCTGTTTGCCATTTGCATGTCTTCTTTTAAGCAATGTCTATTCAGATCTTTAGCTTATTGTAAAATTGGATTATTAGATTTTCTTTCTGTAGAGCTATTTGAGGTCTTTATATATTCTGGTAATTAATCCTTTGTCAGATGGATAGTTTACAAATATTATCTCCTATTCTGTGGAGTGTCTTTTCACTTTGTTGATTGTTTCCTTTGCTGTGAAGAAGTTTTTTTAACTTGACATGATCTTATTTGTCAACTTTTCCTTTGGTTGCATGTACTTGCAGGGTATTACTTAAGAAATCTTTGCGGAGACCAACGTCCTGGAGAGTTTCTCCAATATTTTTCTTTAGTAGTTTCATAGTTTGAGATCTTAGATTTAAGTCTTTAGTCCATTTTGATTTGATGTTTGTATATGGCTAGAGATAAGGGTCTAGTGTCATTCTGCATATTGATATCCAGTGTTCCCATCACCATTTGTTGAAGAGACTGTTCCCAGTATATGTGCTTGGCAACTTTGTCAAAAATGAATTCACTGCAGATGTATGAATTTGTATCTGAGTTCTCATTCTGTTTCATCGGCCAATTGTGACTATTTTTATGCCAGAGCCTTGTTGTTTTGGTTATTATAGCTCTGTAATATAATTTGA
This sequence comes from Cebus imitator, assembly GCF_001604975.1. Taxonomy (NCBI): domain Eukaryota; kingdom Metazoa; phylum Chordata; class Mammalia; order Primates; family Cebidae; genus Cebus; species Cebus imitator. The sequence continues at coordinate 4,706,901 of NW_016107322.1, forward strand.
AGTCATGTAATGCAATTCCTCCAGTTTTTTGTCCCCCTTAGGGTGATTTTGGCTATTTGGGGTATTTTGTGATTTTATATAAATTTTAGAGTTTTTTTTTCCTATTTCTGTGAAGAATGCCATTGGTATTTGGATAGAGATTGCATTGAATCTGTATATTGCTTTGAGTAGTATGGACATTGTAACAATATTCACTCTTCTAATCCATGAATATGGAATATCATTTTTTTTTGTGTCCTCTTGATTTTTTATTTTTTCCCTTTTTTCTTTTCTTTTCTTTTCTTTTCTTTTCTTTTCTTTT
>NW_016107322.1:4707289-4710649 GCF_001604975.1 Cebus imitator
TGTCTCACTGTCACCAAAGCAGGAGTATCATGGAACAATCATGGCTTGCTAAAGCCTCAAATTCCCAGGCTCAAGTTATCCTCCCATCTCAGCCTACCACATAGCTAGGACTACAGGCATGCACTACCACATCCAACTAATTTTTTCCTTAAATTAATTTTTTTGTTGAAATATGGTCTCACTATATTGCCCAGGCTGGTCTTGAGCTCCTGGGCCCAAGCAGTCCTCTCACTTTGGCCTCCCCAAATGCTGGGATTATAAGCATTTGGGGAGGCTATAGTGCTTGCTCCTTTTTAATTTCTTGCATTAATGTTTTATAGTTTTCATTGTAGAGACATTTTATTTCTTTGGTTAAATTTATTTCTAGATATTTTATTTTATTTGTAGCTATTGTAAATGGAATTACTTTCTTGATTTCTTTTTCAGATTGTTCACTGTTGGCATATAGAAATGCTACTGGTTTTTGTATGTTGATTTTGTATCCTGCAACTTTATAAATTTTGAAAATCAGTTCTAATAGTGTTTTGGTGGAGTCTTTAGGTTTTTCCAAATATAAGATCATATCATCTGCAAGCAAGGATAATTTGACTTCTTCCTTTCCAATCTGGTTGCTATGTTTTTTTCTTTCTTTTGTCTGTTTGCTATAGCTAGGATTTCCAGTATTACATTGAAAATGGGCATCCTCTTGTTGTATTCCAAATCTTAGAGGAAAGGCTTTCAGTTTTTCCGCAATTGGTATGATACAAGCCATGGGCCTGTTGTTTATAGTTTTTATTGTAGTGAGGTATGTCACCTCTATATCCTGTTTTTTTTTGGGGGGGGGAATTTATCATAAAGAGATGTTAAATTTTATCAGGTGCTTTTTCAGCATCAATTAAAATGATAATATGATTTTAGTTCTTCATTCTGTTGTTATGATGTATCACGTTGATTGACTTGCATATGTTGGACTGTTCTTTAATCCCTGTGATAAATCCCACTTGGACATGATAAATGATCTTTTTAATGTGTTGTTGAATTCGGTTTGCTAGTATTTTGTTGAGTATTTTGCACCAATGTTCATCAGGGATATTGACCTGGAGCTTTCTTTTCTTTTGTTTTCTCTGTCTCTCTCTCTGTCTCTCTCTCTCTCTCTCTCCCCTCCTCCTTCCCGTGCCTCCCTCCCTCCCTCCCTCCCTCCCTCCCTCCCTCCTTCCTTCCTTCCTTCCTTCCTTCCTTCTTTCCTTCTTTCCTTCTTTCCTTCCATCTTTGGCTTTGGTTTCAAGGTAATATTGACCTCATAGAATAAGTTTGGACATATTCCATCCTCCTCTATTTATTTTTTTGAATAGTTTGAAGAGGTTTGGTATTAGTTCTTCTTTAAATGTTTCCTAAAATTCAGCAGTGAAGCCATTGGGTCCCAGGCTTTTCTTTGATGAGAGACTTTTTAGAACAGTTCCAATTTAATTACTTGTTGTTGGTATGTTCATGTTTTGGATTTCTTCCTGGATCAATTATTGTAGGTTGTATGTGTCTAGGAATTCATCCTTCCTTCTAGGTTTTCCAATTTATTGTTGTAGAGTTGTTCATAGTAGCCTCCAATGATCCTTTGAATTTCTGCAGTATCAGTTGTAATGCCTCCCTTTTAATCTTTGACTTATTTATTTGAGTCTTTTCTTTTTTATTCAAAATTAATTGGGTTAATGGTTTGTCCATTTTGTTTAGTTTTCAGAAAAACAACTTTTTGTTTCATTTTTTTTTTGCATTTTAAAATTTAAATTTCATTTATTTCAACTGTAATCTTTATTATTTCTTTCCTTCTGCTAATTTTGAGTTTGGTTTGCCCTTGCTTTTCTAGTTCTTTAAGATGTATCATTAGATTATTTATCTATTTATTTATTTATTTTACAAAGTTTCACTTCATCCTTCAGTCTGGAGCACAGTGGTACAAAAATGGTTCACTGCAGCCTGGACCTTCTGGACTCAGAAAGTCTTCCTACCTCCGCCTCTCAAGTAACTGGGACTGCACATGGGCACCTGGTTAATTTTTGCACTTTTTTATAGAGATAGAGTTGGCCATGTTGCCCAGGCTTGTCTCAGACCCCTGAGCTCAAGTGATCCACTTGCCTCAGCCTCCTCAATTGCTGGTTGTGAGCCACTGTTCTGAGCCTATTTAAAATTTTTCTAGTTTTTTGACATAGGTGCTTATTGCTATAAACTTTCCTCTTAGTACTGCTTTCACTGTATTCCATAGGTTTTGGTATGTTGTTTTTTAATTTTTGTTTCAAGAATTCTTTTTTTTCCTTTTTTTTTTTTTGTGAGACATAGTCTGTCTCTGTCACCCAGGATAGAGTACAGACATGATCGCAGCTCATTGCACCTTTGATCTCTTGAGCTCAAGTAATCCTCCTGCCTCAGTCTCCTGAGTATCTGGGACTATACGTGCACACTGCCAACCCCGGATAATTAATTAATTATTATTTTGTAGATACAGGCTGGTCTGAAACTTTATTTTTTCTTTTTCTTTTTTCTTTTTAAATTGCATTTTAGGTTTTGGGGTACACGTGAAGAACATGCAAGATTGTTGCATAGGTACACACGTGGCAGTGTGATTTGCTGCCTTCCTCCCCCTCACCTACATCTGGCATTTCTCCCCATGCCATCCCCCTGCAACTCACGACCCCTCACTCTCCCTCCCCTATTTCCCTCCAACAGACCCCAGTGTGTAGTGCTCCCCTCCCCGTGTCCATGTGTTCCCATTGTTCAACACCTGCCTATGAGTGAGAACATGTGGTGTTTGATTTTCTGCTCCTGTGTCAGTTTGCTGAGAATGATGGTTTCCAGGTTCATCCATGTCCCTACAAAGGACACAAACTCATCGTTTTTGATGGCTGTGTAATATTCCATGGTATATATGTGCCACATTTTCCCTGTCTAGTCTATCATCGATGGCCATATGGGTTGGTTCAAGGTCTTTGCTATTGTAAACAGTGCTGCAATGAACATTCACGTGCACATGTCCTTATAGTAGAACGATTTATAATCCTTTGGATATATACCCAGTAATGGGATTGCTGGGTCAAATAGAATTTCTATTTCTAGGTCCTTGAGGAATCGCCACACTGTCTTCCACAATGGTTGAACTAATTTACACTCCCACCAGCAGTGTAAAAGTGTTCCTATTTCTCTACATCCTCTCCAGCATCTGTTGTCTCCAGATTTTGTAATGATCGCCATTCCAACTGGCGTGAGATGGTATCTCAGTGTAGTTTTGATTTGCATTTCTCTAATGACCAGTGATGATGAGCATTTTTTCATATGTTTGTTGGCCTCATGTATGTCTTCTTTTGTAAAGTGTCTGTTCACATCCTTCGCCCACTT
>NW_016107322.1:4713069-4714872 GCF_001604975.1 Cebus imitator
GCCTCCTGAGTAGCTGGGATTACAGGCACGCATCACCATGCCCAGCTAATTTTTTGTATTTTTAGTAGAGACGGGGTTTCACCATGTTGACCAGCATGGTCTCGATCTCTTGACCTCGTGATCCACCCGCCTCAGCCTCCCAAAGTGCTGGGATTACAGGCTTGAGCCACCGCGCCCGGCCCTCTCCTTTCTTCTTATGTGGGCACTCATTGCTATATAATTTCCTCTAGAGACTGCTTAAATGTGTCCCAGAGATTCTGGTATGTTGTGTCTTCATTTTTGTTGGTTTCGAAGAATGTCTTTATTTCTGCCTTCATTTCGTTGTTTATCCAGTCAACATTCAAGAGCAAGTTGTTCGGTTTCCATGAGGCTGTGCGGTTCTGAGTTAGTTTCTGAATTCTGAGTTCTAACTTGATTGCACTGTGGTCTGAGAGACTGTTTGTTATGATTTCCGTTCTTTTGCATTTGCTGAGGAGTGATTTGCTTCCAATTATGTGGTCAATTTTAGAATAGGTGTGATGTGGTGCTGAGAAGAATGTATATTCTGTGGATTTGGGTTGGAGAGTTCTGTAAATGTCTATTAGGTTTGCTTGGTCCAGGTCTGAGTTCAAGTCTTGGATATCCTTGTTAATTATCTGTCTGGTTGATCTGTCTAATATTGGCAATAGGGTGTTAAAGTCTCCAACTATTATTGCGTGGGAGTCTAAGTCTCTTTGTAAGTCATTAAGAACTTGCCTTATGTATCTGGGTACTCCTGTATTGGGTGCGCCCATATTTAGGATCATTAGCTCTTCTTGTTGCATTGATCCTTTTACCATTATGTAGTGCCCTTCTTTGTCTCTTTTGATCTTTGTTGCTTTAAAGTCTATTTTATCAGAGATGAGAATTGCAACTCCTGCTTTTTTTTGCTCTCCATTTGCTTGGTAAATCTTCCTCCATCCCTTCACTCTGAGCCTTTGTGTATCCTTGCATGTGAGATGGGTTTCCTGGATACAGTGCACTGATGGGTTTTGGCTTTTTATCCAATTTGCCAGTCTGTGTCTTTTGATTGGGGCATTTAGTCCATTTACATTTAGGGTTAATATTGTTATGTGTGAATTTTATACTGCCATTTTGATGCTAGCTGGCTGTTTTGCCCATTAATTGATATAGATTCTTCATTGTGTTGATGCTTTTTACCATTTGGTTTATTTTTGGAGTGGCTGGTACTGGTTGTTCCTTTCTATGTGTAGAGCCTCTTTCAGGAGCTCCTGTAATGCAGGCCTGTTGATGACGAAATCTCTGAGTACTTGCTTGTTTGCAAAGGATTTTATTTTTCCTTCACTTATGAAGCTTAGTTTGGCTGGATATGTAATTCTGGGTTGAAAGTTCTTTTCTTTAAGGATGTTGAATATTGGCGCCCACTCTCTTCTGGCTTGTAGGGTTTCTGCTGAGAGATCTGCTGTGAGTCTGATGGGCTTCCCTTTGTGTGTAACATGACCTTTCTCTCTGGCTCCCCTTAGCATTTTCTCCTTCATTTCAACTCTGGTGAATCTGACGATTATGTGCCTTGGTGTTGCTCTTCTTGAGGAATATCTTTGTGGTGTTCTCTGTATTGCCTGGACTTGAATATTGGCCTGCCTTGCTAGGTTTGGGAAGTTTTCCCGGATAATATCCTGGAGAGTATTTTCCAGCTTGGATTCATTCTCTTCGTCACATTCAGGTACACCTATCAAATGTAGATTAGGTCTTTTCACATAGTCCTACATTTCTGGAGACTTTGTTCATTCCTTTTTACCCCTTTTTATCTAATCTTGCCTTCTC
>NW_016107322.1:4715357-4784311 GCF_001604975.1 Cebus imitator
CTTTTTGCACTGGTTTCTTCCCATCTTTGTGGATTTATCCACCTGTTGTCTTTGTAGTTGCTGGCTTTCAGATTGGGTCTCTGAGTGGACATCCAATTTGTTGATAATGAAGTTATTTCTGTTTCTTAGTTTACCTTCTAGCAGTCTGGACCCTCTGCTGTCGGGCTGCTGAGGTCCACTGCAGGCCCTGCTTGCCTGGCGATCACCTGCAGCAGCTGCAGAACAGTAACAGTTGCTACCAGTTTCTTTTTCTGCTATCTTTGTCCCAGAAGGATCCCCGCTAAATGTCAGTCTGATCTCTCCTTTATGAGGTGACTCTTTGGATATACAGGGATCAGGGAGCTGCTTGAGGAGACAGTCTGTCCTTTACATGAGCTCAAGTGCTGAGTTGTGAGCTCCGTTTTTCATTCAGGGCTGCTGGCATGTACGTTTAGGCCTGCTGCAGCAGAACTCATAAACACCTTTTTTTCCCCAGGTGCTCTGTCCCAGGAAGTTAGGGCTTTATTTATGAGTTTCCATTGTGCTGCTGCCATTTTTTTTTTAGGGTTGCCCTGCGCAGAATGAGGCAGCCTAGTCACTGTCTGCCTGCAGAGGCTTTGCTGAGCTGCTGTGGGCTCTGCCCAGCTGTCATGTGAACTTCCCTGTAGTTCTGTTTATATGGGTGTAGTTAGAACTGTCTCAGCATTGGTGTCCCACCTCTGTAATGGCGGACTCTCACTGTAATGGCAGGTTGCCTCAGCAATGGCGGGCTGCCTTGGCAATGGTGGATGCCCCTTCCTCACAGAGCTGGACCATTCCAGGTTCAGCTGTGCTTGCTGTGAAACTCTCAATCCAAAGAGTTTCCGACCGCTGTTCTTTGGTGGGGGTGGGTGCAGCCGAGCCTGATCACCTGGCTCCCTGCCTCAGAGCCTTTTGCTCTCCAGTTGAATGGTTGATTCTCTCCCAGGTGTTTCAGCTGCCTGTTGAAAAGGCGCTGGGGTCTATGTGATTTCCCCTGCGGCAACTCCCTGCCCCGGCTGAAACAGCGGCACTGAGATTCGTGGGGCCTTTTGTTTGTTTGTTTGTTTTTGCCCGGGAATCTCCTGGCCTGGCTCCCTGCCTCAGACCCCGCTTTAGTCAGATGAGTGGGTGACTGCGCCTTCCCAGGGCTCCAATCACCAGCCAAAAGGGCACCCGAACCAGCGTATTTTGTACAGAGAACTGCTGTGCCGGGGCACCGCAAAGCAGCTGCACAGGCCAAAACAGCCGTGCTGGCACCCGTGGGGCTCCTCCACCTGGGAATCTCCTGGTCTGTGGGCAATAAAAATCCGTCTGGAAATGCGGCGTCCACTCACCCTCCGTGCTTTCACTGGGAGCTACAATCCCGAGATGTTCCTAAATGGCCATCTTGGATCTAGATCGCAGGCTGGTCTGAAACTTATAAGCTAAAGGGATCCTACCAGCTTGGCCTCCCAAAGTGATGGGATTATAGATGTGAGCCACTGTGCCTGACAGTTTCAAGAAAAATTTTAAGTTTTCTTCTTGATTTCTTTATTGATCCACTGGTTATTCCGGAGCATATTGTTTAATTTCCATGTGTTTGTATAATTTTCAAAATTCCTTCTGTTATTGAATCTAGTTTTATGCATTTGTGATCAGAAAAGATACTTAATATAATTTCATTTTTTTTTGAAAAAATTTTTTTTTTTTTTTTTGAGACGGAGTTTCCCTCGTGTTACCCAGGCTGGAGTGCAATGGCGTGATCTCGGCTCACCGCAACCTCCACCTCCTGGGTTCAGGCAATTCTCCTGCCTCAGCCTCCTGAGTAGCTGGGATTACAGGCACACGCCACCATGCCCAGCTAATGTTTTGTATTTTTAGTAGAGACGGGGTTTCACCATGTTGACCAGGATGGTCTCAATCTCTTGACCTCGTGATCCACCCGCCTCGGCCTCCCAAAGTGCTGGGATTACAGGCGTGAGCCACTGCGCCAGGCCTTTTTTTGAAATTTTTAAAAACTTAATAAAATGAAATAATTTATTCTCAATCCAGCCACCATTTTTTTTATGACACAGGCCATAAAACCGATTTATTAATTATATTTGACATTAGTTCTTCTAGAATTAGGAAATAATAACCTGTCTATTGGTATGTTATGTTTATGTAAAAGGAGATTATAAGAAATTTGCTTTATTTATTTTTATTTTTAATTATTTTTAAAATTATACTTTAAATTCTGGGGTACATGCTTTTTTAAAAAGTTTTGTGGCCTAATATATGGTCTATTCCAGAGAGTAATCCAGGATAGACAATGTGTATTCCTTAGCTGTTCGATAAAATGTTTATTAAATATCTATTCATCTGATCTGCAGTTCAGTTTAAGTCTGATGTTTCTTTATTGATTTTCTGTCTGGATGATTTGTTCAATGACAAAACTGGTATGGAAATATCCAGCTATTATTGTATTGGGGCCTATTTCTTTTTTTACCTCTAATAATATTTGCCTTATACATCTGGGCACTTCAGCATTAGGTGCATGTATGTTTACAATTGTTATATCCTCTTGCTGAATGGAGACCTTTATCATTATGTAATGGCATTCTATGTCTCTTTTTATAGGTTTGGTCTTGAAATGTATTTTGTCTAAGTATAGCTAATTCTGCTTTTTTTTGGGGGTTCTATTTGCTTGGAATATCTTTATTTCTTTCTTTATATTCAATTTATCTGTGTCTTTATAGATAAATTGTTTTCTATAGGCAACGTGTCATTGGGTCTTGTTATTTTTATCCATTCAGCTAGTGTGTGTATTTTGATTGAAGAGTTGTCTTTTTACATTCTATGTTATTATTGGTAAGTGGAGACTTACTCCTGCCATTTAATTTGTTTTCTGGTTATTCTGCAGTCTTTCTTTTTCCTTCCTTCCCGTCTTCCTTTTAGTGAAGATGTTTTTTTCTCTGGTTGCCCAGGGAAACTCCTCTTTATAAAACCATCAGATCTTGTGAGGCTTACTCACTGTAACAAAAACAGGATAGGAAAGACCTGTTCCCATGATTCAATTACCTGCCACTGGTTCTGTCATACAACATGTGGGAATTCAAGATGAGATTTGGGTGGAGAGAGAGCCAAACAACATTACTGCTCTTTAGAAACGTATAATCTTACAAACTCTGCCTGCAATGTAGAGAAAAATTAGAGAAAATAAAAAATGTAAGGAGATCAAATAGAAATTTTTGCAATCATAAAACAGTTTGACTAGGATAATAGAAGTTGAAATGAAGATAATTAGCATGTTTGAGAGAGATTCAGAAATGAAATTTATGAGGATCAATGGTGGATTGAGTTAGTTGGAGGTAAGTGTTAAAGATGACTCCCAGGATGGGGTTTCTTTCAGATGGATAGACAGTGGAGCTCTGTGCTGTAACAGGACTATGTTTTTCTGGGATAGTTGAATTTGAGACATATTCTCATAAATACTTGTGTAAGCAGTCTGCAGCTAAGAAGAGTTGTCTGAATTGGAGATAAAAATGCAGGGCATCTGCTTATGGTGGCAATTCAAGCCATCCACAGGCATGAATTAATTGTACTATTGTAAAGAGTATAGAGTGTAAAAAGTAAAGAATATAGAGTTTTACTATTGTGAGAGTACAGAGTGAGAAGAAAAGGCATCCTAAGGATGGTCTTGGGAGGCCTCTGGAGCTTAGTGATCAAAAAGACAGAAGTGATCCTTCAACCATTTGTAAGATTTGAACAAGTTCATACACCCCGGGCCCCTTATATGAATGGAGAGAGGCTGGGTTCCATTAAAAAAGGACCTTCTAACACAGGCAAAAAACAAACAAACAAACAAACAAACAAAAAGAAACCCCAAAAAACTATGAATACTCCTTGCAAACTTCCCAAGAGATGCCTGTGTCTACTTCTCAGGATGACTGTGCACAGGGGGAGAGTAAATTATTATGTTTTTTAAGAGACTTCTGAACACTGACACTGAATTGACCCTAATAATTTATGGAGATCCTAAAAGGCATTATGATTCATGAATCAAAGTTTGGGCTTCATAAGATCAGGTTATCAGTGAGGATTTTACTGTGTTTATCAAGCAGTGGGTCCAGTGGGTCCAAGTCTCTGAACTTGCCTTGTGGTTATTCCTCAGTTACAGAATGCATGACTGGCATAAATATACTCTGAAAACAGCAGAATTTCCACTTAGGCTCCCTGACCTGTGGTAGTTCACCTGAGATGTCTCTACCTATCATAATAGTATGCCAAAAAAAAAAAAAGTGCCATATTGCTGGAGGAATCATGAAGTGTAACAACTTCATAAAAGACTTGAAAGATGTAGGAGTGGTGAATCTTTATTTTTAACTTTTGTTTTACATTTGGGGGTACATGTGAAAGTTTGTTATATAGGCAAACATATGTCATGGGCTTGTTGTACATATTTATTACCCAGGTTTTTTTTTTTGAGATAATTGTAAATATAATTCACTCAATCTATTTTATATAGGAATCACAATTCAAATAATTATTGAATGATTTCCACATAGTATATATAAGATGGATAATTTGTCATATGTTAAAAAAGCCTTTAAGTATAGGGCTTCACATAATAACAAGTAAGCATTAAATATCATTAAGCATGCTGTATAGGCCAAAGGAAAGGAAAATCAATTACCTTAAAAGGGAGTGTCACAAAAATCACCTGACACAAAGAGCCAATAAATGTGAGGAAGTTTTTTTAATAGTAGATATTTTATTATTATTTTATTTTATTTTATTTTACATTCTGGGATATGTGTGCAGGATGTGTAGGTTTGTTATATAGCTAAAGTGTGCCATGGTGGTTTGCTGCACCTATCAGCCCATACCTTAGGAATTAAGCCCAGAATGCATTAGCTATTTTTCCTGATGCTGTCCCTTCCCCTACCCCTGACAGGCCCCAGTGTTGTTCCCCTCTCTGTGTCCATGTGTTCTTATTTGTTCAGCTCCCACTTATAAGTGAGAATATGTGGTGTTTGGTTTTCTGCTCCTGTGTTACCTTGCTGAGGATAATGGCTTCCAGCTCCATTCATGTCTCTGCAAAGAACATAATCTCATTTCTTTTATTGGCTGCATAGTATTCCACGGTATGTATGTACCATATTTTCTTTATCCAGTCTATCATTGATGGGCAGTTGGGCTGATTCCCTGCCTTTGCCTTGTAAATAGTGCTGTAATAAACAGATGCATGCATGTATCTTTATAGTAGAGTGATTTATATTTCTTTGGTATTACCCAGGTATTATGCCAAATACCCAATAGTAATACTTTCTGCTTCCCTTCCTCCTCCAATCCTTCCCCCTCAGGTAGACCCCAGTGTCTGCTGTTCCCTTTGTGTTCACAAGGTCTTATAATTTAGTTCCCACTTACAAGTGAGAACATGTGATATTTAGTTTTCTGTTTTTGTGTTAGTTTGCTAAGGGTAATAGCCTTTAGGTCCATCCATGTTCCTGCAGAAGAAATGAGCTCATTCTTTATTTTTCTCTCTCTCTGTGTGTGTGTGTGTGTGTGTGGCCACATAGTATTCCATGGTGTATATGTACATTTTCTTTATCCAATCTGTCATCATTGGGCAGCTAGGTTGATTCCATGTCTTTGCCATTGTGAATAGTGCTGCAATGAACATTTACATGCATGAGTCTCTATAGTAGAATGACTTAAAGTCTTTTGGGTATATACCCAGTAATGGGATTGCTGGGTTGAATGATAGTTCTGCTTTTCACTCTTTGAGGAATTTCTGTACTGCTTTCTGCAATTATTGAATTAATTTACAATCCCACCAATGGTGTGTAAGTGTTCCCTTTTCTCTATAACCTTACCAGCATCTGCTATTTTTATTAATAACAATTCTGACTAGTGTAAGATGGTTTCTTATTGTGGTTTTGAGATGTACATTTCTGTAATGATCAGTGATATTCAGCTTTTCTTTCATATGCTTGTTGGCTGCATGTGTGTCTTCTTTTGAGAAGTGTCTGTTTCCTTTGCCCATTTTTTTAATGGAGCTGTTTGTTTTTCTCTTGTAAATTTGTTTAAGTTCTTTATAGATGTTGGATATTAGGCCTTTGGCAGATGCATAGTTTACAAATATTTTTTCCATTCTGTAGGTTTTCTGTTTACTCTGTTGATAGTTTCTTTTGCTGTGCAGAGGCTCTTAAGTTTAATTAGATCCTACTTGTCAATTTTTGCTTTTGTCATGATTGCTTCTTATGGTTGTCTTCCAGGGTTTTTATAATTTAGGGTTTTTATAATTTTGGGTTTTACATTTAAGTCTCTAATCCATTTTCAGTTGATTTTTATGTAAGCTGTAAGGAAGAGGTCCAGCTTCAAGTTTCTGCATATGGCAAGCCAGTTATCTTAGTAACATTTACTGAAGAGGTAGTCTTTTCCCCATTGCTTGTTTTTGTCAGCTTTGTTGAAGTTCAGATGGTCATAGACGTGCATCCTTATTTCTGGGCTTTCTGTTTTGTTCTCTTGGTCTACATACTTGTTTTTGTACCAGTATCATGTGGTCTTGGTTACTGTAGCTTTGTCATATAGTTTGAAGTTGGGTAATGTGATGTCTCCAGCTTAGTTCTTTCTGCTTAGAATTGCATTGGCTCTTTAGGCTCTTTTTGGTTCTCTATGAATTTTAAAATAGTTTTTCTAGTTCTGTGAAGAATGCCATTGGTAGTTTGATAGATATGGCATTAAAGCTGCAAATTGCTTTGGGCAGTATAGCCTTTTAAATAATATTGATTCTTCCTATTCATAAGTATGAGATATTTTTCCATTTGTTTGCATCTTCTCTGATTTCTTTGAGCAGTGTTTGGTAATTCTCATTGTAGAGATCTTTCACCTCCCTGGTTAACTGTATTCCTAGGTATTTTATTCTTTTTGTGGCAATTGTGAATAAGATTGCCTTTTGGATTTGAGTCTGTTTGGTTGTTGTTGGTATATAGGAGTGCTAGTGATTTTGTACGTTGATTTTGTATCATCCAACTTTGCTAAAGTTGTTTATCAGCTGGAGGAGCTTTTGGGCTAAGACTGGGGTTTTCTGGATGTAGAATCATGCCATCTGCAAACAGAGATACTTCAACTTCCTCTCTTCCTATATGAATGTGCTTTGTTTCATTCTCTTGTCTAATTTCTTTGGCTAGGACTTCCAACACTATGTTGAATAGCAGTGGTGATGGGGCGCAACCTTGTCTTGTGCTGAGATATATTCCTTCAACACCTAGTTTATTGAGAGATTTTAACACCAAGCAGTGTCTAATCTTATCAAAAGTGTTTTCTGCATCTATTGAGATAATCTTGTGGTTTTGGGGTTTAGTTTTGTTTATGTTATGAATCACATTTATTGATTTGCTTATGTTAAACCAACCCTACATCCTGGGGATGCAACCCTGCATCCTGGGGATGAAAAGCTAAAGTGGATTAGTTTTTCGATGTGCTGTTGGATTCAGTTTGTAAGTACTTTGTTGAGCTTTGCACTGATGTTCATCAAGTATATTCACCTTAAGTTCTCTTTATTTGTTGTGTCTCTGCCAGCTCATTTTTGTACATCTGGGAGAATTTAGCTGTGAATCCTTCAGGTCCCAAGCTTTCTTTGGTTGCTAGACTATTTATTACTAATTTAATTTTGAACTCTTTATTTATTGGTCTGTTCAGGGAGTAAATTTCTTCTTGGCTTAGCCTTGGAAGGGTGTGAGTCCTTCCATATCCTCATTCAACTCACCTATTTTGCCAGCACAGAAGACAAATAGATTGGAGACTGACAGTGATTAGCTCAAACTTAATTAGGTGGTGATTTCAATTGCAGCTGCTGTTCCAGGCATGATATTTTGCTGAAACAAATCAACCCACATCCTGGTACTAGGTATACAGTTATTAATAATGCAAATAATTATTTCTTCAGACCTATTATTAAAAACTATCAGAAACAGTTTGTTTTTTACTTATGGCATAGCAATACTCTTTCACTGTCTTTTTTCAGGGCTATTTCAGCTCTCCAGTTTTATGTCATAATCCAGACAGTAGGAAGCTTGGTCACTTCTCCATTCCATAGGACATTACAATGAATTATTACATTGATGATAGTATGCTAATTGGATAAGATTATCAGGAGTAGTAATGACTCTAGGCTCCTTTTTGATACCTATTCAAGCTAGAGGGTGAGAAATAAATCCCATAAAATTCAGTGATCTACCACCATAGTAAAATTTCTAGGGGGTCCAATACCTGAAGTATCTCTAGATATCTTTTCTAGGTTGAAGGTCAAGTTTCTGTATTTTGCCTGTTCTACCATGAAGAAAGAGATGCAATGCCTAGTAAACATTTTTGGGCTTTGGAGGCAACATATACTTCATCAGGTATGCTATTGTCATGCATTTACCAGATAACTTAAAAACCTCTCAGAATTGAATGCTACCAAAAATAAGAGAAAGTCCTATAACAAGTCCACACTGCTATGCAAGCTCTTCTGCCACTTGGGCAAATTCAGGAAGTATGATGGTACTTGAAATGTCAGTAATGGATAGGATTGCTAGATGGAGGTTTTTGACAGGACCACATAAATAAATCATCACACATTAATGTTGAGGATTTTGAAGTAAAAGTATTCTATCCTTTCCTTTTCTCCTTTTGAGAAACAGCTTAATTTCATGGCCCAAGCCAAGCTGTTATTCAATAACAAGTTGGGTGTGCACAGAAACATGGCATCATCAAACAGAACTTATATACACTGAGATTGGGCTTAAGCAGATACTGAAGACAGAGTAAGTTGCATATGCAAATGGCTCAATGGCCATTGTCCAAATTCTTTATACATTATTACCTCATCTCTCTCAACCTGCATCAATTATCTAATGGAAATTTTCTCATTACTAGTTAATGAGGAAGATACTTATTTATATTATCCTGACACTACACCACCCAAATGTGGATGACTGCAGCACTATAGCTCCACTCTGTGTTAGCCCTGAGTGTCAGTGAAGGAGGAAAATATTTCTAGCTGGCAGAACTTTAAGAAGTTTTGTGATCCTCCTTGGTCATTTTTCCTAGAAGGAGAGATGACTGGAGGTACATATATGTATATTATTTCATGGGAAGATTGTAATTTGTCTTGATGGGTTTAGGAATAACTTGGAGGAAACATAATTTGAAAATCAGTGTCATAGCAGTTAGGGAAAAACTACATCAATAGGCCTCTCAGAATAGGCACAGAATGTATATACATTTGTTTTTCACATGAATGATCACCAAAGAACAGCTTACACAGAAGAAAATTTTAACGGTAAATGGACAAGATGACTTATTCTAGGGATATAACCCAGAAATGCCTGCCTATTAACTCAGACACTTCTGTTCTTGCTCAAGGGCTCATAAACTAAGTAACCATAGTGACATGAATGAAGATTATACATGGGCTCAGCAACATGGATTTTCAATCACTAAGGCTCATCTGGCTTTAAACACTGTAGAGTGTCCAACCTGTCAAAAGTAGAGACCAATACTGAGCCTCCAATATGGTACCCTACCGAGAGACCACTACCAATTACCTGGTGGCTGATTGGTTACATAGGACCATTTATGTCATAAAAAGGTAGTTTTTTCTCCATTGAACTAGATCTTTACAATAAACGCAAATGTACCTTTTCTTCCTGCAATACTACTGCCAGAACTATCATTCATAAATTAATGGAATATCTTATTAATAGTCATGGCATACCATACAACATTGCTTTTGACCAAATAATTCATTTTATAGCAAATGAAGTGCAGTGATGAGCTCATACTCGTATAATTAACTGTTCTTACCACATTCCCCTCACCCTGATGCAGCTTCCTTTGCAGAATGATAGAATGGCTTTTTGAAGCTCTGTTATAGTGCTAGCCAGATGGCAGCACATTGCAGATTTATAATTTTCTGTAGAATAGAGTGTATGCCCTAAATTAGTGAATAACATATGGTGCTATTTCTCCCATAGCCAGGATTCATGGTTTTGAAAATCAAAAGGTGGATGAGAGTAAGTCATTTTACTATTAGCCATAGAGATCCACTAGCGTTTTTTTTTTGTTGTTATTGTTGTTTGTTTGTTTTTTTCTTTCCTGTAATTTTGGGTCCTACTCAATGAGAAGTTTTAGTTTTCTGGAGAGGAATGCTTTGACCACAGAATACAGCAATGGTTCAATTAAGTTGGATGTTGAGTGTGCCACTGGATTACTTGAAACCCTTTAGATCACTAAATTAATAGGCAAAGAAGGGAATATCTATTGGATAAGATGATTTATTCTGATTATAAGAGAAAATTTTTCTACTGAATGAGTGTTTTGGAGTGCAGCCGATCTACTGAGGTGCCACTTGTTACACCCACGTCCTCTTATGAAAGTCCATGAAAAAATGTCCTTTGAATCAGACAGAATGCCAGTTGATCCAGACTCTTCAGAAATGAAGGCAAAAAACCATGACCAACTAAAGTTAAAATTGTCAACACTCCTGAAGTTATTGTATGGCTTATGAGAACAAGATCTGATGAAACTGAATAGAATTCTTTGTTCACCAAATTGCAGGTGTTGGAGACTTGGCGGCTTTTTCTATCCCAGGCAGTAAAAATAGTTAAATTTTTTCATTGGAAGAGAAAGAGAACAAGGAGATGAATGTGTTCGTAATTCAATGAAAAGAAAGAATAAAACATTATGCTACACAGAGCTGCCATAACTGATTATAGTGAAAAATTTAAAACTCTTAATTAATACATAATAGTTTGGATCCTAATTTTGAAAAACACAAATGTTTTTCAAAACACAAATCCCAAATGTTATAATTCTAAATGTTGAAATCCTGAATGATCAAAATTCGTAAAGTCTAAATTCCTAATTTCTAAAATTTCTAACACTAAAATTCTGAAAATCACAATCACAGGATAGTTGCATCATGTTAAGTGAAACTATTACCTTGTTATTGTCTTTGTTTGGAAATTAAGTATATTTTAAACAGATGCATATGGGTGCCAGGTTGATAAGCGGTAGGCTTATGGACTTAATTTTAGGTGCCAAGTTGCCTGAATTAAGGGATGGCTAGACTTGGTAACATAGTATTTTGGGCATGTCTCTGAGAGTGTTTCCAGAGAAGATTAGGGTGTGAGTCTGAATGGATTATGTGAGGAAGATCTGCCCTCAGTGTTGATGGGCACCATCCAGTGGGATAGGGGCCCTGAAAAAACAAATCAGAAGGTAATTTGCCTCTCTCTAAGAGCTGGGACAGAATTTTCTTCTGCTGCTTTGAAAAACAGAACTCCAGGCTTGCCAGTCTTTGAACTCCAGGATTTACACCAGCAGCTCCCTGAATCCTGAGGCTGTCAGCCTCAGACTGGGAGTTACACTATTGACTTTTCTGCTTTTCAACATAAAAATTTAAAATGTTGCTTAACAAATGAAGGGGTGTTCTTTTTGTACATCTGCATTTGTGAAAGATAAAATTTTCCAAGATCTTCGCTCTTTGGGTGTCTGCATATGCTGTGGTAACCCATTTTTATCTCACAAAAGACTTAAGTTATCTATCACAGTATTTCAGATGACTGCAGTTATAAAGTTGGCTGCACAGAATTACCAACAATAACAATATGTGTTTGTACTTTTGCTTTTGATCTTTTTCTTATTTTTGAGACCTATTTTTTTATAAAGGTTTGTCTGCTCATAACTCTTATCCTCTTGTGACTGTCATTAGTAAACCTGAGTGTTTCCGCATGCAAAAATGGTATGTTATTATTGCCTAGGCATGTTATTATTTTGTATAAAGTGGTCTATCAAGTGATCTGTTATATTTTTATATGTTTCTTAAGTAAATATCCTTTAAAAAAATAAAAATCAATGTGTTTTAGAGAATTTAAAAAAAATTGTACTTTAGGTTCTGGGATACACGTGCAGAATCTGCAGGTTTGTTACGTAGGTATACATGTGCCGTGGTGGTTTGCTGCACCCATCAACCCATCATCAACATTAGGTATTTCTCTTAATGCTAGCCCCCCACCCCCTGATAGGCCCCAGTGTGTGATGTTCCCTTCCCTGTGTCTATGTGTTCTCATTGTTCAACTTCCACTTATAAGTAAGAACATGTGGTGTTTGGTTTTCTATTTCTGTTAGTTTGCTGAGAATAATGGTTTCAAGCTTCATCCATGTTCCTGCAAAGGACATGAACTCATTCTGTTTTATGGCTGCATAGTATTCCATGGTATATGTGTGCCACATTTCCTTTATCCAGTCTATCATTGATGGGCATTTGGGTTGGTTCCAAGTCTCTGCTATTGTGAATAGTGCCCCAATAAACATATGTGTGCATGTGTCTTTAAAGTAGAATGATTTATAATGCTTTGGGTATATACCCAGTAATGGGATTGCTGGTTCAAATAGTATTTCTGGTTCTAGATCCTTGAGGAATCACCACTGTGTCTTCCACAATGGTTTAACTAATTTACACTTCCACTAACAGTGTAAAAGCATTTCTATTTCTCAGTGTCCTCTCCAGCAGCTGTTGTTTACTGACTTTTTAATGATTACCATTCTAACTGGCGTGAGATGGTATCTCATGGTGGTTTTGATTTGCATTTCTCTAATGACTAGTGATGATAAGCTTTTTTAAATATGTTTGTTGGCCGCATAAATGTCTTCTTTTGAGAAGTGTCTGTTCATGTCATTTGCCCACTTTTTGATGAGGTTGCTTTTTTCTTGTAGATTTGTTTAAGTTCCTTGTAGATTCTGGATATTAGCCCTTTGTCACATGGATAGATTGCAAAACTTTTCTCCCATTTTGTAGGTTGCCTGTTCACTCTTTTGATAGCTTCTTTTGCTGTGCAGAAACTCTTAAATTTAATTAGATTCTATTTGTCTATTTTAGCTTTTGTGATAGTTGCTTTTGGTGCTTTGGTCATGAATTCTTTGCCCATGCCTATGTCCTGAATTGTATTGCATAGGTTTTCTTCTGGGTTTTTATGGTTTTAGGTCTTACATTTATGTCTTTAATTCATCTTGAGTTAATTTTTAAATAAGGTATAAGAAAGGGGTCCAGTTTCAGTTTTCTGCATATGCTAGCCAGTTTTTTCAACACCATTTATTAAATAGGGAATTGTTTCCCCATTGCTTGTGTTTGTCAGGTTTGTCAAAGATCAGACGGTTGTAGATGTGTGGCATTATTTCTGAGGCCTTGGTTTTGTTCCATTGGTCTATATATCCGTTTTGGTACCAGTACCATGCTGTTTTGGTTACTGTAGTCTTGCAGTATAGTTTGAAGTCAGGTAGCGTGATGCCTCCAGCTTTGTTTTTTTTTGCTTAGGGTTTCTTTGGCTATATGAGCTCTTTCTTGGTTCCATATGAAATTTTAAGTAGTTTTTTTTCTAATTCTGTGAAGAAAATCAATGGAGCTTTATGGGGATAGTAATGAATCTATAAACTATTTTGGCAGTATGGCCATTTTCATGATACTGATTCTTCCTATCCATGAGCATGGAATGTTTTCCATTTGTTTGTGTTCTCTCTTATTTCCTTGAGCAGTGGTTTGTAGTTCTTCTTGAAGAGGTCCTTCACATCTCTTGTAAGCTGTATTCCTAGGTATTTTATTCTCTTTTTACCAATTGTGAATGGAAGTTCACTCATGATTTGACTTTCTGTATGTCTATTCCTTACTTTCTATCCTAAGTATAGGAATGCTTGTGATTTTTGCGCATTGATTTTGTATCCTGAGACTTTGTCAAAGTTGCTTATCATCTTAAGGAGATTTTGGGCTGAGTTGTAGCAGTCTATGTTATTTTGTTAATTTTTTTAAAAACTAGCTCCTCTCTAATTTCCTTAAATAGTGGTTTGTATTTCTTCTTGAAGAGGTCCTTCACTTACCTTGTAAGCGTTATTCGTAGGTATTTTATTCTCTTCATAGCAAGTGTGAATGGAAGTTTATTCATGATTTGACTTTCTCCTTGCCTGTTGTTGGTGTATAGAAATGCTTGTGACTTTTGCACATTGATTTTGTATCCTGAGATTTTGCTGACATTGCTTATCAGCTTAAGAAGCTTTTGGCATGAGATGATGGGGTTTTCTAGATATAAGATTATGTCATCTGCAAACAGAGACAGTTTGATGTCCTTTCCTCCTATATGAATACATTTATTCCTTTCTCTTGCCTGATTACCTTGGCCAGAACTTCCAATATTATGTTGACTAGGAGTGGTGAGAGAGGGCATTCTTGTCTTGTGCTGGCTTCCAAGGGGAATGCTTCCTCTGACTCTGTGTGTTTTCAAATACATTGTCTTCAAGCTCATGAATTCTTCTTTTTGCTTGATCAATTCTGCTATTAAAGAACTCTAATGCATTCTTCAGTATGCCAATTGCATTTTTCAGCTCCAGAACTTCTGCTTGATTCTTTCAAATTATTTTAATCTCTTTGTTAAAATTTTTTGATAGAATTCTTAATTCCTTCTTAGTATCTTGAATGTCTTTGAGATGCCTCAAAACAGCCATTATGAATTCTCTGCCTAAAAGGTCACATATCTCTGTTTCTCCAGTATTGGTTCCTGGTGACTTATTTAGTTTATTTGGTGATGTCATGCTTTCCTGGAATGTCTTCTTACCTGTAGATGTTCCTCTGTGTCTGGGCATTGAAGAGTTGTGTGATCATTTTAGTCTTTTCAGTCTGAGATTGATTATACCCTTCCTTATTGGGCAGGTTCTCCAGCTATTTGAAAGGACTTGGGTGTTATGATCTAAGCTTTATCTGCTTTATGGGGCATTCCAAGCTAGTAATGCCAGAGTTCTTACAGACTCACAGATGTATAGCTTTAATGGTCTTGGACAAGATTCAGGAGAATTCTCTGGATTAC
Source organism: Cebus imitator (assembly GCF_001604975.1). Taxonomy (NCBI): domain Eukaryota; kingdom Metazoa; phylum Chordata; class Mammalia; order Primates; family Cebidae; genus Cebus; species Cebus imitator. Next base: position 4,730,219 of record NW_016107322.1, read on the forward strand.
CAGGCAGGGACTCTTATTCTTTTCCCAATTCTCCCTAGCAGAGTCTCTCTCTTTCTCTCTGTTCTGAGCCATCTAAAGCTGGGAATAAAATGACACAAGCCAACACCACTATGACTGTACTTAGACCTGAAGCCAGCACAACTCTTTGTCTCACCCAAGGCCTGCTGTAACTATTCCCTGTGTATTGCCTTTGTTTGTTCAAGGCTTCGGGGCTCTACAATAAGCAGGTGGCACAGCCAGCCGGGCCTGTGTTCTTTCATTCAAGGTGGTGGTTCTTCTACCTCCCCAGGCCTGAGGTGGATCCAGAGGTGCCACTTTGGAGTCAGTGTCTGGAGTCAAAAACCTTAAATGTTTACCTGGTATACTATTATACTCCATATGAGCTGGCAATGAAACCACAAGACACAGTCCTTTCCATTCTTCCCTTCCTTTTCCAAAGGCAGAGAAGCCTCATGCAATAGCCACCACCACCACAGTCCCATCAGGCATTCTGCCAGACTACCACTGATATTTCCTTAAAGACCAAGGGCTCTTAAGTGAGCTTGTTGTGAATTTTGCCAGGGCCTGGGACTCAAACTTTAGGGCAGTGGACTCCTGTGCAGCCAGAGTAGATCCAGAGATGCTATCCAAAAATATAGTCCTGAAATCGGGGACCCCAGAAGCCAGCTTGGTGTTCTACCCTGCTGTGCTCCAGTTAGTACCTGAGGTGCAAGATAAAGTCTCCTTTACTTTTCCTCTGCTTTTCTCAAGTAGAAGAAGTTTCATCCTTTCACCAACAACCACTGCTGGTAATGTGCTGAATCTTAGCTGAAGCCAATAAGCCTCAGAGGCTCACCCAAGGCCCTTGACATAGAACCTGGGTATAGAGCTGATTGTTCAGGGCCCAAGGGTTCTTCAGTAAGGTGATGAATGTTGTCAGGACTTGCTTCTTGCCTTCAAGGCAGAGGATTCTTTTTCCAGCTCAGGGCATGTTTAGAAATGTGGTCTGGGAGCTAAGGCCTGTATCAAAGTTCTTACAACTCTGACTAGTGCTAGTATCCAAAATGCAAGACAAAGTCTTCCACACTCTTCCCTCTCTTCAACTGGAAGAATGGGGACTCTTTTGGAGCTGTGCATCCTGGGGTTAGAGGAGGGGTGATGTCAGCGCTCTCTTGACTGTCCCAGCTGATGTCTCAGTATGTCACATGTCCCACAAGTTCATTGTCTTCTGGGCCCAGTTCAGCCCTAGGACTCATCTAAGACTTTCCGTTCTTATGGCCTAGGATACCTTTCAAGTTTATTTGGAGACACAGAGCACTTTGGCCTTAAGTGCTGAGGTTTGTGGGCACTCAAGTTGGGACTGCTGGGATGGGCAATTCCTCTCTGGCTAGGGCTGGTTTAAATGTTCCCTTCCTGGGTATCAGCTGAGTTTGGTCCTGTTTTTCTTTCTGCTCTAACAGAACAGCACTGAGGTCAATGCCTCACAATTTCTGTGCTTCCCCAGCACCCAGAGATGCTCTCCACATCATGCCACTGCTGCCAGTGTTGTGGGAGTGGTAGCATTGGAGATTCAAAATTGTTTTTTCTATCTCTTCAGTGTCTTTTGCATTAATATGTAGTTAAAACCAAGTACTATGAGGGCTCACTTGAGTTTTGGTTCTTATGAAGGGTTTTTTTTTTTTTTTCTCTGTGTTGATAGTTAAATTGGTGTCCTTATGGGGGTCCAGTTGGTGAAGCCTTCTATTTTGCCATTTTATTCGCCTCTCTTCCTGACTGTCTTTTCATCCCATTTGTTTGAGCACCTTTTCTTGTTTCTTTACATGTCTGTATTTTTGTTGTTGTTGTTATAACTAGACATAACTGGTAGGCACTGGGGCTCAATAGTTACAGACATAACTATATGTCTAGTGATACATAATATATAGTTATAACTATATGTCTGGTTATACATAATGTAGCAACTCTGGATTCTGATTTTTTTTCTTGTAGATTGTTGTTACTGGTGTGTGTGTGTGTGTGTGTGTGTGTGTTTAGTAACTCGACTGGACCAAATGTGGAGTCTTTCTTTTGACATTATGCATTCTCTGATGTTTCTACTCAGTTGTTTTTTTTTTTTTTTTTAAATAATCTTTTAAAAATTCTTAAGGGTAGCCTCCTTGGAGGTCATCCTTGTGACAGCATAGCTTAGTGGTTAGCCAATGATTGTTCAGAAAATATTCTCAACTACCTTGACCCAGTAATATTTTCATCCTCTTGACTGTATGTTTGGGAACGTATTCAAAACTTAGGCAGTTTACAAAGTCAGTTTCAGCTTTTGCTTTCTTTCAGGACCTCTCACATTTCTTCTGTGCATTCACAAGGCTTCATGTTCAGTCAGGGATGAGTGTATGGCTAGGACCCCTTTCTGGTTTCTTCTACACATGTGCATCAGTGCAGCCTTCCAAATTTCCAGAGACATATATGAACTTATCAAGTCCCAATACAGTCCTCTCATTCCCCAATCTTCTTGTTCATTTTCTAGCTAGTTTGCCGTTTTGTTGTTTGCTCTGGCTATGGCCTCAACTTAGGAGAGCTGTGTCATTGACCTTCCCTTTTAGTTTGCCATAGAGATTGCAACAATTTTAGATAATGCCCCTGGCCAGTTTAGTGCTTCACTTCAAACTAAGTGATCCACCCCCTCCAACAGTAAAGCTGCTATTTTTCATAGCTTGCCCTACCTTCATGTATCTGCCATGCTAACAAAGACGGAAGGTAGTGGGGAAACGGAGCAGCTCCCGATATAAATGCCCCTGACTCCCACTGTTCTTCCTGGAGGCTTTTCTTGAATAAATGCATCTCAAATTGTTGCATGATTTTAGACAATTTACGGTCTTTGAATAGTTGTTTTTGACTATTTTCTTTAGCTTTGTTGTCACTTTTTAGAGAAAGTATTTGCTGAGCTGCTTATTCTACCATTTTGGAAGTCCCCTGCTCAGAAATATTTATTTGTTGATAGGCATGATTTACTTTCTAACTAGTTTTTGATCAAGTATCAAGCAGTTGAGATGCTTAGATAATCAGGTGCATTTTACTATGGCGCCACAAATATTCTGATTTTTAGTAACACATCCGTATTCTAATGTATACATGAACAGGGCTAATTTTCTTCATGTATTAGAATAAATGTTTTGTATTTATTTTTGAATTCTTTTCCTATCCAGGCTCTTTGATTGAAGATAATGTAACAGGATATAAAACTGAAAGCTCTTGAAACTGTCTGTATAGTAGACTGAATATTTTTGGTGTCTTTTCTACTCTCTTTTCCTTGATTACCTTTTAGTAATATGAAGTAAAGAAGGTCAGCCATTAACAGCAGGACATATACAACCTATTTAAACCAAAAGTCTTTCAAGTATCCCCAGAGCAGACCTGAGAACCTTTTGCAGGTTAAAGGTACGATAATCATTTAACAATAAGAATCTGACACTTTATACATGACCATGATGGCAAATAAAATTGGATTGCTCTTAATTTGATAGGCCATGGAGGGTTGTACAATAATTTTATACTAATTCTAAAGGAAAATAATGATTTCTACTTTTAGAAACTCATGATCAAATTGATCTTTTTATCTGTGGGGAGTTTGGGAAAGAAACACCTCAAGTTAAAGAAAACAAAAGCCTGAACAAAGTCCCTCTATTTAGCTGAAATAGAATTTCACAAACAATGGAATTTAAAATTCAAATATCTTCAAAGCAGTTGTAATAATAATTGTTTCCACTAAGGTGTGCTAGATCTCCAAATATTATCGTGCTCTCCTTGTCTTACCACACTGCACTGACTTTCACCATGTTCATTGGCTTCCCAGGGCTGCCAAGCCCTCACCACACAGGAGGTTTTTAAGTTGGAGCAACAATGTGCTGCACACAAATTCAGCTAAAACACAAAAGAAGACAAGAGATCATTTAAAAATGTTAAATGAAAAGAAAAAAATAGTTGCATTGTGAATTGGTGATTTTTATAAACAGACTCAGGCATTGACTTTGATTTTGCAGAAATAATTTGGTTTGTTTGAGAAATTCTAGAAGGTTAGCCCGATAGAAGGAAGTTTTCCAGGCAATTTTTCTTCTAATAGAACTCTCTAATGTCCTATTATTATTTATAACTAGTGTTACAAATGTAAGTTGTCTTTGCTTTAATAGCACATCAGTCTGACTCTATCATTGTTCATGATGATTTAAATCCCTGGAGGTTCCTGAGATCATCTAGTGAAGTTAGAAAAACAACGCAAAAGAGCAATTCTAAATAGTGTGGCAGGCAGAAGGTGGCACAGATTTGGAAGTACAACAAAACCTTTTAGTCTGTAGAAGGAAAAATTCTTTTTATTTGCAGTACTGAAATTATTTTTTAAAATATCTTAATCAACCAGAAATTTAGCTATCTTGTTAAAAATTTTCTCTATAGCTGACAATTTAATGATAGACTCTGAAAGATTTGCCAGGAGACTATGCCAGCTTTTCCCACAAATAAAATCTGGGTTCTTCATAGGGATTTCTATGCACACATCCACCTTAGTTTGGAAGCATTTTTATATACGCGAATAACTTTTTTTGATCACATAATTTTATTTGGAATGTGAATGGGAGTTTCTTTTTTATTCCTGATTTTACTATGGTTTCAGTTAAAAAGACAACTTGTACTTTCTCACCTCTAAATGAATAAGATTGCTTCAGCAGCTTGTCTACTTAAATAATTTGGTTTCATGATTTTGATTATATTCACTAATCATCGTAATCGATGGCCATCTTAATAATAATTTTTAAAACATCAGCACTAAATTTAACCATGAAGAAAAACTTCAAATACAATAGCACTTAAATTGTCTGCATAATTTATTTTTGTAAGAAAAAGTGGTTTATAGTCAGTTGAACAACTGGAAATCAGTTGATAAGTAATTAGGTAAAGATTTTTTAAAAATAAAATATTTCTGAATTAAACTGAAAATTTTCTACCAAAATCAATATTTTTCATACATACAGTTGTAGTTTCATAGTTTATATTATTATAAAATATTATCTTAGACCAAATTTTATATTTTAAAAATATTTTTGGCTATGATATGACTCCTTTTGTTTTGATAAATTTTCAAAATAATAGTAATTAAAATGCATTATCAAGTAACTGAATCTTCATATATATAAAAAATTTCATTAGAGTATTGGAAAAATGACATGGTTTAAAATTCTATTGCATTTTCTTGTGGTTATTAAGTTAGTGAGTTGTCAAATGTGAAATGACATCTGTACTTTTACTGAGATATGTTGTTTAAGTAACAGTAATTAGGAATGATTTAGGACAGTAAAGTTTTTGCACTCTTAACTGGGAATATCTTTTCATTTGTGAGATAATTTGAGTTAATTTATTGTAACAATTGTATCCATAATTATTGCCTGCTAAAGAATGGTGATTAATTATTATTTCCTAAAACCTTAAATAAGGGCATAAGATTAATTAAATCCATTTTGTAGATCTCGAGGAAGAAGGAAGTACTTTGTATTTCAAAATACAAGTTTAGAGAGATTATTATTTGATGTAATAGAAATATAAAACAAATAGAAATCTTCATACCCTATGTTTAAACTTCAAATTTTTAAAAAGTACTTTCTAAAGACAAAGAGGAATGAATGTTGAATATCACACACAGCTAAAAGCTAGTAAGAGAAAATTGTAATCATGCAGGAAGATATTTAAACACACTAATTACTTTTTAAAAGGATACAAATAACAAAATAGAAATCTTCAGCATTTAGAATAGCAGCCATTCCTGCTGAACGGAAAGCACCATGCAACTTGAAGGTAGATTGACTGAAAATTTTGGGAGGCAAGTCAATGGCACCTGACTTGCTTTAAGACACAGCATTTTATCTGGTTTCGTTTTAGTTTAGATTTAGGGCATCAATATGTGTCTTTTCTAAAAACAAAGCATGTTTGGAATTTAATTAGAAGTGGAAATTCTATCCAGAGTATTTAGACCAATTAATACTCTATATTTAATACACACACACAAAAATAAAAGGCCGCACTCCATTTCTTCTTTAACAATACATGAAACTAAAACTGTTCCCAAGGAATGCTTTCCCAGAAATATTTAAAACAAATACAATTAATATAAATTCTATTGATAAGTCTTTTGAGACACATGTGCATGTAATGTAAAAAATTTAAGTGTTATTATTATTTATTTGAGTAAGTGAGGTAAGGCACAAGTCCTGTGTAAATTAGAAAACACTGTCCATCTGCATTTGAAGAGGCGTTTGGCTTGGTTCAAAGCCAAGGGCCGAGTAGAGGCACAAATCTCACGTGTTGGAGATCCTGGGAGCCTGACCAGGAGAATTCTAAGGAGAACAGAGGGAAAAACTATGGACTGATCTTATTTCACAACTTTATGAGGATCACTTGAATTTATTTTTCTTTAAGTAGAAGAGAGCTGTATTATACATATAGAAGCTTAAGTTTGGAAGGAGGAAAGCTGAGGACACTTCCAGAGTGTTTGTGGGCAGGCGTGACTGGGTGGTGGTGAGGTGATGGTGGAGACCACATCTTGGAAGACACAGGTTGTGCTATATTACATGCACAGTGTTATTCCCCTGAAAGCAAGTCAAACAGAGATTCAGAACCAGAGAAAAAAATAACTTATAGTAGGAGATCAGGAACACAAAAAATATAGACCCAGGATCTTAAAAAAATATTAAAGATGGTATATAAATTTGACTATATATTTCTTGGTAGTCAAAGCAAGTTATTTTCATTATCTACAGAGAGAAAGTATATTGGTTTCTCATAAGGAGCAAATAATTTCCTTTCATTGTGTTCTAAAAGAATATAGGAGAGAATTTTATGATTAGTACCTTATTACTTTGCATTAAGATCTGTGTCTTTAATTTTTCTTTTTAAAATGCAAAAACTCATGGAGAATACATGCTATATTAAGCCACTAATATCTGTAAATTATAAGTAATTTTTATGTAGTCTGTGTTTGGAAGTTGGGCTTAATTTTTTCAAGAGTTAATAATGGAATCCGTAAAAGAATGGTTTATAATTTGAATTTCCCTTCCCCAGGTTTTATTAGTTCCAACTCTCTGAGTTTAAAATTGCCTATATTGGAAAATGAATGGAATATGTGATTACCTATATAGAAAATTATTTAATGGAACTATTAAATGATAACTAAATTATAACCTTAGACATTAGGCACACTGAAACATCATGGTTTGCTGACTTAATCCATATTATCCATGTTGTCCCAATGTCAATAAACCCTCACTTTTTAATTAACTTTTTTTTTTTTTTTTAAGAGATGGGGTCTTGTTATGTTGCCTAGGCTGGAGTGCAGTGGCTATTTACAGGTGCAATCATAGGGCACTCACTGTATCCTCAGACTCCGGGCTCAAGTCTAACCCTAACCTCAGCTACCCAAGCAATAAATCTTCACTTTTAGCAGGCAAAGACTAAGGGTTATTTTTGTGAACATACTCTCTAACTAGGTCAAGTTTACTATTGGTGATTCAGGGAAACCAGTTTTTAAAAAGAATAAGCATCCACAGAGTAGCTTCTAATTTGTCCTGTGGCTAATCTTGAGGTAAGGGGGTTGTAACTGGTATTAAATACACCTGCGTGGATAGTTTTTAAATTTGGTGATGAGTATGCTGCAATATTTGACATGGGTAAGTCACTTCATTTAATTTTTTTACCTTCTTCTTCCCTTATGTTTATTGCTTCATATTATTAAAAGAGCTGCTTGCCCACTTCATTAACATTTTAATCATGAAAGCCAAAGAAAGCATTCTACTACAGGATATATCTTCATGTATGTTGGTTTTCTTTAATTTTTTTTTTTAATAATGTACAAAAAAAGAAAAAATAAATTGCACTTAAAAAGCCAAATAAACTCAACAACTCAATAGCAAATAAAAGGATTAGGCTGAAATATGAGCATTGACGACACCGAAACTATGAGTAAAAATATTACTTATATTCATTTTTAGCTGTAAATTTACTTTTATGATAGTTTTTTTTAACATGGGTGTCATGTGATATATATAAAAGAAATGACATCTATAACCAGCTATGCGTTATGTATACTTTTTTTTTCTTTTCCAAAGTGAGTTTGTAAATGGTTGAATAATTTTTTTACTGTGATCTCACAGTACAAAATTGTGTTTCTCCCTAAGATACCCAAATATTCCAAAAGAACATGAAGCATACCAGTGTGTTCCTTCTGTGTGGTCTTTGTTAGGGGGATGTTTTATGTCCCTGAGAAGCCTTGAAGATGCTCATCAGTGTCTATTTTATCTCCTACTAAAAAAATTCTTTGTTATGACTATCCTCCAGTTAAAGAAGAGAAGATGGTGTTTCTTGTTTTAATTGGTCAGTGGGGAAATCCCTGCCATGTGACAAATCATCTCCTTTTCATTGCTGAACACGGTTTTTGCTTTTCTGTGTTTTCAGACCTCACAGTCTGGAGTATGAGGTGTTTTATGTAGGACACAGTGGTGGAAAGGGCTTCTGATAGTCTACTGGGCAGGGCATAGATTTAATTTGTATTAATTTTTCTAGATATCATCTTGGGAGCCAGAAAGCCAGACACATAGTCTCTTAAACATGGATAGGAGATAATATGTACATATGAAATATTTCTATCTCCCCAAATGTTCATCTAAAATAATTATTTAAAAAAAGAAAAAAAAAGAAAAGGGGGGAGAGAGGGCTAACTATATGGAATGAAAAGATCTAGAAGCCTCTTAAGTGAAATGATATTATGGGATGCCAATGTGATAATTTACCTCAGCTAATGAAGTAGAAACCAAAATTGAATTATATATTCAATGGAGGGGCCAGTCTTTTTGACATAAATGTATTTCAGAGTATAAATCAGTCAGCTCAAGGACCTAACACCAATATAAACTGAGATAGATAACAGTTGCAATATTAGCTATTTGCTCTCCTTAGCTTTTTTTAAGAAGAAAAATTTCCACTGATATTTTGTTGTCAACTACGTAATAGACAACAAAGGCTTTTCTTCTTCTTAATAAGTCTGAGCATGAATATCTACTGTTTTAAATACTTCAATATTAAGTTAAATGTAATATTTTTATAGCTATTTAAGTGAATTCCTACATTTTGATAACAATTACTAATTTTGGTAATTGACTGAAAAACATTTTAACATAAAAACATATATAAGTCAAGCTTTAACCTTCTAGGTTTGCTAAACTCTTATTCATGACTATCACATTCAGAATCAACTTAAAATAGGTATAATTTATTGTTATTTGTTTTTTTTCTAGCAGAAGATTAGTTGTTTCCAACTAATTACACATATATTTCAAAATTGTATTTTTATGTTTTCTTTCTATGTGGTAAAATTCTCTTTTAGGTTTTCCTAGTATTATTTTTGGAGAAAATATACTCCCTAAACTTGTCCTATGCAGATATAAATTTTAATGTCCTTGACACATAATACATTCTCAACAGAAAGTCACACAGACAAATGTACAAGAAAAAAGGCTGATTTTCCCTCATCTCAAGACTGTAAAGGGTTTCTGCCAGATAGTAAAAACCTGAAGTTAGAATTTATTGGACAGAGGATGGAGGGCAATCTGTGGTTATGCTGGTATTCTCACTATTTTTCCATTTAAAAATATACCACAGATTTTATGTGGCATTTATAAAGGAAAATATCATCCTCCCTGTATGAAGTCATGAATACTATTTTATAGAGTGTGTTATGGGGAATTGTGGTTTGAATTCTGAATTAATACAGAAAAACTAAGGATACCAACATAAAACAGTTTTATGTTTATGCAGACTTATTTAGTTAAAATATGGCATTTATCTGAGGTAATATTTACACAGCATAAACAATCTGAGGAAAATTTCTCTTCTGAAAGATCTTCATAAAACAGTGCCTTAAGAGATAGCTATAAGCACTGTTTACTTTTAACTCTCTTATTAACCCACTCCTCAGCACTGCTAAGCATTCCAGAGAAGGCCAGAAAAATGTTTATTCTGCTCTCATTTTTATTTAGATTACTATAAAATTATCAATTTATAGTAGTAGATAATGTATTCTTTGACTCTTTGGTATGTAATTCTGGTCGTAACTTACTTTCAGGAACTCAGAAAGGAGATTTACGTAAGGCCACTCAAAAATAATACTATACACTCTACATTGGCTATGTGACAAATGGAAGAAAATGACCACAGATGTTTGTTTGTTGCTGATGATATTAACACTCTTGATTTCAAGAAACATTTAAATTACATGAAATAAATATAAAAGTCTAAGGACTTACATGCAATAAAAGCATATGCAACATGTGCCCCTAAAGTTGTGTATCATACTGTTGGAAAACTTTAATTTCAGAGGCTGTCTGAAAAGTCAGGCAAAATTATATTTGCTAGAGTGATTATAGATTTTAAAAATGGTAAAATGACACATGCTAACAGAAATTGGCAAAATGTAGTTTTCATGGGGCTGTAACAGTGGTAACAATAAAAGTACTTATTTTCTAAATTGGAAATCTCTATTAATACCCAAAATAAATGGAAATTACTTTGAGTGATCATTTCTTTTTTAGAAAAATAGAGAAAATACTATAGAAGCTGTGGAAATTTCAGGCATGCGTAAAACAGCATTTTCATTGTAGTGCTCAGAAGAGATATGTATTACAGTATAAACACTGGTTTCAATTTTGAGTACAACATTTTAATTTTAGGCAAAGTTTTCAAAATATGCACAAAAATTTCTTATTGCAGATAGGAAATAGCAACTAAAAATGGGGTTATTTTTGGAAGGATGATGATCAGAGGACGTCTACCAGGCAGTGTGGACTTAAAAGTAATAAAATTGATGTTTAAAGCCATAAAGGTTTTTAATCTGCAAAACAAAATATTGCATTTATAGGTTAAGACACTGGTGTTACATGTCAGACATTGATTTAGATTTGATAGAAATGTCATACTGTCCATTTAGTTTAGATTTTCAAAAGTTAATAAACTAGAAATAATATTGTCCTTAAGTGCTTTAAAAGGATCTTAGGGGAAGAAAAGATACAGATATTAAATGAGTAATCAGTTAAAATTTAGCAATGCAACCTAATTTAGACTTGTCTAAATTCATGGATAGTCTTCTGGCTTAAAGACGGTTTGATTATTTTTATGTGCACAGTCAGACAAACCAAGTAAACCAAATGTTGCCTTTTAAAAGTTACTTTAATTACTAGCTAAGAATCATTTGCAATTAGTTGAGTGTACAAACATAACAATACTTGCTCTTGCTTACATAGCAATTACTTGTGTGTAAATAGAAATTTGTAAATTTGTAAAATAATGCATTTCTCTAAGAAAAAATATTTTTTATTTGGAATTAATAAAGAGTTTTATTTGTCTATAGTGAAAGATAATTTCACCCAACTTCTTACTGAATTAAAATAAATTCTGTATAAATCATCTTTGAACTAATAAACTACAGGGCCAGTACATTTCCAAATAAGAGCATTTATGTATTGCTTGTTTAATATATTCTTTTGAGGACATTTTATTTCTTCACACTTTGGCTTTCTTGCTTCCTATATTGACCTCATTTTATACAATAGGAATTCCATGTACAAAAAAAATCCCTATTAATATCCAAAATAAATTGGAGATAATTATTTTCCTTCTTTTTTTGAGATGGAGCCTCACTCAGTTGCCAGGCTGGAGTGTAGTAGTATGATCTCAACTGACGGCACTCTGCGCCTTTCGAGTTCAGGTGATACTCCTGCCTCAGCCTCCCCAGTAGCTGGGATTACAGACATGCACTACCACACCCAGCTGATTTTTGTATTTTTAGTAGAGATGGGGCTTCACCATGTTGGCCAGGATGGTCTCGATCTCCTGACCTCATGATCTGCCTGCCTATGGCCTCCCAAAATGCCGGGATTATAGGCATGAACTACTGAGCCCAGCCGAAATAATTTGTTTTTAAAAGAGATTCTTCACTTTGTAAAGATTCACAGCACAATTACTTTAAATAATAATATACCCTGATTTCATTTGAACACACACATTTTAGCTCATGCATTTTTAAGATTACAAGTTATTTTCAAGATAATTTAAAACAGTGCTTTTCAAAGTTTAATAATGCATGTAAAATCACCTGGAGGATATTGTTAAAATGCAGAAATAATTGAAAAACTCTGGATGGGGCCTGAGATTCTGCATTTCTAATAAGTTCCTAGATGCTGATAATCTGAGGGCCATACTTTGAGTTACAGGGACCTAAAACATCTATGTAAATGCTGTTGATTCTTGGATGATCTGATCTTTGTAAAGTTTTTAAAAATTATTATTTATGTAAATGTAGGAGGTGCATGTAAAATTTTGTTACATGCTTAGATTGCATGGTGGTCAAGTCTAGGCTTTAGGGTAGCCACCACCTGAATAACATACATTGTACCCCTTAAATAATTTCTTATGCAGCAAGATACATCTTATGTGTCTGTAACTGCAGATTTTTTTTTTCTATGCTAATATTTCCTGAAAGGCTCAGAAGAAGGAAACCCCTATATTACTAACTGGATTTAAACAGACTTAGTTTTCATAGACTCAGAAAACTTCTGTCTTTTAAGATAAATTTGTCCTGATTTGTGAACCTGGTTAAGACATTTCAAATCTTGGAGTTTTAGTTTTCTTATCTGTAGAATGAAGACGGAATACAATGCTGAGCCTGTAGCAGATATACAAATATGCTTGTTGCATGAATGAGAAGAGTAACTCCCAGTTTTATATTTTCTGTTTTTAGAAATCAAGGGGAGAGTGCTTTCCTTAAACAATGAAACATAGGTCTAGGTAATATTAATAAAAAGTGATTGCATTTGGGTTTTAAAAACACTAGGCAGTATCCTGAGCGAGGTGGCTCGCCCATGTAATCCCAGGACTTTTGGAGGCCGAGGCAGGCGGATCATTGAGGTCAGGAGTTTGAGACTAGCCTGTCCAACATGGTAAAATCCCCTCTTTACTAAAAATACCAAAATGAGCTGCACGTGGTGGCGCACACCCATAGTCTCAGCTACTCAGGAGTCTGAAACAGAAAAATCACTTGAACCTGGGAGGTGGAGTTTGCAGTGAGCCGAGATCATATCACTGCACTCCAGCCTGGGTGAAAGAGTGACTCTGTCTCAAAACAACCACCAACACCACCACCACCACCACCACCATTAGGCAGAGCATGCAGACAGCAGATGAAGAGACAACTTCGGCGGGAATGCATTAAAATTGTATTTTCAATTCACATCACTCTCTGGGCTCCTCAGTATCTAAAATTCTGAGGACGGCCACACATAGGACATCAGCTGACTTTTTCCTAACCAACTTCTCTCAGGAAAAATATACATTCTCTTGCGTGGTCTACTTGAGAGACTGTTTTCTTTTTCTTTTTTTAAAGCTAAAAGAAGGTTTCCAACCCCTTTATTTCAATTAATCTTTCCTGATTAATTTAGGAAGCACAAAGGAAGCATCTGAATCCAGTTGATACCACACCTCCCTATCTCTCACCACATAATTATTCTTACATTTGACTTTCTTACTTTTTTAGTGTGTAAGTACTTTTAAGCTTTATATAAAACTCGTTATAAGCTCTCTAATTACAGACTACAATGATTCAACCAAAAAGTGGTGAACATGATTTTAAAAAATGACACAAGCTATTTGCATTGGTAAGATCCAAGACACAGGTTCATGCTAACCATGACTAAAAATAAGTTGTTCTTTCTTTCCAGACCAACTCTGTGACTCTGTATCTTTATACCTTCAACTTATGTTCACAAGAAACTTCTGAGTTATCTAACTCAAGAGCTTCTGAGGACGTGTTTTTAGGCTTCTTTTGTGTGGCTGCATTAGTAGGGTAAACAGTGTGGGAAGGAAAGGTGTCAGCAGAGCAAAGTCATCAGTCATGGAAAGTGATACCATATGCTTGTCTTTTTTCTAACTGGCCAGAGCCAAGTCACGAAATATGGATACACCATCTTTTGTAGGTTTAGTCTGGCAAGTAGAAAAATCATATGGAAAGCTTATCTTGGGTTTTCAGAAATCAGGGTTTAGATTTAAGGGAAATCATATAAAGAAAAAGTTTGCTCAAGGTGATAATCCAGATAGTAAGAACCCATGAGAAGATATTATTTGTTAAAAAACAACTGAACTCTCTCCATTATTCAATGGCCATCCTTTGAGCCTCCCCAAGAGCCTTCCCACCTTTCTAGCTGCCTTCTCTCCCAGGCACCAATTATTTACCTAGTTGTTAGATATTTTTTAATGTCACCTTTGACTTTTCCCAATTTAAATAGTATCTATTGTCACATTTCAGGAAAAAAGGAAATGGCATTTGAAAAAGGAAAAGAAGATTAATCACTTTCAAAGACGAAAAATACAGTGCATCTATAAAGGCAGATATAAGTTAACCAGCTGTGTGCATGACACTAAGATTTCTCTTTGGCTGCTTCTACCAATGAAAGTAGACTACTAGAAAATACTGGCAACAGGAATCTCCTTGTTAATCTAGAACAGAAAAATCTTTGAAATGCAGAAAAAAAGACTACATGAGGCTACTCCCCTACCTGCCAAATCTTTGATGTCCTCTTGAGAAAGATGATTCTAGCATTGGAGTAATAGTATTGTGGTATGGCTTTTAAAAATTCACAGAATAATCTTAATCAAACTTGTTCAATTACAATGTCAGTCTTGGGATATGTTAAATTAGAACTTTTTTATATGGTGTTATTTTAAGGGTCAATTTTCTCTAAATATCTCCTCAACCAAGTGCCATGAGTTTTAGAAACTCATTTCTATGATTTTTTATTTTCTTTTTAAGTTAGTGGATTTTAATTTTCGGTGCAATGCTTTTCAGAACCTTAGCAGCTTTGGCCCACAAATCTGGCTCTCAATGTTTTCTCCAACTGTTAGGCAGAATTGAGTGACTAAATCTGGTGAACAGGGGAAACTTCCGACAGAACTGAACTGGGAGAAGGAGCCTTCCTGCTCCAAGACCAGTGACCATATACGTGGAAATGATGGTAAGAAAGGGGTGTGTAATTATGATGACAAAGGCAGTCATCACCTCTGGGGACACCTGCAAATTTCTGCCTACTAAAGGAGAAGCTTAATTCAGACAAATGCAGATACATTTTTATGTGTATGTGTCTTTCTTAAACTTGAAGAGAGTATTAAAATATAATTATTAGTTTGAAAAGTAATGTTGGTAGCTCTTATTAAGTGTAACATATGTTATATTCCCAAGATTAATAATACTGAGTGATTTTAGAAATGATTTATTTCCAAAATCTCTGTGGCATTTATCAGAGTTGATCACACTGTTCTTAATGAAAATTTTTTTCCCTTCTGATTTTTTTTTTTTTTTTTGATATTATCTTGGCTCTTTGAGTATCTCTGACAGCTGGTTTTGTATTTATGTCCTTTACTGTCTCCGTTTGCTGTGTTTTTTTCTTCTTTCCACCAATACTCCTGATTTCTGTCCTCATACCACCACCCCACCCCATGCACAATTTTGTTTTTATCCAATTCTCACTACTTCAGATTGTAGCAGATTTTATTCTTTCACTCAAATAACTCCCGGTTCTACAGCTCCGCTCCAAAGCTCCGGCTACACATTTCCAACTGCCTGCTAGACATCATTATTTGCATGTTCCACAGTTTCTTTAAACTAAAAATTTCACAAAACAGATTTATCACCTTCCTCCACAAAACAACTCATTATTCCTAAATACCCAATTTCTGCCAAATATAACACTTTTCTTCCATTGACTCAGCCTGAGAAATATGGGGTTTTGTTGGAGCCCTTCATCTCTGTCTAATTAGGTATCTCTGCTTCCTTCCCATCTTTTAAATTCTGCCTCTCTCGGCTTTAGTTCACAGCCTCAATACTCCTTCCCCACTTAATTCAAGTGCTATTGTAAGGCATACTTGTGTACCTGTGTATCCACATCAAGAGATTTAGAATCTGTAAAACAAAAATTGTGACTCTACTTTTTAAGCGTGGGGCACATAACGTAGTGTTTCAAGCATAGCAGATACAAAATAGTTGTTACATTATAAACTCCATATTATAGAAGTAGTAAAAATAATAAAACATAAAAACATTGTCCAAACTTGCTCATAGAAACAAGATGTTAAAACATAACAAATACTATTTTACTGATTTGATTTGGAAAAGAACCTTGGCTAGTCAATGTAAGTTCAAATTTAAAGTGGAATTTCTTTAAATGACTTGTCCTATAGTGTGACAAATCCTGTCTCACAAGATTGACTTTAATAATTTAAATGTTTCTTTGGATTTTAGACTTGAAAGCTAAGTGTATGTGGGTGGAAAAAGATGACTCTGACTTGAGTTGATAGGATTAAGAAACACCCCAGTTGAGTAAGCTTTTGTGGCTGTGATTCACTTAAAATGCAAAGGGTAGAGAGTTGTATAACTAATGTTAGAGACAGAGACCAATTTTAAACACAGGAGAGAGATTTAGACTACTAAATACCACCTTGCTTATGCAGTCAGAGATAATTTCACTTGTCTTAGAAACAAGAATTGAAAATGGCATTAGTTTTAAAGCATCCGTTGAAACTAGCACAATGACCAAGTATCTTTATTCTCCATCTAAATTAAAATCACATGACAAAACTGAAATTGGCAAAAATGGATAGAAAGGCCTTTGGGTATTATAATTGCCAAGATATGGACTTATGATTATTCTGGTCAGCTTACGCTTCTGGCAGTTGCTTATTGTCAGCCTCTGTCTACCCTAGTATGGATTATCTGGAGTGTGGGAGTCCAGCACCTTCAGATCCAGTGGTAGCCAGTTACGGAGCCAATTCTGAACCAGGCTAGCAGAACATTCATAGCGCCATAATCATCCATAGGTGAGAAGTAGGCTTAGTCTCTTTCGTGTCATCTCCCTCGTTGTTATACCTCTCCTGTCTTCACTTTCCTTCCTATGTGGCTTAGATTCCATGCATTAGTAATTTTTTTTGAATAAAAAATTTCGCCTCAGGGATAAATGGTGATTGAAAGTAAAATCAAGTTCAGTTAGAGAAAAATAGGATGTTATATTGCTTTTCACAAATTACATATCTATGCCAGTTTCAATACCTCTCTAAAAATAGGCAAAATTGTCTTGCCCTTCTGTCTTTCATCATTTCTCTCTGGTAAAACACCAACCCTGCATCACTTGAAATATCTGCTTTCTCTAAGCATGTACATAAACAAATCAGTACTACTAGAGAAAATAGCAAACTTAGCAGATTGTTTTCAACTGACATTCATTAGTTCCTTACTTGGACTTCATATTGACCATTGAGCCTGCTATATTTTACTGGTCAACCCTCTCCCATTCTGCGCAAAAAATATTTGAAGACTTTTCTACTCTCCTCAAACTTCTGCATGTAACTTTGTTACATTCTTCATAGAGTCATAAAACCACTAGGTGACTCTTTCCAAGTTTTTGTCACCAAGTCTGTGCATTTACTCACAGATGGATGCATCTGTATTCATTTGTCTTCAGTTCTCTTGAACAAAGAATGTACTATCCTTTCTAGCTAAGGTCCAGTCTTCCACCTCTTGCTTCCAATTATATTCCTGCTACCCTTTTCAGGAAACTTATTAGCTTACCTTCTCTTTCCCAAGTCATTAAACCATGATTCTTCCACTCAGTCCTTTCCATGTACATTTAGGTGTGTTTAAGTATCTCTTATCTTAAACTAAAAATGGCAAAGACTACAAGTAGTATGACCTCCACTTTCTAACTACAGCCCTATTTCTATTCTCCTCCTTGAAGCCAAATATCTTGAGAGAGTTGATATTTACTGTTTTGTATTTCTCACTGCTTGCTCATTCTCAACCTGCTTCAATTTTGGCACCTGTACCCGTTACTCCAGTCAAATTTTCTTTTCTTTCCTTTTTTTTTTGAGACAAGGTCTCACTCTATCACCCAGGCTGGAGAGCAGTGGTGCAATCTTGGCTCACTGCAGCCCCAACCACCTGTGGCCCAAGTGATCCTCCCACCTCAGCTTCCTGAGTAGCTAGGACTGTGGATGCATGCTACCACACTCAGCTGTGGTTTTTTTTTTTTTTTTTAAATAGAGATGGTGTTTTGCCATGTTGCCCAGGTTGGTCTCGAATTCCTGAGCTTAAGGGATCTGCCTGTCCAGGTATCCCAAAGTGTTGCGATTACGGGTGTGAGCACCGTGCCTGGCCACTCCAGTAAAATTTTCTTGGTTAATATAAATAATGACCTTCATGTTACTAAATTTCATGATTATTTTCAATTTTTCTTTGACTCCTCAAAGATATTTGATGGTCTGACAATCTTAACTAATCCCTTCTTCTACCATTGTGCTTTATAATTACTTTCATCATTTGTTTATTAGTATGAATGTAATATATGTTCAGGGTAACTATGGTCATAGGCTACATAATATTAATAAATGGAAGAAAAAAACCCACCTGTTCACAGTCCCACTCTATAGGGTAACTACTTATTTCTGTTTTTAGGTGTTGTAGTGGTTACCATCATAATTTTCTGCAGTGTTCTTATACTTCTATTTCTTGATATGTTAACTTTATAACAGTAGTAATTGACTTCATGATAAAAAAGATGAGAAATTTATCTAATTTATACTTCCCCATTTTCCTCCCAAGTTTTGTTGATTACGTTTGTAACAGGATGTTGAATGAAAGCTTCTCCTTTGACCCCAGGCTCAGAGCTTGCTAAAGAAGGGCCATGAAATAAAGGGAGATGTTTGAATTGGATACGAATTTGAAATTCTGATTTAGACAAAAGTATACCTTTTCAACATAAGTCTGTTATTACAAAATTAGGTTTGTTTCTGTAAGTGAAAGTGACCAGAGAGCCAAAGGATGTGCTCAGGTATTAGCAATGGAAGGAAAGAAAAATCTCAAAGTATGACTGAAGGCAACTTTCAGAAAAAAATTATTCCTGTTTGATTCTGGGTAGTTCAGAATCTTTAATTTACCAATTATATATTGTGTTTGTTTTTCTATTGGTAGCATTTATATCTCCAGATGCTAAATATAAATTTCTAGTTCTTTTTTATGTGGAAAGAAAAAATTCATACTTTCTGGCACTAAACTGTCAACTACATCTTCACTCTCAAAGTATAAAGTTTACATTGTATTATGCAAGTATAATTATTTTAGGCACTTTTTACACTAACTCTGAATATTGAAAGCAAAGAGTTTTGTAATTCTTTGAAAATGTAAATATTTACTATAAAATCAGGTAGTGTAATTGGCTTTAAGGCAATAAATATAATTCTTTGTCATTGATAATCCTCCTCTATATAGATTGTTCCAAAAATATCAAGATTAAATGGATTATCTTTTTATCATTTTTCTCAAAATGGTGCTTAATTTTAGTTTATTTTATATTTGGACCATGAGTTACTTGTACAGCATTCTTTGGAGTTTCTAATTTTCTACATTGTTTTATTTATCAGTTAAGATCTTTTAGATTATTGACATATAATCTATTATAATTTCTGTTCTATTCTTTGTCCTAAAGGCTTTTTTTCTGGAGTTCTCCTACTTGTTCTTCTAATCGGTATCCATTGGTTTCAAATCTATTTCATAGCCAGAATACTGGGTCTCCTTTTTACTTAGCTCCTATGCTGTTCTGCCCATTTTTGGACCTCTTGTCTTTCACTTTTTGATATTTTCTTATTTATTTTGCTAGAGTGGATGCTAAAGTAATTTTCAGGAAGAGTGTGTAGGAATATTTACAATCTTCTGTTTATCTGAGCCTTAATGAAAATACATGTACTTTTTCATTTTTCTTAGCTTAATTCTGCCTACTTAGAACTTAATAGGGACTTTTCAGTTTGGAGACTCTTGTTTTTCCTTAGCTTTCAAAGAATTTTTCTTTCTTTTTTTTTTTAATGTTTTTCTTCCACTTTGTCTTCTCTGTTCCTTCTTCTATCATTCCATTAAATGAATATTGGATGCCCAAAATAAACCCTATATAACATTTAAATTTTCTTTTATATTAGGTGTTTTTCTTTTCTTTTGTGCTTTTCAATGTGAATTCAAATTTCCTTCTAGGACATCTGTTATTCATCCCACATCCATTTTATTCCCAGTTCTTCAGGCATCACAACTAGTAGGAACTTAATGCATGAGTTAAGAAAACTAGAAATTTACTCTATGTGCATATTTGGAACAACAGTGCATGAAAAAGTGCTCTTAGGTTGCATTATTAGAATTAAAAGTTCAGTTATTAAGTGCCAAGTATGAGCCAGCCATTGTTATTAGAGCTGCGGATACACTGGTGAATGGAACAGGACTTTTAAAAAATTATTGTACTTTAAGTTCTGGGGTACATGTGCAGATTTCGCAGGATTGTTACATAGGTATACACATGCCTTGGTGGTTTGTTGCATCCATCCTCCTGATGTTATCCCTCTCCAATCACCCCACCCCCTATTATCTCCCCCTAGCCCTCCCATCTCCAACAGGCCCTGGTGTGTGATGTTCCCCTCTGTTCAATACCCACTTATGAGTGAGAACATGCAGTGTTTGGTTTTCGGAACAGGACTTCTTATTTTTTATTTTTTTTTGAGATGAAGTCTTGCTGCCATTATTGAGGCTGGAGTGCAGTAGAACAATCTTGGCTCACTGCAACTTCCATGAGTTGCTGGGATGACAGCCATGCACCACCATGCCTGGCCTCCCTGTTCTTATAAACTTAAATTCTCTGGAGTGCATAGAGGGAAGGAAAAAGTAAATAAATATAAAATATGTATGAACACTCATACATATATTCAAAAATAGATGTATGAAAAATTAAGGAAAGCATCACATTGTGGATAATGCTGTGCAGAGAATTAAAACAATAGTGATATGCTGGAGATTGGCTAGGTAGACACATTTAGATTGGGTTGTCAGGTACAGCCTGTTTGAAGAGGTGATATTTAAGTTAAAATTTGAATGGATGAGCACAGAAGGGTATTTGAGGGAGATGGGACAGCTTGTGCAAGGCCCAAACGTAGAAACAGAAAGAAGGCCATGTAGTCGATGTATGGTATATGCAAGAGAGTGGAATGGCTTAGATCAGAAACAAAGACAGACTTCTGGGGCTTCGTAAGTCAGAGAAGAAATTAGAATTTTCTTTCAAGTATTATGATAAATCATGAGGATATTTTTAAGTAGGGAAGTAGTACCATCTGATTTGCGTTTTAGGACGATTGTCCCCATCACTGTAGAAAGAAGAGATTGTAGTGGCACTGAAGTGGAAGCAGGAGGAGCAGTAAGAAGGCTCACATAGTAGTCCAGATAAAACATGCTTGTGACTTTGACCAGCCCTCATAGCAGAGGTGGAAATAAGTGGATTCAGTGAGATTGCAGAGTCAATGTGCAAGTGGTTTTTTGATTTTGCAAGTTGTTCCCAAAAAAAGATTTTACTATTTGACACTCCTCCAAGTATGTATGAGAGTATAGGATAATAATAATGTGAAGCTGGAAATTGTCTTAGAAATCCACACATTAGTTTTATAAAGGATGAAAACATGGTCCACTGATCTTATATACATTAGTCCAAGATGGCAAGTTCTTTCCCAGAGAAGGGACCCCAGGCATCTGTCAAGTTCTGGTGATCTATTATGTACCACATATTTTCTCAGGATTTATCTTCTCTATGTGGCTTATTCTTTTTTGTCTAACACCCACTACAGCACCTCTCCATGTTCTAGATCTATATTATGTATTGTATTTCTTCTTTTAGATTAGGAGCTCTGAGTGCAAGCAGTACCTGTCAGCCTGAGTTATGGTGCTCAAGAATACTGATGCTTAAGAATCATCAACGACTGCAAGAGCAAATCACTGAAAAAAAACCCCAATCATTCATTATTTTATTTTTTTTCTGCCACAATTTAGTCACTGAGAGTAGTATGTCTCAATAGTCCTATCATGGTTATTCAATATGTATACTCACATTTCAGATAGCATTAGGTAAAGAATCCAGAGAATCTTTTCCAGTTATATATAAAGAAAAGATTTGAAATTCAGATTCAGAAACCTTGAATTCAAATTCTGGCTTTGATCCTTTCTAATAGCATGTCCTTGGGCCTTTGATTCCTCAACTCAAAAACAGACCAATAATATGTACATGTCTTTCTTAAGTCACAAGGTTTTATGAGATTCTGAATTACATGTGAAAAGAACTTGTAAACTATGAAGTACAAACAAGTGCTACTATTTTCAAGTATAGTTGATTGAGCCCTAACTATGTTACAGATACTATTTGAAAAGTTTCGTGTATATCAAGTCATTATTCCTCATAACATTCCTATGAGGTCTGGACTATCACTACAGAGATGAGAAATGGAGGAGAACTTATGTAACTTGTAAGGTTACACATCCAGTAGATGACAGGGCCAGGACTTGCACCTAAGTTATTTGACTCAGTAGTTCCTGCTTTAACCACTGTGCTATGTTGGTATTCTGTAAAATTGGCACTGTCGAACCCTTCAAAGCACATATGTTAATATAAAATATAAGTCAGTCACATGCTAAGCACTGAGGATACAATAAGGAAAAGGGCAGGTCAGTTATAGTCTCGTAACTGTGCAAATGAATTTTTTTTTTCTTCAAACAAGAAAAGGTCTCATGCTTGAATAATTGTCATGAACTTTTATCCAATTAGTATGTGTGAACTCATAGATAATGAGTCAGCATCATAATATAGGCTAGCACACATTTTATTACATAATTATTCTATCAGAAAATATTCTTTATTAACTGAACTATTTTTTTTTCAGAAAAATAACTGTGTTTTAACATTCCAAAGAGATTCATTTTTTATCAAATTGATAAAGTTATTTTCCTTAGTATATGTGGATATCCAAATATATCTAAGATTTCAATCATGTTTGAAGACCTTAGCTAATGCAGAGAAAACATTGTTATATACAATAGATCACCAGAAGTTGGCAGATGCCTAAGGTCCTTTTCTAGGGAAAGGACTTGTCATCTTGGACTAATGCATGTAAGATCACTTGGACTTATTTTGATCCTTTGTAAAACTAGCATGTATTTCTAAGTTGAAAAACTGCATACACATTGACCCAGCAATTTCACTGGATCACTTTTATTTTTGATTTAATGGACAGAGTGACTTTCACTTACAGAATACTAAACAGTAGGCATAGATGAGTTTACTAACTATAAATTTTAATAATTATAGTAGTGTGGAAACTGGATTTTTACAGCATGATGGAATATTCCATCTTACATGCTAAGTGGAGGTATGATTTTTAGAATATTAAAATAATTTCCTTCAGTTCCACATTATAAAATCTCAACCTTTTCTTGCATGATTTTTTTTCTGTGATGCAAGGGATGATTATGCAAACCATTTATGTAAGTGAATTGCTCAGTGATATTATCAGCCAAAATTGTAGGCTGAGGTCAAGTGATGTCAAGTCATTATTTAAAGAAACAAAGACAAAGGGGATAAGACAAATTGTGGAGGAGAAATTTAATACATTTTGGCAACTTAAGTAGGAAGGTCAGCAAAGGACAAGAAGCTCGAGTGATGTCATTATAATTGGCTTTAGTTCAGAAGTGGCAGAGTGGCAGTTAGCCAAAAAGGCACTTTGATGTTGTTTGTTTATATATTACTATTTAGCTATCCATATCCAGATGTAATCACAGCACATAATTTTATGGTGGATGACTGAATATTGTGGTCACTGCTTTATATAAACTTTGTTTCTAAAGTGCAATGACCATATCTAACTTTGAACTTTCACTTTTAGAATGCATTTTCTCCATGCATGCAGCTCTGTAGGACCCTCTACAATCTAAACAGGTTCAACTGCTGCAGATACAGTTGTGTGATGTAGTAATATTGATATAGGTCTGGAGTTCAGACAAAGCACCTAGGAAAGAGTCTCATGGTCTTTTAAAATTACAAATAATCATATCCCTGCAGCTTTCTGTCCTGTTTCATGGGTGGTACTTATGCCATTTCTCTAAAGAGGGAGAAAGCAATTGGCTGAAAGGATGTTTTCCTTTATTAGATTCTCATTAGCTTGTGACATATACTTTATTCTTCTGCAGAATGTGGGCACCTGAATAGATCTTACTCTGTCAGTTACAAAACATGTATTTAGCAACTGATGGCTTTTTATAGTTAGAGATTTTTGTTGAAATTTTTGTTATATGTAGATACTACAGAGCACACTCATCCAATAAGAATGTAATGCAAGCCACAAACATGAGCCATATATTATTTTAAAGTTTCAAGTCACCACATTAAAAAAAGTTAAAATTAGCAATATATTTTCTTTAATACAGTATATCCAAACCCACTACATATTTAAATATGTAGTTGAAAATAGCCTTGATGCTGCAGCTTGTCTGGAGGCTGCAACTGATACTTATCGTCTTATTTCTCTTTTACACATTCAAGATTCTCTTCACTCTTGGTTAGCACCTTTGCTAGCCTAGGTGGCTCATCCAGTGGGTGGTCTTGAGTTGGATTTTCCTGGGGGTTTATGAGTTGCTGGCTATCATTTTCTTCTTAGTCCATCCAGCAGCCTAACTACTTATTGTTGTATCTGGACAGAAGTATTCACTTTGTTTCCCATGATATCTCTTGCCTCCAAAGGCCAAGCAACAAACCTGGGGTTGGGGAGATGTCAGATAACTACTAAATATGTCTACTTCAATAGTATGTGAAAGATAGAGGAAGGGCTTACTGGGTTGTTCCATGCCCTGTTGCATCCATTGTAGACTAGACCAAATGAATATATTTATTAGCATGTACCTCCACTCTGACATGGAGCTCTGGATCATTTTGAGTTTCTGGATGATCAATGTGACCTTAAAAATTTTGTGATTTTTCTTTCTCCAGTTTATGATTACCTGAGTAAACGGTCATAGGTTTCTGTGAAGAAGGACTGGTTGAATCATCACCATATAATGTTGCCCATTCATTGTACAGTGATTACTCATGGAATCTTGGTATCTTCATCAGTCACCAGGTGTTCCTAGCAAAGGTTGGGGTGAATCTTCAGAGGGAGATGTGTTGCCTTGAAAGGGAGAAGTCTCTGCATCATCTTCAGGTGAAGGGGTGTATTCATGCTGCAGATAAAGACATACCCAAGACTGGGGAATTTACAAAAGAAAGAAGTTTAATGGACTAAGAATTCCACATGGCTGGGGAGCCCTCATAATCATGATGGAAGCCAAGGAGGAGTAAGTCACATCTTACATGGATGGCAGCAGGCAAAAAGAGCTTGTGCAGGGAAACTCCTGTTTTTAAAACTACTAGATCTCGTGAGACTTACTCACCACCATGAGAATAGCGTGGGAAAGACCTCCCCCCATGATTCAATCACCTCCTACCAGCTTCCTCCCATAACACATGGGAATTGTGAGAGCTACAATTCAAGATGAGATTTGGGTGGGGGCACTGTCAAACCATATCATTCCATTCCTGGCTCCTTCCAAATCTCATTTCATCACATTTTAGAACAAATCATGCTCTCCCAACAGTCACCCAAGGTTTCATCTCATTTCAGCACTAACTCAAAAGTCCAATCCAAAGTCGCATTTTGTCAAAGAGACAAGGCAAGTCCCTTCTGCCTATGAGCCTCTAAAATCAAAAGCAAGTTAGTTACTTCTTAGATACAATGGGGGTAGAGGCACTGAGTAAATACAGCCATTGCAAATGGGAGACATTTGCCAATACAAAGGGGTGATGGGTCCCATGCAAGTCTGAAATCCAGCAGGGCAGGAAAATCTTAAAGCTCCGAAATGATCTCCTTTGACTATGTGTCTCACATCCAGTTCATGCTGATGCAAGTGTTGGGTTCCTATGGTCTTGAGCAGCTCCATCCCTTCCCTGTGGCTTTGCAGGGTACAGCTTCCCTCCAGGCTGCTTTCATGGGTTGGCATTGAGTGTCTGCAGCTTTTCCAGGTACACAGTGCAAGTTGTTGGTGGATCTACCATTTTAGGGTCTGGAGGATGGTGGCCTCCTTCTCACAGCTCCACTAGGCAGTGCCCACCTAGGGACTCTGTGTGCGGGCTCCAACCCTACATTTCCCTTGTGCACTGTCCTAGCAGAGGTTCTCCATGAGAGCACCACCCTGCAGCAAACTTCTGCCTGGAGATTCAGGCATTTCCATACAACCTCTGAAATATAGGCAGAAAGTCCCAGACCCCAGTTCTTGACTTCTTTGCACTGGCAGGCTCAATACCGTGTGGAAGCTGCCAAGTCTTGTGGCTTGCACCCTCTGAAGCCATGTCATGAGCTCTACATTGGCCCCTTTCAGTGATGGTTGGAGCAGCTGGGACATAGGGCACCATGTTCCTATGCAGCACATAAAATGGGGATCCTAGGCCTGGCAATAAAACCACCTTTTCCTTTTAGGCCTCTGGGCCTCTGATGGGAAGAGCTGCCAACTCTGACATGCCCTGGAGACATTTTCCCCATTGTCTTGGGGATTAACATTTGGCTCTTCATCACTTAGGCAAATTACTGCAGCTTACTTGAATTTCTCCTCAGAAAATGGGATTTTCTTTTCTATCACGTTGTCAGGCTGCAAATTTTCCAAAGCTCCATTTCCCTTTTGAAACTGAATGCCTTTAGCAGAACCCATGTCACCTCTTGAATGCGTAGCTGCTTAGGAATTTTTTTTTGCCTGATGCCATATATTACCTCTCTCAAGTTCAAAGTTCCTCAGATCTCTAGGGCAGGAGCAAAATGCCACCAGTCTCTTTGCTAAAAAAAAATAAGAGTTACCTTTACTCCAGTACCCAACAAGTTTCTCATCTCCATCTGAGACAAGCTCAGACTGGATTTTACTGTCTATATCACTATTGACATTTTGTTGAAAGCCATTCAACAAGTCTCTAGGAAGTTCCAAAGTTTTCCATATTTTCCTGGCTTCTTCTGAGCCCTTCAAACTGTTCTAACCTCTGCCTGTTACCCACTTCCAAAGTTGCTTCCACATTTTTGGGTATCTTTTCAGCAGTGCCCCACTCTACTGGTACTGATTTACTGTATTAGTCTGTTTTCAGACTGCTGAAAAAGACATACCTGAGGCTAGGCTATTTACAAAAGGAAGAGGTTTAATGACCTTACAGTTCCACATTGCTGGGGAGGCCTCGCAATCATGGTGAACAGCAAGAAGGAGTAAGTCACGTCTTACGTGGATGGCAGCAGGCAAAAATAGATTTGTGGGGAAACTCCAATTTTTAAAAGCATCAGATTGCAAGAGACTTATTCACCACCATGAGACCAGCACTGGAAGGACCTGCCCCCATGACTGAATTATCTCCCACTAGGCTCCTCCCATTACATGTGGGAATTATGGGAGTTACAATTCAAGATGAGATTTGGATGGGGACACAGACAAACCAAGAGGGCAGTGTTCATCTTTAATAAGGAGAAATGTATCTTTTCTCTAGGGCCCAGAAGGTTTAAGAGAATCTGAGTATTCAAGATGTTATATTTATTTATTTATCTTGATGTAGAGTCTCACTCTGTCACCCAGGCTGGAGTGCAATGTTGCAATTATAGTTTACTGCAGCCTTGACCTCTTGGGCTCAAGTGATTCTCCTTATTCTGTCTCTTGAGTAGTTAGGACTACAGGTGTGCCATGATGACCTTGCTATTTTTTTTTTCTTTGTAGAGACAAGGTCTTGCTGGGTTGCTCAGGCTGATCTTTAACTACTGGCCTCAAGCAGTCCTCCCACCTTGGCCTTCCGAAGTGCTGGGATTTCAGGTATGAGCCACTGGACCCAGCCATATTTAAGATTTTTGAGTGCATAGACCTCAATATTTTAATTTCATGTGTACTAAACTAAGTCTTGGTCTTGGCATTGCAGACTTGTGTATTTTAGACTTTCACTTTCTCTGAAATTCTGCTAACTTTATAATTCAGTTCCTGAGAAGATCCTTGGGTTTCATTTTTTGTTTGATTTTATTTTTCCCTTCAGGTATAGAACAAAGTCTTTTTTTTTTTTAATTACTATAAGTTCTGGGATACATGTGCAGAATGTGCAGGTTTGTTAAATAGGTATAGACGTGCCATAGTGGTTTGCTGCACCCATTATCCCATCATTGACATTAGATATTTTTCCTAATGCTATCCCTCTCCTAGCCCCCCATCACCTGACAGGCCCCAAAGTGTGATGTTCCCCTTCCTGTGTCTATGTGTTTTCATTGTTCAACTCCTACTTGTAAGCAAGAACATGCAGTGTTTGGTTTTCTGTTCCTGTGTTAGTTTGCTGAGAATGATGGTTTCCAGCTTCATCCGTGTCCCTGCAAAGGACATGGACTCATTCTTTCTTCTGACTGCATAATATTCCATTGTGTATTTGTGCCACATTTTCTTTATCCAGTCTATCATTGATAGGCATTTGGGTTAGTTCCAAGTCTTTGCTATTGTGAGTAGTGCTGCAATAAACATACATGTCATGTGTCTTTATAGGAGAATGATGTATAATCCTCTGGGTATACACCCAGTAATGGGATTGCTGGGTCAAATGGTATTTCTAGCTCTAGATCCTTGAGGGATTGCCACACTGTCTTCCACATTGGTTGAACTAACTTATACTCCCACCAACATTGTAAAAGTGTTCCTATTTCTCCACATTCTCTCCAGCATCTGTTTCCTGACTTTTTAATGATTGCCATTCTAACTGGCATGAGATGGTATCTCATTGTGGGTTTTGATTTGCATTTCTCTAATTAATCACCAGTGATAATGAACATTTAAAAAAAATATATTTGTTGGTGGCATAGATGTCTTCTTTTGAGAAATATCTGTTTATATCTTTTGCCTAATTTTTGATGGGGTTGTCTGTTTTTTTCTTGTAAATTTGTTTAAGTTCCTTGTAGATTCTGTATATTAACACTTTGTTTAGATGGATAGATTGCAAAGATATTCTTCCATTCTGTAGGTTGCTTGTTCACTTGGATGATAGTTTCTTTTGCTGTGCAGAAGCTCTTTAGTTTAATTAGAAACCATTGTCAATTTTGGCTTTTGTTGCCGTTGCTTTTGGCATTTCAGTCATGAAGTCCTTGCCCATGCCTACGTCCTGAATGGTATTGCCTAAGTTTTTTCTAGGGTTTTTATGGTCTTAGGTCTTACATTTAAGTTTTTAATCTATCTTGAGTGAATTTTTGTATATGGTGTAAAGAAGGGGTTCAGTTTTAGTTTTCTGCATATGGCTAGCCAGTTTTCCCAACACCATTTATTAAATAGTAAATCCTTTTCCCATTGCTTCTGTCAGATTTGTCAAAGATCAGTTGGTTGTAAATGTGTGGCATTATTTCTGAGACCTCAGTTTTGTTCAGTTGGTCTATATATCTGTTTTGGTACCAGTACCATGCTGTTTTGGTTGCTATACCCTTGTAGTATAGTTTATTATACTATTATAGTCAGGTAATGTGATGCTGAGCTTTGTTCTTTTTGCTTAGGATTGTCTTGGCTATATGGGCTCTTTTTTGGTTCCATATGAAATTTAAAGTAGTTTTTTCTGATTCTGTGAAGAAAGTCAATGGTAACTGATGGAGATTGAATCTATAAATTACTTTGGGCAGCATGGTCATTTTCATGATATTGATTCTTCTTATCCATGAACATGGAGTGTTTTCCATTTGTTTGTGTCCTCTCTTATTTCCTTGAGCTGTGGTTTGTAGTTCTTCTTGAAGAGTTTCTTCATATACCTTGTAAGTTGTCTTCCTAGGTATTTTATTCTCTTTGTAGCAATTGTGAATGGAAGTTCACACATGATTTGGCTCTCTGTTTGTCTATTATTTGTGTATAGGAATGCTTGTGATTTTTTTACATTGATTTTGTATCCTGAGACTTTGCAGAAGTTGCTTATCAGCTTAAGGAGATTTTGGACTGAGACGATGGAGTTTTCTAAACATACAATCATGTCATCTGCAAGCAGAGACAATTTACTTCCTCTTTTCCAAATTGAATACCTTTTATTTCTTTCTCTTCCCTGACTGCCCTGGCTAGAACTTCCAATACTATGTTAAATAGCAATGGTGAGAAAGGGCATCCTTGTCTTGTGCCGGTTTTCAAAGGGAATGCTTCCAGCTTTTGTCCATTCAGTATGATATTGACTGTGGGTTTGTCACCAATAACTCTTATTATTTTGAGATACGTTTCATCAATACTTTGTTTATGAAGAGTTTTTAGCATGGCAGGCTGTGGAATGTTGTTGAAGGGCTTTTCTGCATCTATTGAGATAATTATATTGGTTTTTGTCATTGGTTCTGTTTATGTGATGGATTATGTTTATTGATTTGTGTATATTAAGCCATCCTTTCATTCCAGGGTTGAAGCCAACTTGATCATGGTAAACAAGCTTTTTGATATGCGGCATCAAAATTTGGTATGTTTTTGCAGTGGATGCTATTGGTTTTCCTTTCCATATTTAGTGCTTCCTTCAGGAACTCTTGTAAGGCAGGCCTGGTGGTGACAAAATCTCTCAGCAATTGTTTGTTTGTAAATCATTTTATTTCCCCTTCATTTATGAAGTTTAGTTTGGCTTGATATGAAATTCTGAGTTGAAAGTTCTTTTCCTTTAGAATGTGGAATATTGGCCCTCACTGTCTTCTGGATTGTAGGGTTTCTGCTGAGAGATCTTTTGTTAGTCCAATGGGCCAACCCAACCTTTGTCTCTGGCTGCTCTTAACATTTTTTTCTTTATTTCAACCTTGGTGAATCTGATGATTATGTATTTGGGGGTTCCTCTTCTTGAGGAGCATCTTTGTGGTAATCTTTGTATTTCCTGAATTTGAATGTTGTCCTGTATTATTAGGTTGGGGAAGTTCTCCTGTTAATATCCTGAAGAGTGTTTTCCAAGTTGGTTCCATTCTTTCTGTCACTGTCAGGTACACCAATCAAACATAGGTTTGGTCTTTTCACATAGTCCATATTTCTTGGAGGCTTTCTTCATTCGTTTTCATTCCTTTTTCTCTAATCTTGTCTTCACACTTTATTTCATTAATATTCAATCTCTGATATCCTTTTTTTAACTTGATCGATTCAGCTATTGATACTTGTGTATGCTTCACGAAGTTCTTGTGCTGCGTTTTTCAGCTTCATCAGGTCATTTATGTTCTTCTCTAAACTGGTTATTCTAGTTAGCAATTCCTCTAACCTTTTTTCAAGGTTCTTCGTTTCTTTGCATTGGGTTAGAGCCTGCTCCTTTAGCATGGAGAAGTTTGAACCTTCTGAAGCCTAGTTCTGTCAATTTGTCAAACTCATTCTTTGTCCAGTTTTGTTCCTTTGCTGGTGAAGAGTTATAATCCTTTGGAGGAGAAGAGGTGTTCTGGTTTTTGGAGTTTTCAGCCTTTTTGCTCTGGCTTTTCCTCATCTTTGTGGATTTATCTATCTTTGGTCTTTGATGTTGGTGAACTTTGGATGGGGTTTCTGTGTGAACATCCTTTTCGTTGATGTTAATGCTATTTCTTTATGTTTGTTAGTTTTCTTTCTAATAGTCAGGCCCCTCTGCTACTGGTCTGCTCAAGTTTGGTGGGGGTTCACTACAGACCCTGTTTGCTTGGGTATCACCAGCAGAGTCTGCAGAATGGCAAAGATTGCTGCCTGTTCCTTCCCCTGGAAACATCTTCCCTGAGGAGCACCTGCTGGGTGTCAACCAGAGCTCTCCTGTATGAGGTGTCTGTTGACCCCTGCTGGGAGATGTCTCCCAGTCAGGAGGCAGTGGGGCCGGGGCCCACTTGACGTAGTCTGTCTCTTAGCAGAGCTCAAGTGCTGTGCTGACACCTCAAATGTCCCAGATCAACTTCAGACTGCTGTGCTGGCAGTGAGAATTTAAGCCATTGCATCTTAATTTGCTGTGCTCCATGCGGTTGGGATCCACTGAGCTATACCATTGGGTTCCCTGGCTTCAGCCCCCTTTCCAGGAGAGTGAATGATTCCATCTCACTGGCATTGCAGGTGCTATTGGGACATGTGTGTGTGTGTGTGTGTGTGTGTGTGTGTGTGTGTATATATATATATATATATATATATATATATATATATATATATATATATATATATAAAACTCCTGCATCTAGTTTGGTGTTTTCCCAAACAGCTGCCCAGTTTTGTGCTTGAAACCCAGGGCCCTGGTGGCCTAGGCTCCCAATGGAATCACTTGGTCTTTGGGTTGCAAAGACTGTAGGAAAAGCATAGTATCTCTGCCAGAGTACATGGATCCTCAGGGCACAGTCCCTCATGGCTTCCCTTGGGTAGGGGAGGGAGTTCCTCGACCCCTTGAGGTTCTCAGGTGAGGTGTTGCCCCACCCTGCTCCCTGCTCCTGCTTGCCGTCTGTGGGCTGCACCCACTGTCTAACCAGTCCCAGTGAGATTAGCTGGGTAATTCTGTTGGAAATGCAGAAATCACCCACCTTCTGCATTGATCACACTGCAGACTGCAGATGTTCCTATTCAGCCATCTTGCCAGCCACCCTTGAGCAGAGATTCTTCATATGCTGTCGAGCAATCCCTGTGGTTTTCACACTTAACTTACACTGGTAATTAAGTATCTTCAGTCTTCCATTATCTTTCTCTAGTGAATTGATAGCCATCAGCAACAGTTATTTCTTACTTCCATAGTTTTTATAATTACTAAATCCCCCAAATATCTCAAATACTTGAGATTCTGTCCCCAGATGGTACTTTCCCTTCCCATCCCATTCAGTCCAGGTGAAGGTCTTAACAACTGCATTATTCTAGTGTTCCTGGAGCTAGTAACCCTCTGTCTATTACCAGTGATGGGGTCCTCACTGCTGGCCATCAGCAGATGACTCATCTCTAAAATGCTATTTTAGATTCTGCTTCTTAGGACCACTCCTACCTTCAACTGCTTTAGGTCACTATTCCTGGAAACAGAAATTGAGATGGAGATTTGCTTGCAGAGATTTCATTGGTGACTGCTCTCAGGAATTAGGATTGTAAGAAGCAGGATGAGGTAGAGGGAGAGGTGGAAAATGCCTTGTGATTGCAACAAAGAAGCTCTGGAATTTATATGGCTTTTCAGATTTGTCCCAAATTAAAACATAAGGGATTGGTTTTCTTACTCCCATCTTTCCAACCTGCCAGTTAACCAGCCACTGGATAAAAATGCCCCTAGGACAGAGCATGACATTGGGTTAGATGGTTTTCACATGCCAGGAGAAACACTTAGCTATGAGCTATTGCCAGTCAATACTCCCACAAGCTGATGCATTGGTCAAGAAGGGTACTTGTGGGTGGCATACCTCAGACCCGCTCCATTAGATCTCAGGCTTCGGGTGATCTGCTTCAAGGTAACACATTTATGTGCAAAATGTTAGAGTGCACAGGATAAAACTCTCAGCCTTTGTTCTCAAGGTAGAGGGCAGGAAACTTCTGATGTTAACATCTGGAAAGTTAAGTTTCAGACTTTGTGTGTTGAACCCCTTTCCCCAACCTAAATTTTAAGGATGAAATTCCTGAAAGATTGCTAAAATATCTTCTATTCCTGGGGGCAGTTATATTTCTGCAATCTTGCACTTTAATAACCTCAAGACCTTATCCCATTGGACTATTTGAAAACTGGCGTAGTACATAGTACTGAACAATCACTGGTATATTTCTGTCAATTGATGATAAAAATATCTCAGTGGAGAATAAGTATTTAAACATATTTGCAATGTTTATGATGGAGGCATCATGCACAATGGAGACGCCTTTAAGACCAGGTATCCCATTCAGTATAACATTTGCATGTAAATGACTTAATCAAGATACAACATAGTGTGTTTAGAAAAATAGATACTTAGCATGCCCACTAGACTACTCCTATAAATGTAACATGTCTCTGGACAAACATTTTTGGACTCCTTAAGTTCAAAGAAAAATTAGATCATGGGTTAGTAGATTAAAAAAAATCTGTCACAGACTTTAGTCATTTATATATCTTAAACACAGTTACTTTTGGGCACCAAGTCACAGCAGCCATCATGATCTGAAATTTCTGCTGAAGTATTGCTGGCAGTGAGAAATTTGAATGTTACAAACGAAAAATTATTTAATATAAATATCTGGAACACTTTGGTACCAAAGTGTGCTATTCTTTTTTCTCATCAGTTTCTTCTATCCTCTTTTCTTGGCTCATTTAATTGCAAATAACTAGTACAGAGAAGAGATGGACAAGCATACAAGGAATTGTAACACAAATGGACACTATCTTTTTTGTAGCTTTTCGATGAAAGTAAAGAAATGAAACCCAGTTGGATATACTCCTGCTCATAAAACTGTAGTGTAAATTTAATATATAGCTGCCTTATTCTTTTTAATAACTATATGAATATATTTTACATTATTCAAACATGCATAAGAAGTAACCTCTATATTAACTTTCTAAGATGTTTAGTGAGACATAATTTCTGTGTTAGCCAGTATTAGGCAAGACCTCAAGTCACCGATAGCACAACAGACCTGTAGACTTAGGTTTTTTCCTCTCCTCTTTCTGGCTTTATGAAACAGACTGCTGGCCTCTTTTCTGTCCTTATCCTTATTTTTTTCCCTTCTGGATGATTTGGCAGTATTGATGATTCCCTCTTTAGAATTATTTTCTCTCCTCCTAGGTTTTCTGCACCACAATGTCTGGATTACCTTCCAACCTCTCTGTTTATTCCTTCTAGTAATTTCTCTGTCTATATCCTATAACTATTGGTGTCATTCAGGAATTCTACGATTTTTCCTCTCTCTTCTTTTATCCACTTCCATGACTCCAACATGACCTGTATGTCAATAACTTCCAAATATGTGTCTTTAGACATACTGAGCCATCTTTTCATGGATGTCCTATTGGCTTCTTACATTTTACCGCAAATTGCATGATCATATATACAGTGAAGTTCAGTTTGAATCATCATTAATTGGGAAGAGAAATGTAAGGTAAATAAATTATAAATGAGATGTTTGTGTTCTATAACATCTCCTTTTATTCTCAGGCACACAGTCCTATTGAGGGTAGATATCATGAGATCTTGCCAACTAAGCATGAATCAGTCTGTTTTGAATATTAATCTTATTTTTTCACTGTTAACTACTCAGTCTCTCAAAATTTCCTTCCACCATTAAGTTTCTTTTCTCCTCTTCTTTCAATACCGTATTTGAATGCAAAGAGAAGCTTTAATGTCCTGATGACACTGGAGGAGGGCCATGTGGACCACAGCTCTTTTCTATCACTCTTGCTAACCTCCAGAGACCTCAGCTAGTCTTTGGCACTACTTCTGCCTTTTGCAGGGTAGCTCAATCTACGTGGTCTTTCAGTATCCTGAGTTGATCTCTACTGGTGTGTGAGTTGATCCTACCAGATTTTTGGTGTGTTGTGCTGCATCAACTCTGTTAAAATTCTTATTTTGTTTATTTTTATTGATATATAATAGCTGTACATATTTTTGGAGTACATGCGGTATTTTGATACCTGTATACAATGTGTAATGATAAAATCAGGGTAATTGGGATATCCATTGCCTTGAACATTTATCTTTCCTTTGTGTTGGGATAATTATAATTTTTTTACTAGCTACTTTGAAGTCTACAATAAATTATTAACTGTAATTTTTTGATTGTACTTATGAATACTGGAACTTATTCTTTCTATCTAACTGTTATACAAAACACATATTTTTGATGATTTCTTTCCTCACCAATGCCTTTAATTATGTGGTTGGACCTGCAAAATTCCTGGCCTTTTCTATAGCCTATCCTTTCTACACCTGCCCAGCAGAGTTATACTCAACTTGTATGGCTGCCCTCAGGCCCTCCTGTCTGGGAAACTCCCTCAGTAATTACTTTATAGCATCCATGCTGTGATTGATGTTCTACCCCCTTTTTATTGGATTTATTTAATTGCCTTGAGTCTCCATAGAGTAGGTCCCTACAGAGTAGGGAATAATCAGTTTGGATGTATTGAGATATGTTCATCACTCCCAATCCCTCCAGGAGAATTGATTCCAGGATATGCCAGTTTCCATTTATCAATAAGGGGCTTTGCAGAATCAGAGATGGCACAATACAACTGAACAGTTTCAGCAGAGTTTAACAAAGGGAATGTTTACTAAGGTGTGAAGAAACCACAGGCAGTGTAGGACTCAGGCTAAAAGCAGCAGGACTTCTTGGCAGAAGTTGGGTTTCTTACTTGGTTGATGCAGAAAATTGATCTGAAGGGAAAAGTGAAAGATATCCAGCAGGTTCAGCTTCCTGGTCTAGTGTGAAGGACAATATTAGGATGAAAAAAGAGACAAATAATAATTCTGAGAGAGAGGGAGAGAGAAAGAGAGAGAGGCCTTTTTGCAAAACTTGTTTTCCTTCCAACATTATCTAGTACTTCATTATTCAAGTAGAAAATCTGAGAATCATTCTTTATTTTTTTCCCTGCTTTCATCTCCTCACCATAGCCAGTAATGATACTTAACAGTGAATTCTCACTGTGTGCCAGAAATGGTGCTGAGTACTTTTACATGCATTACATCACGTGTAATCTTATCCAGGAGGTACTATTTAACTGAAACATAATTGAAGTTGAGAGGAATTAGTTTCTTTGTGATTTTATAATGGTAGAAGTAGATGCAGACTTTGAAAGTCTAGTTTAAAGCCCGCATTATCAATCTCCACAGTGTATTGCAAAGAACCAATTGCCAAGTTCAAATGTTGACTTTATCATCTTTTCTTCGTTCCCTTCTGGGTTTTAGCAAAGTTTTCCTAATGGATATACACATATCTACTTTTTTTCTGTCTCGAATTCGTAACTCCTTAATGCTATTAAAGTTATGTTTCTGGGACTTCCACCAAAATGGCTGAATAGGAACAGCTCCAGAGTACAGTTTCCAGAGAGAGTGAAGCGGAAGGCAAGTGATCTCTGCATTTCCAATCAAAGTACCAGGTTCATCTCAATGGGCCTGGTTAGACAGTGGGCATAGCCCATGGAGGGCAAACCAAGACAGGGTGGGGCACTGCCTCACCCGGGATATGCAGTGGTCTGGAGGACCCCCCCTTCTACCCAACAGAGGCCATCAGGGACTCTCATGGCCACTCTGGCACTCTGATTCAGATACTGCGCTTCTCCCACAGTCTTTATAGCCCACAGACCAGGAGATTCCCACCAGGCTGACAAGTGGATTTCTAGCACAAACCTGGGTGGCCATTTTAACTGGTGCCTGGAATGCCTACAAGACAGAGCCACCCATTCCCCTGAAAAAAAGGGGTCTGAAGGCAGGGAGCCTAGTGGTCCGGCTCAGCAGGTCCTACCCTCACAAAGACCAGCAAACTGAAATCCACTGGCTTGAGAGTTTCCTAGCCACCACAGCAGCTTGATCTCCACCCAGGACGGTCAAGCTTGGTGGGAGAAAGGGCGTCCACCATTACCGAGGCAGTCCACTACTACCGAGGCAGTCCACTATTACTGAGGCAGCTAGCCATTACTGAGGCAGTTCTAATCTTAACTGTAAACAAAATCACAAGGAAGTTTACACAGCAGCTGGGCAGAGCCTGTGGCAGCTCAGCAACAGCTCTGCAGGCAGACTATGACTAGACTGCCTCCTTGCTGGACAGGGAATCTGAAAAAAGGCAGCAGCACATCAGGAATATTTATAAATAAATATTTATTTATTTATAAATAAAGTCCCACCTTCCTGGGACAGAGCACCTGGGAAGAGGTACGGTTGTGAGTCCCACTTCAGCAGACTTAAAAACATCCCTTCCCAGCAGCTCTGAAAGGAGGAATGGAGCTCCCAGCACAGCACTTGAGCTCTGGTAAGAGGCAGACTGCCTCCTCAAGTGGCTCCCTGATGCCCTATAACCAAAGAGAAACCTCATAGAGGAGAACTCTGGCTGACATCTGGCAGATACCTTTCTGGGAGAAGCTACCAGATGAAGAAATAGGCAGTAGCCCTTGCTGTTCTGCAGTCCCTGTGGGTGATTCCCAGTCAAGCAGCGTCTTGAGTGGACCTCCAGCAGTCCTGCAGCAGAGGGGTCTGACTGTTAGAAGGAAAACTAGAAAACAGAAAGAAATAGCTTCAACATCAACAGAAAGTATGTCCACGGAGAGGCCCCATCCGAAAGTCACCAAATTCAAATACCAAAGGTAGATAAATCCATGAAGATGGGAAGAAACAATTGCAAAAAGGATGAAATCACCAAAAACAAGAATGCCTCTCCTCCTCCAAGGGATCACAACTTCTCACCAGCAAGGGAACAAAACTGTAGGTAGGTAATAACAAACTGCTCTGAGCTAAAGGAACATGTTCTAACCCAATGCAAAGAAACTAAAAACCTTGAAAAAATGTTAGATGAAATGCTAACTAGAATAACCAGCTTAGAGACGAATGTAAATGACTTGATGGAGCTGAAAAACACAGTACGAGAACTTCGCAAAGCGTACACAAATTTTAATAGCCGAATTGATTAAGCAGAAGAAAGGATATCTGAGACTGAACATCAACTCAATGAAATAAAATGAGAAGGCAAGACTAGAGAAAAAAGAATGAAAAGAAATATGGCATTATGTGAAAAGACCTAATCTGCGCTTGATCAGTGTACTGGAAGGTGATGGGGAGAATGAATCCAAGCTGGAAAACACTCTTCAGGATATTATCCAGGAGAACTTCCCCAACCTAGCAAGGCAGGCCAACATTCAAATACAGGAAATACAGAGAACACCATTAAGATACTCCTCAAGAAGAACAACCCCAAGGCACATAATCATCAGACTCACCAGGGTTGAAACGAAGGAAAAATGCTAAGGGCAGCCAGAGAGAAAAGGTTGGGTCATTAATGATGGGGTTGTTGGAATTGGACAATGTGGAATAGTTTAGGATTAGTTGACACATCACATTAGTTGAGGGTTTTAAAGTAAGTCGTGATAATTAATTAGTCACTTGATAAACAAGTAATTTGGTCATTTGAGCTGTATATTGTCCACAGGAGGAGTCATTTACACTGATAAGCAACCTATCATTTTGAGAGGAAGCTAGTTGAATAGCTTATTAGTTCACTAAATGGATTTTCGAGACTTTTGCGACTTTATCTTACTGAAAAAGAATTTCTTGCACAAGTAAACTCATATGCTTGATCCTATTAGATAGTAAACAGTAGGCAATGGTGGGAGCAGCTTGTGCGGTTAATCAAAGGCATAAAGACCAGGTAGGCATATGTAGTATTATAAAGAATTTGGTCTTTGTCCTGAGTTCCTGGCATGGAGCTCTTAAAACCCTTACAATTTCATGAGTTATAGGAATGTCTTTGTTACACTGATATCGTGTGACTCATGATGGGCCCTTAGCTTCAAAATGAGCTTTGGCCATCAGAAAGGCCAGTCTGACCTCAGGAGAGGAAAGGGGGATTAAAAATTAAGTTTAATCACATGGCTGATGATTAATCAGTCTTGCTAAGTACATAAAACTCTAATAAAACCTGAATGCCAAAACTCAATGGAGCTTCTTGGTTGGCAAACAGATGTGCTGTGAGGGTGATGTGACCTGACTCCATGGGAGATGTCATAGAGGCTCTGTATCTCTTGCCAGACCTTGCCATTTAAATCTCCTTGTCTAGTTCTCTTATGTATGTCCTTTAAAATAAAACTTAAGTAATAAAAATAGCACTTCCCTAATTTCTGTGTGTTGTTCTAGTTTTTATTATAGAACCTAAGGGAGGTCATGGGGACCTCCTGAATTAGTAACCAAATGTTCACCTGCACTTCTGACCAATCAGTGAGAGCAATCTTGTGCACAATTCAGCCCTTAAACCTGTGGAGTCTGATGATAACTTAGTGTTGTAATCGAATTGCAATATGCCCAATTTTGTTAGACCATTTGGGGTGGAAACAGAGTAGTGTACATTGAACAAATAGACCATCTCCTTAGATTAAATTGGCAGGAAATTTCCAGTTGTCTTTGTTGGGCAGACATAGGAAGCAGTAACTGAGAAATGTATTCTTAGTAAAAATTGGAAAAATAAAGAAAAACAGTCTAAATCCTTCTCTCTTCTTTATTGATTCCTTTTAAAAATGAAAAAATAAAAATAATTAAAATTTATTTTCTTAAGCGTTATCACACTGTTGTTATTCAGAAATTCATAGCATGATCTGTGTTTTGGATTTCTGTTTTTGGTGGACTTGCTTCTTCAATTGTTTCAGCTTCTTAATAATAACTAATAAACTTTCTAGCAGTATAAACCTTTACTACTTTTTAGGGTGTATTTTAAGCATAACAGAACAATTCATAATTGACATAATTTCCCCAGGTACTTTGCTGCTGAAAGGAGAGAGGAAAAGATGTATATTCAAAATTCCTAATAGAATACTGGCAGTAGCTTCAATCACTGGAGGAATTTACTCCTTTTTATACCTAGAGCTAAGTAAAGGAGTAATTCCCTAGATAATTGATATAAAATAACACTGAAATTGCTAGAGGTGAAATGTTTAAATTGCATACTTAGCTGCTGAAAACACATCAATGACATTTGAAATTTTTTTCTACTTTATTTTTGTTTCTGTAGTAAGAAATGCCAGCTATCAAAGACAGCAAGAAGAATATAAGATAAACATAACCAATTTATTTGCTTCAATCTCAGAAAATGTATAGAAATTGAAGATTTTATACTTACTGTTGTCATTGGCACAAAAATCTCAGGAAACATAGTAAAAAACCTTTTTCTTTATGAACATCTATATATGTAAAAGTGGTTTGAAACAGAGATCTAAGTTATTTTCTAGTCTAGAACAGGAGTTATAAATAACCTGTTTACTGTTGCTGGAATTATTTGCATCAAAGAAAGTCTTCTCTAGCAAATTCTGCCATGTCTTTGTAGATTAATATACCTTTATCAGAACTGCTTCCCATTACAAGAGAAATGTACAAAAAGGAATTGAAAGAGACATACACATGGGTAAGAAATATCAACAAATAAAAACATATTAGACTTACAAAGGTTAGTCATTTTTCAAGTGTAAAAAATACAAAATGTGTAGAAGTATAAATCATTTTTTTACATTAATTGGTGACTTTTCCTGATTCGGTCATTAGATTGTAGTTTGCAAAATGCTCTTTTTCTGATTGTCACATTTATTTTAAATTTATTAGCTGACATTATTTTCCAAAGTAGAGCCTTTCCCGTTTTCTTGATTTTTTTTTGGTCACTGTTTCTTTTTTAAATAGTCATACATTAAAAAATGTATAATAATACATTACTATCACTAATTATTGTGGTGCTCAAAGTTTCCTCAGTTTGTGTCCCAATCATTTCAACACCATACCTAGGCAACAAGTGACCTACTTTTTGTTATTACTTACTTTGATATTATTATAAATACCTAGAATGCTTGTGAATAGAATTACATAACATGTACTTTTAAAAAATCTGGTCTTTCTTTTGTAAATTACCCAGTCTTGGGTATGTCTTTATCAGCAGCATGAAAATGGACTAATACATGTTCTTTTATAAATTGTTCATTTTGTATAGTAAATAAGAAAACTTTAACTCAGAGTCACCTAAATTTTCTCCTATACTGTATTTTAGAAGTTTTTATACTTGTAGATTTTAAATTTAAATGTATAAATCATTTTAAATTAATTTTTGTATACAGTGTGAGATAGGGATCAAAGTTTGTTTATTCCATATGGAAATTAAATTTTTCCAGTACCATTTTGAAAAGATTGTCCTTTTCCAATCAATTCTGCCTTTGCATCTTTGTTGAAACTCATTGTCCATATATGTGTGAGCTTCTTCCTGAGCTCTTTTTGTTTCACTGATCTATATGTCTATCTTGGTGCCAATAGTATCATCTTGATTACTATCACGAGTCTTTGTATCATGCGTAGTGTCAATCCTCCTACTTTGGCTTTTTATTCAAGGTTGTTTTGACTATTTTAGATTATTAGCATTTCCATATAAATTTTAGAATCAGCTTATATGTTTCTACAACCTTGCTAGGATTTTGATTGGAATCATGTTGAAAATATAAACTGGGGAGAATATACATCTCAATAATATTGAATCTTCTGGCCCAAGAATAAAGTATACTGCTTCATTTATTTAGGCCATCTTTAAATTTTCACAGCATTAAAAAAAATTTTGTCCAGGTAATTTACATTTTTTGTTAGATTTATTTCTAAGAATTTTACATATCCTGATATTATAAATGATATTTTCAAGAGTTCTATTTCTGCTGACATCCTTAGAAACATAATTGACTTTTTGTATTGCTCTTGTATCCTACTAATTTTCTAAACTTACTTATTAGTTCTAGAAACCTT
This sequence comes from Cebus imitator, assembly GCF_001604975.1. NCBI lineage: Eukaryota > Metazoa > Chordata > Mammalia > Primates > Cebidae > Cebus > Cebus imitator. The sequence goes on from NW_016107322.1 coordinate 4,772,564, forward strand.
TATGTGTATTTGAAGAGCTTTTTTTGTCTGTTTTTTCTCGAGTGGGATTTAGTGGTTTGTATCTTTCAAGGAATTTGCTTATTTCATCTAAATTGCTCAATTTGTTGCTGTAAATATGTTCATAATGTTCTTATTACTCTTTAAATATTCATAGACTGTATAGTGATGTTAACTCTCATTTTTGATATTGGTAACTTGTGTCTTTTTTTTTTTTTTTTGATCAGTATGGCTAGAAGAATGTCTATTTTATTTTATTTTCAAAGAAACAGTTTTGGGTTTCATTGGTTTGTTTCATAATTTCTAGGTAATTGATTTCTGCAGTGATACTTTTTTTTTTTCCTTTTCCTCTTCCTGCTTTGGAAGCTAATGTCATTGACAAGATTATTTTTATTTTCAAATGTAAATATTAAGTGCTTTAAATTAAACATTAAGTACTATTTTAAGGGCATCCAATACATTTTGATATGTTGTATTAGTTTCTAGAGCTTCTGTAACCAAGTAGCACACACTGTGTGGCTTAATACAACAGAAATTTATTCTCTCACAGTTCTGGAGGCTAGAAGTCCAGAGTCAAACTGGCAGCAAAATATCCTCCTGCAGTCACTGGGCAGAATCATTCCTTGCCCTTTCTTAGTTTCTGGTGGTGGTAGGAATCCTTGGTATTCCTTAGCTTGCTGGTTCAACATTCTAATTTCTGCCTCTGTCATCAGTTGGTATTCTCTCTGTGTGTCTTTTCTCCTTTTCTTGTAAAGGCACCAACCAAACTGAATTAAGAGCCTACCCTATCCAACCCTATCCACTATGACCTTATATTAACTTCAGTGATTATACCTGTAATAATCCTATTTTCAAATAAAGTCACATTTTGGTGTACTAAGGGTAAGAACATGATTTGGGGTGAGGGCACAATTCAACCCATAACAATTGTACTTTTATTTTATTTTTTTATTTTTATTTATTTATTTTTTTTGAGACGGAGTTTCGCTCTTGTTACCCAGGCTGGAGTGCAATGGCGCGATCTCGGCTCACCGCAACCTCTGCCTCCTGGGTTCAGGCAATTCTCCTGCCTCAGCCTCCTGAGCAGCTGGGACTACAGGCACGCGCCACCATGCCCAGCTAATTTTTTGTATTTTTAGTAGAGACGGGGTTTCACCATGTTGACCAGTATGGTCTTGTTCTCTTGACCTCGTGATCCACCCGCCTCGGCCTCCCAAAGTGCTGGGATTACAGGCTTGAGCCACCGCGCCCTGCCTTATTTTTATTCTGTTTAAAATACACTCTAATTTGTTCTTTCAATTTTTTTAGGGCCATGAATTATTTAGAAAGTTTTTTTTTTTTTCAAATATTAGGAATTTGTTGAATTTAACTATTTGTTGGTATGTTTGAGATAAATTCCTGTGGCTTTTGTATGTCTGAAAATAATATTTATTTTGACTTTGAAAATGATCTTTTACTTTCCTTGATATTTTCACATACATTATTTATCAGGCATAGATTTTGGAGTTTACAGTTTTCTCTTCCTTTAGTACTTTAAATATTTTTACTCTACTGTCTTTTTACTTACATTGTTACCAACAAAAAACATGCTGTTAGCTTGATGTCTCTTTCATCTGTACATAGTGTTTGCTCTTTCTTTGGTTGCTTTTAAGACTTTCTGTTTATCACTGGTTTTTAGTAATTTTATTATGATGTATTCTTATGTACTTTTCTTCATATTTTTTGTGCTTAGGGTTCATTGAACTTTTTAGAAAGAGGATTTATAGTTTTCATCAAATTTGGATAGTTTTGGAGGTTATCTATTAAAATATTTTTTTCTTTTTCTTCTTCTCCATGGAAGACTCTAAACATACATAGGTTGAGTTGCTTAAAGTTGTCTCAGAGCTACTAATGCTCTTTTAAAAATTCATTTTGTTTTTTTCTCTATGTTTAATATTCGGTAGTTTCTATTTTTATATCTTCAAGTTCATTTTTTCTCCAGTATCTTCATCTTTAGATGTTTGATTTAAGTTACAAAGATATCTCCCAGGTGTCTACTCAAACTTCTGGACATATGGAATATAGTAACAATAACATTTTAAATGTACGTGTCTGCTAATTCTAACATCTGTATCAGTCCTGGGTTGGTTTATATTGATTGTTCTAATGCTTCATAATGAGTCATATTTTTTGTTTTTTTTTTTCTGTCTGGCAATTTTTTATTGGTTAGTTGGATATTATGCATTTTCCTTTGTTGGGTCCGGTGCACTTTTGTTTCCTATGAATATTCTTGAGCTTTTTTTGGGCATGGAATCAAGCTACTTGAAAGCAGATTGATCCTTTGAGTTTTTGATTCTAGGATGTGTTAAGAGGGCTGGAGAAGTAGTCTCTCTAGAGATGAGATCCTTCTGTGCCTGTAAACAAAGAGGTTTCCAATGTCTGTAAACAAAGTGGTTTCCCAGATTGCTGGGTGAGAAGAGGCCCTCTTACCATCCCTATGTGAGAAGCATAAGCTGTTAACACTGCCCTTTTGGGTGTTTTTCCTGCTACTTTGGGTAATCTTCTCACTTATAGCACTGATCAGTACTTGTGGGGCACACTCTGCAGCTCTCTGGGTTTCTTGCTGTGAGCTCTCTCCTCTCTGGCACTCATTCCTAGAAACTCAGCTGCCTTCATCTCCCTGGAGTCTCATCTCTGTGTCCCCAACACAGAGAGCCTCCAGCTCCATCTGAGTTTTTCTTCACTCATTTTGGGTTCTGTAAACTCTCTCAAGGTGGTAAACTGGGGCAATATTAGGATTTACCTTTATTGCCTGATGTTCAGTGTCTTTTAAATGGCTTACTTATTTTTTTCTGCTTTTTGTTGGCATCAGGGAAGAGAGTAAATCTAATTTCTGTTACTCCATTTTGGCTCAATGTAAACATCCTCAACTTTTTGAGAAAGGTTACATGAAAACTAAAATTTGGTACATTGCCAATCTGAAAATGCCTTCTTTTCTCTATTGATATGTTGATGGAATGAATGGGCAGATAATTTCGGTTTAAGTCTTAATTCTTAAGAATTTTTTCTATTTTTCTTTCAAGTTCTCTGTTTTCCATTTATTTTTATTGTTCAGAGGCTATCACTATAAACGTAAGCTTCTGTCCCTGAATAGCCTATTATCCCCAAAGAGGTATTTGCTTTTTGTTTGTTTATTTTAGAGCCTCTCTTCCATGTTTGAAACTTCTCCCAGATATCTGGCAATCCCTGTATGTCTCTGATTAAGAGTGGAAGAATAAAAGACTGAATGGAGACTGTGATCATGTGGATGGGATTTTTTGATTTTGAGCTTCACTGCAGAATGATCTGGTGGTGGAGGCATTTTGGTGACACTGATTTTAGAACTTTCTTTTTGGACTAGTCAAGTTCCCTACAGAAGACCTTTTAAATATATTTAAGGAAGGGTAAGAGTCCACTTTTTTTGGCATTATGGAAGCTAAATAAGGACGAAGTTGATGTGTTTCTATTCATATAGTCATTTATGGTACTTATGCCCTCAACTGTGCCTGGAATTCTCAAATCATATATTCTTTGTATTACAGCGAGGCTACTATTCTTAATGGCCACCAAAACACATCAAATCCTCATTCCTGGAACCTGAAAATATCACCTTATAAGAATTAAGGGTCTTTGCAGATCTGACTAAGTAAGAATCTTGACATAGTAGGACTGTATTGGATTATCTGGGTGAGATCTCTTATACCCTTGCAAAAGAAAGGCAGAGGGAGATTTGACATACACAGGAGAGGAGACAGTGACTATGCAGGCAGAGTTTGGAGATCTAGTCATTTGAGAAAGCTAGAAGAAACCAGAAAGGGACTTTCTCATGGAGCCTCTGGAGGAAATGAGGTCCTGCCAACACCTTGCATTTAATTTGGTGAAACTGATTTTCGATTTCTGAACTTAGAACTGAGAGAGAATACATTTTTGATGTTTTAAGCCCCCATCTGTGGTGACTTCTTTTACAACACCACAGGAAATGAATGTATACTCTTTTTTACCATTTCTAGAAAATAAGCCTCCAGCATTCTACAAGTGTGCTGATAAGGCACTTGGTTAGCAACATGGAATCAAGTAGGGGACCCTGAGATCTCATTGTTTCTCAAAAGCTTTTCTCTGGGCCTCTTTATTTTTTATAAATATCACCTTATAAGAATCACCTTATAAGATAATATTTCTTATTTCTCCCCAAAACTCTCATTATAAAGGTACCTATTGCTGCTAATTCCATAAACTAGATTTTATCTTGCTTCCCATAACTCTTGGTGGGAGTGAATAGCCATTAGTCCATCTCTTTCTCTCTATGTGTCTGTGTGTGCCAGTCAACTCTTAAAATGCAAAGTTATCTTTTTTCTTATTCTTTGTGTCTTTGTGGGTATAAATCTTTTTAAAAAATACTTTACTGTTGTTTAAGTAGATTGTCAGATGATACTACAATTAGATGCATGTGCTCATTCGACTATGTTGAAACAGAGCCAATGTTATTCACTCTTAACTATTAGCATGATTCTAAATATTCTAAGGATAATTAGATTTTCCCCAAATGTAGACTTTATAAAACTTAAATAGCAGCTAGATCTTTGCCTCTTTCTCCAATTGTAAATAAGAAAAAGCCATCATCATTTAATTAGGTTTGCCACTTTTTGGAGAAACTCAATTCTCACATTATTTTTTGAGTAGAAGTACATTCAAAGAAGATGGATTATTTTGAAGATTTTCTGCTCACTATCAGTTTGAAGGTGATTTGGTTTATGGAGTTCTATGACTTAAGAATTCAAAAATCATAAGGATATTGAGAGTTAATAGCTTGTAGCTCTTTAAAACATTAGTCTGTTTTGCCTGATACTAATTTTGTAGCTCAAACTCCTGTTTAATCAATTTAGCTCCCTTTTGTTCTAGAACAGGCACACTAAATACTATATTGTTGGTTCCTACCCATGACTTTTCTAATGTGAACTTGAAATGCTCCCTCTTTTTGTGAATCAGTATTCTTGGAATTTTTCATTTAAAAATAAGTGTTATTCATTTGTGCTAACCTGGATAAAATGTTCTCTTTATTATTTTGCAGTGTTTTTACCACTTCCAGTATAAATTCAATCAAATCTATAAAATTTTGGCATTCTTTGGAGGGATAGCCACTTAAGAAAGGACACCAGAAGTGTATTACAAATCCTCCATTTTACATATTTTGTTTTTTGCTTTGGACCCAACTGCAATCAAACAAAGTAAGCTTGCTCTTAAGAGTGAAAATTTGTAACTTTTAAACCTGCAATTTTAGTTGAGTTTTGATTGATCCTGTAGAAAGTGTTCAAACTTTCCTTTGATGCAGTTTCATTTGGAAAGTTCCAGACATGAACCATCGAGCCTAAATGGATTTGCTACTTTGTTTTCTGGTAGCCATTTGACTATTTGCATTGAAATGATGTTGTAATCTTTTTTCCCTGGTGGTTATTTTTACTAAGTGCTGCCAGGTACCCAAAAGATGAGGCCTTTTAAAATTTCTTGATAATGTGTGCTCATTATGCAGGTGATTTTTTTTCCCTCTAATTTTCACTCCAATTCAGAGAATGTAAGACTTTTGCTAAGACATTAATGGAAGAAATAACTCCTACATTCTTTGTGAGTCTGCTTATGGAAAAAAAGACATGAAATTCCTCCTTTTAATTAAAAAAAAGTACAACTGGTCTTTCAAAACAAATCTGAATCAAGCATAATTTTATAATAAAAAGGAGAAGCTGTGAGGGAGACTTTATGTATGGTTCCTAAAACTATGCTAAGATACAATAAGCAAATAGTATCTTTTCCTGAACACTTGTTTCATTACACTTCCTGAGAGTAGGGAGAGTAAAGAATCAGAACAAAGAAAAAATAAATGTGGGAGTGGAGTTATTTTTTGAAGATCTGCCATGAGTTTCCTGGCATAGCTAGTGGAAGATGTCAAACAATAAACTGAAATAAATGAACACTGAAACCAAATAAGAACCACAATTTACAAAGGAATATGTTTTAAGTTTGGGAGAAATCGTTGTTGCTTTGGCTGATGAGTTGTTGTTCAGTTTTTCTTATGAAGCCAGAGCAAATATATTGACACGCACACAGACATACATATACAGCTTTTCAAAGTGACTCTCCCTAATACTGGAAATTCTTGGCTTCTTACCAATTTAAGGAGAGGTTAGCCAAAGACTAAAGCTTTACTAAGACCACCCAAAATATCAGACTCCGCCCCTTCTTTGAATCAGGGCCACTGTCATACAAATGGAGAAAAGGAAAGAGGGAACAGAGGGCAGCTGAGGGAGAAGAAGGAAAAAAGGAGACAGAAAAGAAAATGCAGCTTTTAATCAGAGGAAATATAATTTTCCTTTATTTCTTTCTACTTTTTGAGTGGATGAAAACGTACAAAATAGTTACATTATTCACTTAGCATGGATTTTTGTTTGTTTGCTGCTTTTAGCTAGAAGCACACGTTGTAATTTTCTGTAAGACTCATGTTGCAAACTGCCATGGGTGTTCTTGGATCCTTTTTAGATTTTAGTTTAAAGTATGTACAATAGTTTGAGAATATCTATATGTTCTACATTAGTATAGTTCCAGTATTAGCTCTAAACTTATACTGTAATATTTTGCATGGCGAAGAACTACAGAAATTTGTTCTTTGACATCTTAAAGTTTTATGGAAAATTTTCACCACTTTAATGAATCTTTCTTGTTTGGAGGCTTTTGGGTCAAGATGTTGGATCCTGCTGAGACCGAATTGGACTAAGATACTTAAAAAGATCCCTACAAATGTTTGTGAGAATTAGGCAAGTGATTATATGCCTATCAGCAAAACATTCTTAACTGTCCCAAGGTCATGTCAATCCCTTTCCTGCAAATCTTTTTAAACTTTTTTTTTTTTTTAAGTAAATATGAGTACACCGGCAGAGATGGTGATCAGTTCCATGTGTTATGTAGGAGCTCAAAGTTAGCTAGCTATGAAATGGAGAATGACCAGTTTTACTTCAGTGCATCAGAAAATATTCCAGATCAAGGCAGATCAAATTTAAGAAAAAGAGATTAAAGGAAGCAATTAAATGAGAGATGATGCGAAGAAAGTATAATGGCATGTCAGAAATAAAGTAATGGTGAGGAGAAAGTCAGACCTAAGTGTGAAGGTTTGGAAATGAGAAATGGTTGACTATTTGCTCTGGAAGCCATGTGCTATCCACTGCCGTGTTAAAAGGGAATGGGTGGAAGTTGCCAGACTACTGACAATAAGTAATTGATTGAACAGAATGATGGCGTCTTGCATTGGTTCTTTTATGGATCCCTGTATGCCTGCTCCCAGGCTTTTACACTGCAATGTGCATAGAATTGGTTTATTCACTTCTTGATACTACTGCTCACTTCATGTAAATATTCCCCTAGTGGGTTAAACATTTCTGGAAGCAATTATGTTTCTCAGAAGTAACTGTGCTTTCCAGTTAAGATGCCATGAAAAATGTTGCCAGTCTTAAAAGTCAGATATTATTTTCTATTATTGTGAAGCCTCCTTAAAATTCTCATGAAGAAATCACTGTCAATGACCGAGGGTCTTGGAAACTTCTACATGCATACGTCTGATTAGCTATCTACTTATCTCCAGAAATATATTCATACAAGTATTTTTAGATGCTAACATTCTGATATAAGTACTCAAAATCTGGCCTATAATACTTTTCATAATTTCATGTTTCAATATCCTGAACTTGTGATAAAAATTGAGAAAAGTTTTATTCTTTTTAAGCAAATAAGGTTTGAATTAGAGCGTTCTACAAACAAGTAACATTTCAAGTCTCCATTTCTCAAAATGAAAAGAAAAATTCACTACTTTGAAGATCTATCACTTTAAATTTTGCATGTTACAACTACTCAGTTAAGTTCAAAATTTTAATCCTCAATTCATTGACAATGCAAATTATTTGCCAGCATTTGGAAGTCAAACAGGGTGAGAGAGGAGAGCCTTTACATATTCCAGGTTTAATATCTAAGCACCAGATGGAAACAATTCTACAGTGAAAGAAAGAAATCTGTTAGGATATTTTGGAGATCTGTTCAGTTCAGCAGCACGTCACTGGTTATGGAGGCCAATTTCTCAGAGAACTTATTTGAATTGCAGATATTGAAGTAGTGTTCTAATTTAACCCAGAAAATGCTGAATTTTAAAGTAACTTAAATTTTAATATTTCTTAGATTTAAAAAGTACCCATTTTTCTTTCTCTAATGACTCATTTATATACTCGAAACAAAGAATTTGGAGGTAGATAAGCATAAAGAAAAAGAATAATTTTTCTGTGCAATTGAAAGAGTAATAAAAAGTTTTATTGTACAACCATGACCATTTAAGGAAATTGTAAAATTGTCTGCATTTATTTTAGCTATGAATATCCAAGACAGTTTATGTCATTTAATGCTGAAGAATTAGGAATAATTAGCAATAAAAATGAAAAAAAAATAGCCTATGGACTTTTTGAAGAATGATTTTTAAGGAAATCTAAACAGAAACAAAGGGCAACAAAATCTGCTTGGTAAAACACTGGCTGGCTGAGCTTTGACAAAGAAAGACTGAGGAACTAATGGGATACTAAGCAATCAATCTCAGAGGGGGCCTCCTTCATATTCATACCTGTATTTTTCTGGCAAAATAAGTGTCAAAATTTGCAACCATATGACAGCAAAATTATGCATTACATGGTGAGTTATAGATTTTGGATGAAATCCAACTCAAATACTTTCATAAGAACTTGACATGATAAACAAAACACATTGGTATTCCAAACTGCAGTTTGTTTAAAATAAAAAACAAAATACTGCTATTATAATAGATGATTAGACTGTCAATCCTCCCCACCCCCATTGCTAGGTTTTTATTTTACAAGGAATTGTAAGGGGACTTATTACTTTTTAATGTTATTATCCATATGCAATATACTGAGGCCTTAAAATAAATGAGAATGGAACTAGTAGAAAGCAGGCAGTGAATTTCAGCTTCTTCATATATTTTGGGTTAGGAGAATAGGTGGCATCCCTGTGGTGAGCAGAGGGAAGAGAATATTCAGTCTTCAAACCTCTGACTTGGTCCCACTCTTTCTGGTATATATTTGAGCAGAGAGATATAAGGAAGGAAAGGGGAAATGGAAAGGAGTTTAACAGCAGCAAAGAAGAACAGAATAGAAATGTAGGAGTGAATGATGATGAGGAGATGCTATTCTCTGGTGTCATCTATAAGACTGAATTACTTGTTTCTGTGGAAAGGACATTGCCCAGTGACACTTGCTGTCTTGTTAAGTCATGTTTTTTGAGATACTCAACCTATCTCCATAGTATTAAATCAAGAAGATACTATGAGACTAACTAGAAAATATATTTCATGGTGCCAAGATTGTCTCTGAACAACTTAGGAGGCCAAGAGGAGTAATTTAAGCTTCCTTAAATGGACTTTACCTATAGATTGCGCACTTCGTATTGATAAAGAAGACAGAACAACTCTCTCAAATAATTTGTGGTTGCTCTGAAGTGGTAGAACTAAAACTTCCAAAGAATGACTGGTTCATGAATCAAGAAACCTGCATTTAAATCCCTTAATCTCCAACTAACAGCATTGGCTAATCATATCTGTTTTTTTTTTTCTTAGCACTGCAGTTTTCTAGTTCATAAAACAAGGAGTTTGGTTTTGATGATCTCTAAGGTCTCTTCAAGCTCTGAAAACTAATGATTTTGTATTTATTTTATTCTAAGAACTCAAACACTTGCTCTTATTCAGTGTCCTGAGAACATGTTGTAAATATCTGGCAAAGACCTACAAACATTTGACTATTTGAATGTTCTCCCCACTTCCCACTGTCTTTCATATCCCTCCCTGTTCCATAGAATTGTAGAACTCTTTGTCTTACAAATTCAATATTCAGAAAACGTCAACTGGATGTTTATATTATTTGACCTGTTTATTGACTTGATTACTGAACATAGAGGAAAGCAACACAAAGTGTGGCTGGCAGTTTAAGACAGGTTTTCTTAGTTAAAACCTGAGAGGTGCCGCTGGCCGATTTTGGTCAGGAGCACTTTCTCTTACAGACTAAGAGTATAAATTGGTTTTAGGGTGAGGGGACTTATTACAACTTGGAATGTTTATAGGTGTGGAAAAGTTTATGGCAGGGTTGGAATCTCTCGAGGAGGAGGGGATGTTGTCTTGAGGCAGACATCCTTCCGCCCTGGAAGGGGTTATCTCGGGGCTAGCAGCTTCCTGGCTGGAGGGGGGTTTATTTTGGGGCTAGCATGTCTCTGGTTGGGGAGGAGTTTGGCATGTTTCTGATTGGAGATGTTTCTTGTGGTTTATGGTCATACTGACCTTGACCATTAGGCTGATGCCGTTTGGACTTAGGTGGTTATTTTAATTAAGGTGAATTTTAGAATGATGGACTTGTCCAAGGTGATGCTCCTGCTCTGTCAGTCAGTTCTGGATTCACAAGCAATGCTTTTATGAAGCAGTTTCTAGAAGTGTTTGATGAAGTAAAGGACTTGGTTCCCTAAGACTAGTGATATTCAGAAGGTTGAAAAGTGGGGTCCTGGTGATTAAGGTAGGGACAGAGGAGCAGGATCCATAATGGCTAATCTTACACACTGACAGAAATTATATTTTAAAAATTAAATGGTTTCTGAGAACCACTTGCCTGTCTGCACTGTAGATGTAATCCTCACACTGTAAGTTCAGAGAATTAGCTCTTTTTATTTTACATCAAAGTCACTGATGACAATTCTTCCCAGTGACATGGGAAGAGCGAATTAGCAGGGACAGTTATGCTCACTTAGGCTGTGCCTTAGCCTTCCACGGTAACTGACTCTGGGTCCCTCAGATCTAGTTTTCCTTTTGAAGGCTTCAACCTGAAGCTTTGAATTGAATTTGGGACAAAAACGTGCCTCAAGAGTGTGTATAGACCCATTAAATTAGTCCCGGGTGACCCTTGCCAAATTGTAGCCAACAACCAGTGGGGCAGGTCCTTTGTTGCTGTCATAAGCAGAATGCTAAGGTGAAGTTGTTGACTCCTCACATGGTGGGAACAAAACAAAACAAAACAAAAACACCTTAAATGCAGACAGGCCAAGGTGCCCTATGCAAATGAATACCTTTAACAGGAGTAATAAAACTCTCAATTATTATCATCCTCCTAGTTTCTAAGAATAGACAGATACTACATTGTTCTGAATTATACTCCTGGGGACTGAGCCAAATGCTCATTCTACCCAGTCATATTATCTCTGTGGTTTGCAACAACACCCTTAACATTGTGTATAAAGAAGTTAGGAGCCATGACAGGTGCAGAAGGAAAAAAAAATGCCGTAAGAAAGATTGGAGGTCTTGGCCAATACCCTAACGGGCTGTCAGGGATTGGGGGCTGGCCCAGGAAGCTTCAGGTAATACAGAGGTGTAGCCTTGGCCAGATACCTTCAGTTGTCCCAGGACCTTATTCTGATCCCACGTGATGGCTAGTCTTCTGTGAAGGGAGACTGGATTGGAATAAAGCCAACATTCTTAGTATCTGGGGGGCAATGGGGACAGGAGGAGGTGTTGTCAAAATCTTCCCAAGCAAATCTGTCCTCTGCAGCCATGCCATTCGCTCTTAACTGGCTGCTAGAGGCCCAGTGCTTTCTCTATTTTCAGAAAAAAATCTGAGAACAAGAAGCCTTGAAAATGAAAGTGAAAAAGATCCACTTTTA
>NW_016107322.1:4784396-4823257 GCF_001604975.1 Cebus imitator
GTGGTTGGCAGGAAACCTCGGTGGCCAGTGGTACCTTCGCTCAGGCTTTGTTTGGCTCTGGGTTTGCCGTCTGAGCCCCAAAGGACTGTTACAGCTCTCTCTCCCCACTGCCTGCACTACAGTGAACAGGGGTTGGGGGACTGGTGGGGACAGCGTGATTCAGCTCATTTGTGTTACAGCTCATTCAGTCCTTCTGCCCCACTCCAGCTCACAGCTCCTGGGCTGGCTTTGCCTCACTGCCTCTGTTTCCTGTTGCATGGAGCAGCTGCCTGGCACCAGCAGAGGGTGGGAGGGCTACAGGTGTTACAGTTCCTTTTGCACCTGCCCTTTGGTGGGTACTGGGCCCTTGTCCCACATCCAAAAAGAATGAGGTTACATGGACAACTGGAGAATGAGCAAGGCAGAGAAGAGAATAATAGAACAGCTCTTGACACAAGAGGGGACCTAAAGTAGGTGGATCCTACCTAAATGTGTGTAGTCCCGATGTGTGGCTGAGTCCAGGGTTTTTATGGGATCAGAATGGGCGACTGTGTGCTGATCTGTCCATAAATGGACCTGGAAAAAAACCATTAAATTGGCTAAAAGCCAGCCATTGAGGAAGTTCTCACTCTTGGTGTGGACTCTGGCAGCTCAGTTTTCAGGCTTTACGCTGTGTTTTGTTTGAAGATCCAGTTTTACTGGGGCCACACCCATCTGCCTAGAAATTTGTCTGCCTTCTGCTGCCATCGCAAGTACCCACTTTGTTCTGTATTACTAAGATATGAACCTGCACAGTCTTTCTGCACTAAATCATAGATCTGAGGAATTTTTGGAATGGAATACATCTTTTTGTTGATCTTTTTCAACTTCTTACTTAGCGATATCTATAACATGGTAAAATGATTATCAGCCTTAGAATAGGAATAGTGTATTTTCTAGCTCCTTTGCCTTCTAACCATTGATCTGGGTATTTGTTTCTTTGGGGTATACAGAGGTATTTCATTTATTAATTAACATATTGTTTTATATTTTATTGAGATATAATTCACACATAAAATTCACTCTTTTTCAGTGTATATTCGCAGGATTGTGCAAGCATCATCAGTATCTAATTTTAGAATATTTTATCATCCCTTCACTAATAAGCAGAGAAATCTAAATTATAGCCACAATAAGATATCATCTTATTCTAGTCAGAATGGTTACTATTAAAAAGTAAAAAAACAATAGATGTTGGTGAGGATGTGGAGATAACAGAACTCTTATATTCTGTTGGTGGGAATATTAATTAGTTCAACCTCTATAGAAAACAGTATGAAGATTTCTCAAAGAACTAAATACAAAACTATCATTGGATCTAGCAGTTACACTACTGGATATATACTCAAAAGAAAATAGGTCATGATATCAAAAAGATACTTGCACTTGTATGTTTATTGTGGCACTATTCACAATAGCAAAGATATGGAATCAACCCATGTGTCTATCAACAGATGATTGGATTAAAAATGTGGTATATATACACATGAAATACTATTCATCCATTTAAAAAAGTGTCTTTTATAGCAATATGGATACAACTGAAGGTCATTTCCTTAAGTGAAACAAGTCAGATACAGTATAGAAAGAGAAATATTGCATGTTCTTACTTATACGTGGCAGTTAAATAATGTGTACACATGGACAAAGACCATGGGATGATAGACAATTGTGCCTTGGAAGGGTGAAAGGGTAAGAAAGGGGTGGATGATGAGAAATTAAAGGCTCTTGGGGTGATGGATACCCTGAAAGCCTTGACTTCACTACAACATAATCTATGCATGTAATAAAATTGGACTTGTATGCATCTCATACATTTATTTTTTTTAAGAAAGAGAATATTTTTATCATTCCAATGGAAAGCTCATGCTCTTTAGCAATTCTCTCCATTCTCCCATACCTCTCAGGTCCTGGCAACCACTGACTGACTTTCTATCTTTATGGATTTACTTATTCTACATTGTATATAAAAGGATTCACACAATATGTGGCCTTTTTGTTTCTGTCCTCTTTTGCTTAGCATAAAGCAAAACATGTATTACATTTCATTTCTTTTCATTGCTGAATAATATTTCATTGTATGGATGTGACACATTTTATTTATCCATTCATCAGTTGATGGGAAATTGGATTGTTTCCATTTGTGGTCTATTATGAATAATGCTGCTGTGACATTTCTCTGCAAGATTTTGTGTGATCATATGCTTTTAATTCTCTTGGTTATATACTTAGGAGTGAAATTGCTTGATCAAATGATAACTTTGTGTTTAACTTTTTTTAAGGAGCTGACACATTGCTTTCAAAAGTGGCTGCATGATTTAAAATTTCCACTGGCATTGTACAAAGGTTCCAATTATCCTCACTAATGCTTGTCATTGTCTGTCCTTTTGATTATAGCCATCATAGTATGTGCAAATTTGTGTCTCATTGTTGTTTTAATTTGCATTTCCCTAATGATTAATGATGTTAAATATCTTTTCATGTGCTTATTGACCACACCACTTGTATATTGCAGAAATGGCTATTGAAATTCTTTGTCTATTTTTAAATTGGGTTGTTTGTCTTTTTGTTGTTGAATTACAAGAATTCTTTAAATATTCTGGATACAAATCCCCTATCAGATATACAATTTGCAAATAATGCTCCCATTCTGTGGGTGTTTTCACTTTCTTGATGTTGTCCTTTGAAATGCAAAAATACTTTGATGAAGTGTAATTTTATCTATTTTTTATTGCTTTTGGTTTCATAACTAGAAAATCATTGACTAATTCAATGCCACAAAGATTCACTACTATGTTAACTTAAAAGAGTTTTAAAGTTTTAACTCTCATATTTAATACTCTGTTCCTTTTTTAAAAATTAATACTTATATATAGTGTGAGATAGGGACCCTGTTTCATTCTTGTGCATTATATCCAGTTGTCTCAGTGTCATTTTTTCAAGATGGATTTTTGCTCATTGAGCTTCTTTGGTACCCTTGTGAAAATCAATTCACCATAAATGGAAGGGTGCATTTTTGGATTCATAATTCCATTCCATTGACCTATATGTCCGTTCTTATGGAAGTGCCATACTGTATTGATTATGGACACTTTGTATTAAGTTTGGAAATTGGAAATGGGAATCCTCCAACTTTGTCCTTCCTTTTAGAGATTGTTTTAGCTATTTTGGATCCGTTGCATCCATGTGAATTTTAAGATTATTTTGCCAATTTCTAGAAAAAAAGCAGCTGATCCTTTCATAGGAATTGCATCAAATCTATAGATCAATCTGGGGAGTATTGCTATTGTAACAATACTAAGTCTCCCAATCCATACATTAATGTCCTTCCATTTATTTCTTTTTTAGTTTATTTCAATGATTATTTTTATTTTGAATAGGTTTTTGGAGAACAGGTGGTGTCTGGTTTCATGAACAAATTCTTTAGTGGTGATTTCTGAGATTTTGGTACACCAGTCATCTGAGCAGTGTACACTGTACCCAATGTATAGTCTTTTATTCCTCCCCTACCTTCCACCTGAGTCCCCAACATCCATTGTATCATTTGTATGCCTTTGCATCCTCATAGTTTAGCTCCCACTTACAAGCGAAAACATATGATGTTTGGTTTTCCATTCCTGTGTTAGTTCACTTAGAATAAAGGTCTCCAACTACATCAGGTTGCTGGAAATGCCATTATTTTATTACTTTTTATGAATGAGTAGTATTTCATGATATATACATACCACATTTTCTTTACTATTTGTTGATCAGTGGGCATTTGAGCTGGTTCCATATTTTTGCAGTTGTGAATATACTGCCACAAACAGGTGTGTGCAAGTGTCTTGTCCATATAATGACTTCTTTTCTTCTGAGAAGACACACAGTAGTAAAATTGCTGTACCAAATAGTAGATCTATTTTTTAGATTTTTAGGAAGTCTCCATACTGTATTCCATAGTGGTTGTGCTAGTTTACATTCCCAACAGCAGTGTAAAAGTGTTTCCTTTTTACCACATTGACACCAAAATTTATTATTTTTTGAATTTTTAATTATGGCCATTCTTGCAGGAGTAAGGTGGTATGATATGGCATTGTGGTTTTGATTTGTGTTTTCCTGATAATTAATGATATTGAGCATTTTTTTGAATATGTTTTTTGGCCATTTGTATATATACATATTTTGAGAATTGTCTATTCATGTCCGTTGCCCACTTTTTGATGAGATTTTATTTTTTTCTTGATGATTTGAGTTTGATGATTCTGGGTATTAGTTCTTTGTCAGATGCATAGTTTGCAAATATTTTTTTCCCACTCTGGCTTGTCTGTTTACTCTGCTGATTATTTCTTTTGTTGTGCAGAAGTTTTTTAGTTTAATTAAGCTTCATCTATTTATCTTTGTTTTTGTTGCATTTCCTTTTGTGTTCTAAGGCATGAAGTCTTTGCCTAAGCCAATGTCTAGAAGGGTTCTGATGTTATCTTCTAGAATCTTCATGGTTTTAGGTCTCAAATTAAAATGTTTGATCCATCTTGAGTTGATATTTATAAGGTGAGAGATGAGGGTCCAGTTTCATTTTTTTACATGTGGCTTACCAATTATCCCAACACCATTTGTTGAATAGGATATCCTTTCTCCACTTTATGTTTTTGTTTGCATTGTCAATGATTGGTTGGTTGTATGTATTTGGCTTTATTTCTGGGTTCTCTATTCTGTTCCATCAGTCTATGTGCCTATTTTTACACCAGTACCTTGCTGTTTTGGTGACTATGGCATTATAGTATAGTTTAAATTTATGTAATGTGATGCCTCCAGATTTGTTCCTTTTGTTTAGTCTTGCTTTTGGTATTTGAGCTCTTTTTTAGTTCCATGTAAATTTTAGGATTGCTTTTTCTAGTTGTGTGAAGAATAATGATGACACTATTACTAGAATTATATTGAATTTCTAGATTGCTTTTGACAGTATTTGCATTTTCACTATATTGATTCTACCCATCCATGAGCATTGGGTATATTTCCATTTGTTTGTGTCATCTATGAATTTTTTCAGCAGTATATCGTAGTTTTCCTTGTAGCACTTTCACCTTCTTTGTTACATGTATTCCTATTTTTTTTTTTTTTTTGCAGCTACTGTGTTGAGTTATTAATTTTGAAGCAGGATATTTCTCTGACCCCTTCATGGGCCTCATGACAGGAGTGCCTCACTTATTCATCCCACAGTTCTCAACCCCTCACAAGAGGAAGCATGCAGATAAGTGGGTGCAGAAGCCAGGGTGAGTGCTTTTGGGCAATGGCAGGAGCAAAACTTTGTACAGTCCTCATGGCAGCATCTCAGGGGATGCTCACAAGCCCTGACACCCCAGAATGAGTGTTACAGTGCATTTTCACCCTTGCCATCTGTGGATGGTTTAAGTGTTAACAGTTCAATAGAAGGTCAGTGTGACAGCCTTTTACGCCCACATTTGTGGCTCCGAGCTCTTGTCTGGCATCCAGGAAACATGAGGTTGCAAGAATGAATTGAAGATGATAAATACGGGGGGGGGTTATTGCTTATGAAATTGGCTGTTAGTGGGATGGGGAGTTGAAAAGGGGACAGGGTGGGAAGGCAATCCTCCCTTGAACTCTGGCCATCTCTGGCCGGATTCTTCTCTGAAGCTACACCATCAGTTGTCTTTTTGAAGTTAAGCTGTTCCTCTCTGACATCCAACCATAGTCTCTGAGGAACAGCTGCTTCTCTTCTTTTGTTGGCTGAACCTGGGATTTTTATCTGTACAGGACGGGGCTGGGGAAGGACATGAGTAGTTTTGGAAAAGGCAACATTCTAGCGGGAAATCAATGATGTAAGTTCTCACTTTGGGCCATGATATCAGGGTTTTTGGCTTGAGTGTTGGGCCCTAATTAGGGACCCACTCTCTTTTGCCTAGAATTTCCCTTTCTCCTGTCCCTATCGCTTTCCTCCTCTGAAGAGGAACATGTAACTGCATTACAATATGGATGATGACTGGTATTAGCTGTCTCCTACTGACAGGAGGTGTTGTTTTGGGGAGAACAAAACAGTCAGATTTCTCCCAGAAGTCCCCAGCTAAAGGGAGCCACTGTCTGATGCTCTGGTTGTTTGACAGCTTGGAGTTTGAAGGCCTCTAGGCAAGAAGAAACAAGTTTTACAGAGTTAAGTAAGCACGGATCAAATATGTGTATTATACAAAGAGGAGTTGAAAGAATCTTGTGCCAAAGATTACAGAAATAAGAAGTAAAATATGCTAATCATTTTGAAAGTAACATTTTTACCTTGTGGTATAGAATAAAATGAAGGTAACAACAATAATCATAGGCAAGACTATAAAGAGAATATACCTAAAAGGCTAATTATTAACACTTATTTTTTTGTGATTTTTAGCTTGAGATCTCTGATCTCTTCAGATGGATACTTTGGGTGGTCTTCTGGGTTGACGGCAGTAACTTCATCAGCTTTCCAGGCCTTTACTTGGGTATAATAAATCCAAGGACATATTCTAGTGACCTTCACAGCTGTAGGAGTATAAACAAGTACAGTGTAAAGTTCCTTCCAACCTGGATTTATAGATGGGTTCAGTAGAGGTGGCCCCAGTTCATGGGATTGGGTCTCCGACAGTTGCTCCAGTTCCTGTTGGATATGGGCCAAAGAAGATACACATTTAATTAGATCAGAGATTTCTTTGTTAAGCAGCAAATGATTGGTGAGAAAAGGCTGTCCATCATTTCAAAAGGACTCAAACCTATCTTTGAATGGATGTTTTTAATATGTAGTAGGGCTATGATGAGAAGGGTAGTCTAGGGAAGATGAGTCCGAGGGAAATAGTTTTCTCAGGTGCCTTTTTATAGTATCATTTGTCTTTTCTGTCTTTCCTGAGCATTGCTGTCTCCAAGCACAATGGAGATGGCAGTGTATTCCTAGTGCCTTTGCAATTCCCTGGGTGATATCTGCCTTGAATAAGGGGCCATTATCTCTCTGAAGGTACTTAGGGAGGACAAGGCAAGGAATTATCTCATTGATCAGTACTTTGATCACCTCAGAGGTTTCTTTTTCCCCATGGAAATGGCTCTACCCAGTTAGTGAAGGTATTCATTCTAGATGGATGTTGGATGCTCCTTGCCTTTGGCATATGTGTTAAATCCATTTGCCAGTTTTCCCTCAGGTAGCCTCCTGTCCTTTGGGTTTCTGGGTGCCAAATCTGTCGATTGAGGGGATGATTTTTAAGGCAATTCTTGCAAGCATTAACAACCTGTTTATCCATTTGTGTCAGGTTTTTACCTGAGAACAATCTCTGGGCCATTTGAAAGGCTTTTTCCTTACCTAGGTGAAAGGCCTGGTGAAGGCTTTTAAGAACTTTCCATTGGTTGGCAGCCAGTAGATGAAGCCTGGCATCCTCCAATTGTAGACATCCTGAGGACTGAAAGATATATCCCCAAGTGGTGCCCCATTCCATTTCTGCAGGAGAATATTGAAATTTTATTTCTCTGACCGTGCCCTCCCAATCAGTGGGGCTTCAAGTGGATCAGAAATCTGGAGCCCTGTCTCTACTGATTTAGCTACTTGGTCTTCCAATCTATTTCTCTCAGTTACTTTATCCATTCCTTTTGTGAACCTTTACATTATGTTACTGCCACTTCCAATGGGATGAAAACTGAGGATGATAGTCTATAAATTTCCTGATGATATTTAATGGGAGACCAATTAGCTGTGAGAAAGTTCATCTCTTTCCAGATAGCAGCATGGGCATGGAGGTCTAGGGAAGCATACTTAGAATCAATGTAAATGTTAACTGCTTTCCCTTTGCTTAATTTGAATGCCCTCATGAAGGCAATTATCTCAGCTAGTTGAGCACTTGTGCCTGAGGAGAGAGACGGGCTCTCAGAAGTATCATTCAGAATAGTTATAGCATACCCTGCTTTATGGATCCCTTGTTTTACAAAAGAACTTTTTTTCCATAAAGAAAATTTGTTCTGGGTTCTCTAAGGGGTTTCCTAGAAGTCCCCCCTGGCTGCATGCTACTATTTGTTCACAGTCATGTTCAAGCTCCCAGCTTCCCCTGGAAGGAAGGTGGCTGGGTTTAGGGAGGGACAGGTTCTTAATTGGACTGCAGATCCCTCTAATAGTAGAGCTTGATCCCTGAGGAGGCAGGATTAGCCAAAGACTCCCCTTAGAAGACCAAAGTCCTGCCACATTATGCAGAATATAGATGGTTGTTATTCCCTACGTTTAGCTTAGTAGCCTTTGGTACCAGAAAGGCTACTGCTGCAACTGCCTGGAGGCAGGCCAGCCATCCTTTGGCTACAAACTCAAGCTCCTTACTTAAGTAGTCTACAGGCTTCTGGGCTGGACCACAGATGTAAGTTAGAACTCCCAGGGCCATTCCCTTTCCTTCTGACATGTAAAGATTAAGCATCTTCCCTGTGGGGAGACTAAGGAATGGTGCCTTAAGCAAGGCTTGCTGTAGTTGGTAAAAGGCCTTTCTGGCCTCTGGTTCCCAAATTAGTGAGTTTTAGCTACCCACCTTTATTAGGTGATATAAGGGATGAGCTATTCACTGTACCCAGGTATCCATAGCCTGCAGAATCCTGTAATGCTTAAGAATCTCCTTAGTTGCTTGACCATTTTGGGGAAAGGAAAGGAGGAACTGGGATTAATCCTTTTTCTGCTCAGTGCCCTGGTTCACTCTGACAAGACAAGGCCTAGGTATTTAAGTCTGACAGAGCTGTTTTAGATTTGGAAACCTTATATTCTCTGCTAGCCAGAAAATTTTAAGAAGAGTCTTACTGCTCTCCTGAGAGATTTCCTCAATTGAAGTGCAGAGGGGAATGCCATCTATGTACTGTAAAACTTTAACCTGAGGATAAAGGAACTCAGACAGTTCTTTTGACAATACTTTTCCAAATAAGGGTCGGCTGTCTCAGGGTCCCTGAGGTAACACCATCCGGTTTAAATGAGTGGTATGATTGGAGGGATTCTCAGATGCAAACAAATGTTGGGAGTTGGGGTGCAATGGTATGCAGAAGGCGACATCCTTTAGATCCAGTACTGTGAACAATTTAGTTCCCTCAGGGATTTGAGCTGTAGGGTATGTGGATTGGGAACCACCAGGTGAATTGGAACCACAGCTTCATTAATGAGGTGGAGGTCCTGAACTAGTCTCCATTCCCCATGGGGTTTTTGTGCCCCCAATATTGGGATATTAAAGTGCTTTTCCAGAGTTTGAGGAGGACTTGCAACCTGAAGTTACCAATGATGACTTCTAGTCCTTTTCTCACTTCTGGTTTCAGGAAATATTGTTTCTGGTTAGGAAAGGAGGTGAGATCCTAAGGTGGATGCAGATCGGTATGGTGGTTGTCACTAGGCCAATTTTCCCTTGAATTGCCCAAACTTCTGGGTTAATATCTGTCGCCACTAGGGAGAGACAAAGAGTTTGTCCTGGGGCCATCAGGATGGTGGTCCCCCCATGGGTCAGAACATTCCTCCCCAACAGAGGAGTGGGCTTTCTGGCATAATTAGAAAGCCATGAGTGAATAAAAGGTCTCCCCAACTGCAATTAAGGGGTTGGGAAAAATATTTAATTAAAGGACTTCCTGAAACACCACTCACTGGTCATGGTAAGAGAGTAGAAGGGGCCTGGATTGGAGAGAAGAACCGAGAAACCAGCCATGGTGACCAGAAGGACATCACTTTCTTCCCTTCAGTTTCCAAAATTACCTGGGGCTCCTGTATGGTAATGGTGGTCTAGACCACCAGAGCTGGGGAGAGGAGCCCTGGGAGTCATCAGTCCTGCTGGACCACTTGGGAGATTGGCTCTGGACCCACTGAGCAGCATCCCTGGTGACAGTCCACCTTCCAGTCATCCCCATTGCAGATTGGACAGGGTCAAGGTGGGTTCCTCATGCTGTCTGGGCAATCCTTCCTAAAATTCCCTGGCTTACCACATCTGTAACAGTTAACGGGTGTACCTCAGGGATTCTGGGTTTGTGGGCTTGCTTGGTGGCCATTAAAGCCCCTACCTCTTTCCTCTGTCTGTCTCTGTGTCTGTCTCTGTCTCTGTCTTTCTCTCTTGTCTCCCTATCTCTATTATAAAAGATGGAGATGGCCACTTTCAAGAGGTTCTCTAAAGTACTATCTGGTCTCAAAGCCCATTTCTGCAGTTTCCTCCTGATACCAGGGGATGCCTGAGTAATACATTTATCCTTTAGTAATACATGTATCCATTAATACATTTAGGGATTAGTTGTCCGTCAACTGAATTAGGAGATAGAGAGGTGTGCTTTATCAAAGCCCCTCTTAGCCTTTCCAGGAAGGATTGAGCTTCGTATCACATATAATGTCAGGGAGGGGGCTGATCCTGATCCAATTGGGACAGAAACAGTACCACTGGGTGGTGCTAAGTGGGATCCCAATGATGAGATGGGAGAATGGAAGAGGAGACACTTTCGGGTGTGCATAATGAAGGACTAGAACTAAGCCTGTCAATTATACCAAGCTATCCATGATAGACCAGGGATTTCATGAAAATCAGCAGGGCCCTCACAGGGATCTGCCCTCTTCTCAGAATTTTCCTGCCTTCTGTCCCTATGAATTGATTCTTAGCTTGGTTGCTATTGGTGTATAGCAGTGCTACTGATTGTGTAAATTGATTTTTGTATCCTGAAACTTTACTGAATTCATTTATTACACCTAGGAGATTTTTGGATGAGTCTTCAGGGTTTTCTAGTTATATGATGATATCATTGGTAAACAGCAATCGTTTGACTTCCTCTTTACTGATTTGGATACCCTTTAATTTTCTCTTCTCTCATTGCTTTGGTTAGGACTTCCAGTACTGTGTTGAATAGAAGTAGTGAAAGTGGGCATCCTTGGCTTGTCGCAGTTCTCAGAGGAATGCTTTCAACATTATTTCATTCAGTATAATGTTGGCTGTGAGTTTGTCATAGATATCTTTCATCGCCTTAAGATATGTCCCTTCTATACCAGTTTTTCTGAGAGTTTTAATCATAAAGCAAAGTTGGATTTTTATCAGATCTTTTCTGTGTCTATTGAGATGATCATGTGATTTTTCTTTTTAATTCTGTTTATTTCTGTTTATTTTTAATTCTGTTTAATTCTGTTTTTTCTTTTTAATTCTTTTTAATTCTGTGGTATATCATGTTTATTGATTTATGTATGTTAAACCATCTTTGAATCCCTGGTATGAAACCAACTTGATCATGATGGATTATCTTTTTGATATGCTGTTGGATTTGGTTAGCTAATGTTTTGTTGAGGATTTTTGCATTGATGTTCATTGGAGACATTGGTCTGCAGTTTTCTTTTTTGTTATGTCCTTTCCAGGTTTTGGTAGTAGGGTGACAGTGGCTCCATAAAATAATTCAGGGAGAGTTCGCTTTATCTTTTGGAATAGTTTCAATACAATTGGTATCAAATCTTCTTTGAATGGCTGATAGAATTCAGCTGTGAATCCATCTGGTCCTAGACTTCTTTTGGTTGGCAATTTTTTAATTACCATTTCAATCTTGCTATTTGTTATTGGTCTGTTCAGAGTTTCTATTTTTTCCTGTTTTAATCTAGGAGGGTTTTATATTTCCAGGGATTTATCCATCTCCTCTAGGTTTTTTACGTCATGCACATAAAAGTGTTTATAATAGTCTTGAATGATCTTTTGTATTTCTGTGATATTTCCTGTTTTGTTTCTAATTGAGCTTATTTGGATCTTCTCTCTACTTTAATCTCATTAACGTTCTATCGGTTTTGTTTATCTTTTCAATGAACCAGCTTTTTGTTTCATTTATCTTTTGCACTTTTTTTGTTTCAATTTCATTTAGTTCTGCTCTGATCTTTGTTTTTGCTTTTCTTCTGTTGGGTTTTGGTTTGGTTTGTTCTTGTTTCTATAGTTTCTTAAGATTTGACCTTAGATTGCCTGTGTGTGCTCTTTCATACTTTTTGTTGCAGACACTTAATGCTGTGAACTTTCCTTTTTGCACCACTTTTGCTGTATTCCTGAGGTTTAGTTAGGTTGTTTCACTGCTATTGTTCAGTTCAAATAGATTTTTAATTTCCATCTTGACTTTATTGTTGACCCAAGGATCATTCAGGAGCAGACTATTTAATTTCCTTCCATTGGCATGTTTTTGAGGGTTCCCTTTAGAGTTGATTTTCAATTTTATTCTACTATAGTCTGAAAGAATACTTGGTATGATTTTGATTTTCTTAAATTTATTGATGATTATTTTGTGGCCTATCATATAGTTTATCTTGGAGAATGTTCTATGTGCTGATGAATAGAATGCGTATTCTGCAATCATTGGGTAGAGTGTTCTGTAAATATCTGTTAAGTCCATTTGTTGAAGGGTATAGTTTAAATCCATTGTTTCTTTGTTGACTTTCTGTCTTGATGAGAGTTCAGTCAGTGGAGTATTAAAGTTCCCACTATTCTTATGTTGCTATCTATCTCATTTATTGGGTCTAGTAGTAATTGTTTTTTAAATTTGGAATCTCCCGTGTTAGGTGCATATATATTTACGATTGTGATATTTTCCTGTTGGACTAGTCCTTTTATCATTATATGATTTCCTTCTTTGTCTTTTTAACTGGTGTTTTTCTTTAAAGTCTGTTTTGTATAATATAAGAATAGATACTTCTGTTGGTGTTTGGTGTTCATTTGCATGGAATATATTTTTCTACCCTTTAACCTTAAGTTTATGTAAGTCCTTATATGTTAGATGTGTCTCTTGAAGACTGCAGAAGCTTGCTTGGTGAATTTTTATCCATTCTGCCATTCTATATCTCTTAAGTTGAGCATTTAGATCATTTATATTCAGTGCTAGTATTGAGATATGAGGTACTTTTCTATTCATCATGCCATTTGTTGCCAGAATGCTTTTTTTCATTGTATTATTATTTTATATGCCCTGTGAGATTTACACTTTAAGAAGGTTATATTTTGGCATTTTGAGAATTCATTTCAAATTTTTGACCTCCTGTAGTAGTTCTTGTAGTACTTGTTAGGTAGTGAACAATTCTCTCAGCCTTTGTTTGTTTAAAAAAGACGTAATCTTTCACTCATTAATGAAGCTTAGCTTTGCTGCATACGGTATTCTTGGCTGATAATTTGGTTTTTAAGAAGGATAAAGATAGGACCTCAATCTCTTCTAGCTTATAGGGTTTCTGCTAAGAAATCTGCTGTTTGTCTGACAGGTTTTCCCTTATAGGCTATCTGATGTTTTTGCCTCACAGCTCTCAAGTTTGTTTCTTTGGTTTTGGCTTTAGATTACCTGATGACTGTGTGCCTAGGTAAAAATCTTTTTGTGATAAATTCCTCGGGTGTACTTTGAGCTTCTTGTACTTGTATGTCTAGATATCTAACAATGCCAGGGAAGTGTTCCTTGATTATTCTCTCCAATATGTTTTCCAAACTTTTAGATTTCTCATCTTTCTAATGAACACTAATTATTCTTAGGTTTTGTTATTTAACATAATCCCAAACTTCTTGGAGGCTTTGTTCTTCTTTGTCTTTGCTGGATTAGGTTAATTTGAATGCTTTGTCTTTGAGCTTTTAAGTTCTTTCTTTCTTTAGAAAGGGGTTATGGGGAGATTATGACTTCCTCTGCTGCATCATACAGGTCACCAGGGAAGTGGGGGAATACTGGCAGTGACCTGCCTCTCCCAGCTCTTATGTAGGCGGAAAGGCTCACTTTCACCGTGCCCTGCCAATGGCACTGAGTTTATATTGAGACAGCCAGTGAGCAGGGATGAGTTCTTGTCCCTGGCTACAAACCTCCCCACTGAGAAAGCAAGCAGGGCTTTCAGGTCTTTTCCATCTCTGCCTGCCATGGCTTCTGTGCTCATACCTGCACTTCTCATTCACTGCCCCCACCAATTCTACCCAGGAAAAGCTGTGCTCAATCAAAATTATTAAAAAGTTCACCTGAAAGTTTTCTTCTTCCTGTGGTCCTTCTCCAGTTCTACTGGTAGTCCTTCCCAGGGACCCCTGTGAGATGATGTCAGAAATGGCTTCCCTGGGAACCAGGAGTCCTGCTGAACCAGCTCTTCTCACTACTTCTTCTACTTTTATATTTCACTTGGCTCTCTAAATTTGTTTTAGCTTTAGGAAGTTTAAATCTTTCTCCTGTGATCTTGATTTTTAGGTTCCTCAGTGAGAATCTGTGTTGAGAGGTAGACTTTCTCCCTCTCACACTTTGGACAGTCAGTTTTTCAGCTGTCTCACAGAGTTTGCAGCAGCAAGCTGCTTCTTTCAAAGGGTTTGTAATTTTTGGTTTTATTCTGTTTTCCCAGTATGTTCCTGCAGTATGCCTTGGAGCAAAATTTCATAATGTGAGTCTCCACATGTTGTTCTGTTAATGAGTGGGAGCTGCAAGTGATTCCTGCCTCCTATCATCCATACTTTTCTCAGTTATGTTTCATAGTATCCAGTGTACAAGTGATCCATGTTTTATGTTAAATTTATTCCTGTTTTATTCTGATACTTTTGTAAACATAATTGTTTTTCTTAATTTCTTATTCAGATTATGTGTTGCTAATGTACAAAAATACAATTAATCTTTGCAACTGAGCTTGTATTCTGCAACTTTGCTGTACTTACTAGTTTTAGTAATTTTTGTGTCAATTTCTTAGTTCTTTTAAAATACAAGATCATAAATAGGGATGATTTTATTTCTATTTTCTGATTTTAGAAGGAA
The DNA here is from genome assembly GCF_001604975.1 of Cebus imitator. Lineage (NCBI taxonomy): Eukaryota > Metazoa > Chordata > Mammalia > Primates > Cebidae > Cebus > Cebus imitator. Next base: position 4,799,109 of record NW_016107322.1, read on the forward strand.
AGCATTCAATCCTTCATAGTTAGGTATGATGTTAGCTGTTGTTATTTTATAGATGGCCTTTATGCAGTCAGAAAAGTTTTCTTCTTTTTCTAGCTTGATAAGTGTTTTTTATCATGAAGTGATGTAGGATTATTCAGATGCTTTTACTTTATCTATAGAAATGATCATGTGCTTTTAGTTTTCATTGGTTTTCATTGTGTTAGTATGGTGCATCACATTAGTTGATTTTCGTATATTTAGCCAAATTTGTACTCTTGAGATAAATCCCAGCTAATCATGGTATGTAACTTTTTTAAAGTGTTACTTTGGTTTGCTGGCATTTGAAGATTTTGTATTAATATTCATAAGAAACATTGGTCTGTAGGATTTTTTTGTTGTTATGATTTCTTTGGTTTGATATTATGGTAATACTGGTCAAATAAAATAAACTGGGAAGTGTTTTCTCATCTTCTGTTTTTTTTGGAAGAGTTTGTGAAGGATTGATGTTAATTCATTTTTAAATATGTAGTAAACTTAACCGGGGAAGACATCCAAGTCTGGGCTTTTCTTTGTGGGATTTTTAAAAATGTTAACTCAATATTTCTAATTATTACAGATCTCAGATTTTTCTTTCTTTCAGAATCAGTTTTGCATCTTTTCAGGATTTTGTCCATTTTGTCTAGGTTATTCAATTTTTTTAGCATACGATTGTTCAAATCATTCTCTTATATTCTTTCAAAATAAAAGTTCTGTAAGTTTGTCAGTGATGTCCCTTTTTTCACTTTTGATTTTAATAATTTGAATCTTCTTTTTTTCGCTCATGGTCAATCTAGCTAAAGGTTTGCCAGTGTTGACTTTTTCTCTTTCTTTTTCTTTTTTTTTTTTTTTCAACACAGAGTCTCATTCTGTCACTCAGGCTAGAGTGCAGTGGGATGATATCAGCTCATTGCAACCTTTGCCTCCGAGGTTCAAGCGATTCTTCTGCCTTAGCTTCCCGAATAGCTAGGTTTACAGGTAAGTGCCACCATGCCAGGCTAATTTTTGTATTTTAGTAGAGAAGGAGTTTAACCATGTTGGCCAGGCTGGGCTTGAACTCCTGGCCTCAAGTGATCCCATCTTGGCCTGCCAAAGTGCTGGGATCACAGGTGTGAGCCACCGTGCCTGCCCAATGTTGTATTTTTCAAATAAACAAATATGGTTTTGTTTATTTTTTAAAAGTTTTTTTTTTTTTTTGTATTATCTATTTTACTTGCTTCTGCTCCAATCTTTATTATTTNTTTTTTTTTTTTTTTGTATTATCTATTTTACTTGCTTCTGCTCCAATCTTTATTATTTCCTTCCTTCTGCTTGCTTTGGTTTTAGTTTACTCTCTCTCTCTCTTTGGTTTCCTATGGTAGAAGACTGTATTATTGATTTAAGAACTTTCCTTTATAATACAGGCATTTACAACTATAAATTTTTCTCTAAGTACTGCTTTAGCAGCATTTATAAATTTTGGTGATGCTTTGTTTTTGTTTTCATTCATCTCAAAATATTTATAATTTGCCTTGAGATTTCTTCTTCGGCCCTTCTTTTACAAGGATGTTTAATTTCTACATATTTGTAAATTTCTCAAATTTCTTTTGATAGCTGATTTCTAATTTCTTTCATGGTTGAGAAACACATTTTGTATGATTTTAATCATTTTATATTTATTAAGGCTTCATTATGACCTAATATGTGATTATAATGGAGAATGTTCTATGCACACTGAAGTATAATGTGTATTCTGCCAGTGTTGGGAAATATTCTATATATTTCTATTAGACATAGTTGTTTTACAGTATTGTTAAAGCATCTGTTTCTTGGCTGATTTTCTACCTGTTACTGAAAGTGAGGTATTAAAGTCATAAATTGTTTTGTTGAATTGTCCATTTCTCCACCCAATACTATTGTTTTTTGCTTCACGTATTTGAGGTGCCTTCGTCAGTGCATACATATTTTTACTTGCTTTGTTTTCCTGATGGCTTGCCTGTTTCATCATTATAATATGCCCATTTTTGTCTCTGATTTCACTTTTAAAGTCTATCCTATCTATATTTTTGGATTTTGGTTTCTTTGGACTGGTATTATAATAATACTGGTCAAATAAAATAAACTGGGTAGTGTTTCTCATCTTCTATTTTTTTGGAACAATTTGTGGAGGATTTATATTGATATAGCTACTTGAGTTCTCTTTTGCTTACTATTTGCGTGATATACACTGTTTCATCCTTTAATTTCAATTTATATGTCTTTGAATCTAATGTGTACCTCTTGTAGATGGAATATAATTAGATTTTTCCTTTTAGTTGTTTTGTCAATCTCTGTCCTTTGAATAAAGTGTTTCATCCATTTGCATTTAATGTTTTTACTAAAAAGGTAGGATTTATGTTCACCATGTTGGTATTGGTTTGTGTTTCATGTCTTTTTTGTTCCTTAATTCCTCCATTACTGCCTTATTTTTTAAAAATAGAAATTTTCTAGTATATCACTTTAATTTCCTTATTGCTTCTTTTACTATATTTTAAAAGGTATTTTGTTATTAGTTGCCCTAGAGATTATACTTAGTAATTACAACTTTGAAATTCCCAGTTTGGATTTCAAAATTGTACAAAAATTTAGTTTCACTAGACTCAGTGCAGTGGGTCATGCCTGTAATCCCAGCACTTTGGGAGGCTGAGGTGGGCTGATCATGAGGTCAGAAGATCCAGACCATTCTGGCTAACACGGTGAAACCCTGTATCTACTAAAAATAAAAAAAAATTGACTGGATGTAGTGGCACGTGTGTGTAGTCCCAGCCACTTGGGAGGCTGAAGCAGAAGAATCACTTGAATCTAGGAGATGAAGGTTGTAGTGAGCCAAGATCACATCACTGCACTCCAGCCTGGGTGACAGAGGGAGACTCCATCTCAAAAAAAAAAAAAAAAAAAAAAATTATGTTTTACTATATAGCTCCATTCTCTGACACCTTTTTTGTGCTATTATTATCATAAAATTATAAAAATACATGATCAAACTTGAGTATTTATAAATACCTTAAAACTTTAGTTTCCTCACCTGGAAAGATGGAGAAGTAATGACAGTTATGATCTGAAAGTGCTATTGTTATAACAACAACTTAGTTATTGTTATTAGTAAGGATGAATCGTTATTGTTATTAGCAAGGTCTTAGTACGAACTCAAAACATGTTTTATAAAGTTGATGAAGATGGTAGATAATTAATTGGCCACTCTAATACCCTAAGGGAAGGAAAATTTTTTGCCTAACAGGGAGATTTCTCTTTTCCCATTTAAAAATGGTCTTGTTTTAAAGATCTTCTCTATATCCTTGTCTGGGATTTTCTACATGTTGATTCCAGACTAATCTCCTGGCACCCTATAAATAAAGTTTTTCTGCCCCTTCTACTTGGAATTTCTTTATTTGGCTTCTCTAAACCACTTATTTTAAACACTAGTTATACAGTTAGTGTTTATGAGCTCTTTTGCAATGAATATTACACAGTGTTCTTCTCAAAAATGCCATTACCATGGATGTCGTCTTTGACCTGATTGTTTTTTTCTCTATACTAATCAAAATTTTTATTGCTTTTTATAAATATGAAGCCTAAGACTAGTCTTATTAAAATATGAATAAAATTATGAAATAATTATGGCTTAAATTAAATTAAAATGGTCTTTATGGGATTTTATGGCCATCCAACCACATTTGAAGTTATATATAATAGGATCATGCTTCAAAGCAACCTTTGAAACTCAATGTGCTTATATATTCTCTGTACCCACTTAATCCCATCAATGAAAAAATGCAAGAAGTCCTCAAAGAACATTGAAAATGTGTTCTGAGAATCTTGTGAGAAAGCCATATACAACACATTCATATTAAAATAAGAGAGTAAATTGAGGTGTAAAATTTATTGGTCACTTCTCTTCTTGTGTAGACATAACTCAATCCTGTTCAAAAGTTTTTTTTTTTTTTTCATGGTGTTTTGGATCAATACATACCTCCCTCATTTTTGTTTTTAGCCATGGAAAGCTATACTGAAAAGCTCCCAATGCCTTTCCCTTTACAAATAAAAAAGCTGTTTATATCCAATTATGTGTCAGGAGTCAAAAACTCAAAGAGTTTCACCTGCAAGTGGAACTCCACATCCTGCCCTCCACTTACACGCTCTCTACGACACCTTGTCCATGGTTTATAGAAATCCTGGAATCCTAGAAATTCAACCAATATTGATGCTTTTCCCTTCCTCGTCATCAACTCTCAGAGAGAACAATGGTGTCATGTTTTTATTAACTGAAAGTTGATATTTCTGACAATCCTGCACACTCAGAAAACAGTGAAGAAAGCCTGCACTTCAGCTTTACTGGTAGTGAATTTTTTTTTTTTTTTTTTTTTTTTTTACCATATCTTAAAATCATTGAGAGAAGGGACAATAGTTGAGTCTCCAGAGGCTAGATAATTGTCTGAACCCCACTCCAAATTTAAGAAATTATTGATAATGAAACCAAGAACAAAGACATGTAAAGAAAAAGCATAAAACCCATGAAACAAAAACAAATCTACTACAACAATTAGAATTGGCTACGAATAAGATTAGGAATCTGACATCATCTTTTGTAAGTTGTAAGACAAACTTTTAGTTATCTTTGCTTAATTAAATAGAGTCTGTGTGGTATAAAGAAAAGAATACAGTCTTCTTTTCATAAATGTCTTTAGATTTCAGCCTCACCATTGTCTAGCTGAACGTGAACATAGTAATACAGTCCATAAAAGGCAAAAATTATTATTAATAAAAAGGAATAATGATAATCTCTAGGAAAAGCCCCAGTAGGTTTTGATTTTTAAAGTCCCACATAACAGATTTCTAACAGAGCTCTTCAGTGGAGCTCCCTAAAATCACTGTATGTCATAATATACCACTGTTTTTTATAATTATAAGACTGGCATTTCAAGTGAACATAGAATGTTAAAGCTAGCAGACAATACATGGTAGCCAACATGATAGTAAGCACTAGATCAAACTAAAGCAATTGTAAATATATATATATATCTGTGAGGTAAGACTCCTGATATATTCAGCTGCTAGAATACTTCATTAGTGAAATCTAGATTCATCATTTTCTAAAACTGACAAGTGCGTTAGAGGCCATCTATTTTATGAGATGCACCACACCAACAGAATCAAAATTAGGCACAGCAACACTGTATACCTGATACTGTTCTTCTGCTTTGCTTACTCTGGGCAGTATAATTTGGAAAAACAGTTAGAAAGTGTATAAATATTTGTAACCTACCTTCCTCCCTCCCTCCCTCCCTCTCTCTCTCTCTCTCTCTCTCTCTCTCTCTCTCTCTCTCTCTCTTTCTTGTCAGGGTCTTGCTCTGGAGTGGACTTTAATGGTGGCAAAAGAAATCCTACATTATGCCAAGTGCCATGGCTCATGCCTGTAATCCCATAACTTTGGGAGGCCACGGTGGATGGATCACGAGGTCAGGAGATTGAGACCATCCTGGCCGAACATGCTGAAACCCTGTGTCTACTAAAAATACAAAAATTAGCTGGGCATGGTAGCAAGCACCTGTACTCCCAGCTACTCAGGATGCGGAGGCAGGAGAATCACTTGAACCCAGGACGTGGGGGGTTACAGTGAGCTGAGGTCGTGCCACTACACACCAGCTTGGTGACAGAGCAAGACTCTGTCTCAAAAAAAAAAAAGAGGAAAAAAAAGAAATCCTACATTATGTGATGGGATGGATGACAGACAATGGAGACTTGGAAGGGTGAGGGGATAAAAGGAGGGTGGATGATGAGAAATTACTTCATGGATACAACGTACTTTATTTGGGTGATGGATACACTAAAATCTTTAACTTCACCACCACACAATCTACACAGATAAGAAAATTGCACTTGGACCCCATAAATTTATATAAATAATTTTAAAAAAAGGAAATCCTATATTATGTGATAAAATGATGCTTAATTATAAACAAGTAAAATTAACTATCTTGGAGTTCTAATAAAATTTTTATTTCATCTCATGAAGAAACACAAACTATTTTCTCAGAGTTTGAATCTGGTTTTGTTTGAATACCTGTTCCCTTTGCTTTCCTGATTCACTTTTTCATTCTAAAGTGTTGTCCCACTGCCTTTCATAGTTCAATGTCTTATTTGTGTACTTGGCTTCTAATTCTCACCCTCTATTAGTAGGCTTGCTCAAATTACAGCCTTTATCACTCAATAGTTAGAGATGATTGACTTTTTCTCTTAGGTTGCTAGAATTCTTGCTGTTTTATGCATTATCAAAGTATTTATTCTCTTATGCAAACTGCCCAGTGACAGTTAAAATTTCTGTCCCAAAGTATTTCATACCCCTTCTATTTGTATTTCTTGGTGAGTGCCAGTCACATGGTTATACCTCATATAAAGGAGCAAGACAGTGAAAGCATGCCTTAGAATCTTTCCATATTTGGTACTCATGATTTCACAATGGTCCACTCTATTGGCTTTTTGCTGTGCATGTTGTGTCTTGGTTTTTCTCTTTGGATACTGTGGACAGTTGGAAGATTTGCTTAGAAATATCCACTCATCCTTGAATGTAGTGTGTAAGCCAGCCTATCAGTCCGTTGTTCTCCCTGCCAAGCACAGTCACAAAATGTTATTTGAAGATGTGCATCACTGCTTCCTTAAGCTATTATTTCAGCAAAATACTGCTCTCCTTTAACTCATGTGGCTATTTGGCTCTAATCTTTTATAAGGCCACTTCAGTTAAGAGGTATGTGAGTTATGTCAAAAAAATTTCCTTTCAAGATCCTGTCTTGGCATTGTTGCTGACTTAATTAGTAAAACTGGGTGATCTTGAATATGTTGTTTACTCTCACTAGGCTTTATATGTCTTACCTGCTATGAAAGTTGTAATTTTTTTCTATGTATGGTTCTTCTAACTCTTGGTTATGCCACTTCACTCCACGGCCCCCACTAGTCTCACCATAGAAATCATGAGCATTTTCCCTTAGGAAGAAAGATCAATATTCAGAGAGCTTCTCTTCATCATGTTGCCAGGAGCACATATTCCTCATAACAATAAAAGATTATAAAATATAATATGAAATGAGTGTAACTTTAATTAAAAATACCTTCCTCTTGCTAATTCTATAGTCAAAATGCAAAATTAATAGGATTTTTTTGGGTTTGCTTTTAATGATCTTTGGACACTTTCCAAACTGTTTCTTCTTTTTTTTTTTTTGGTCGGGGTGGGAGGACACTCACTGACGATGATAAATCAGTTGAGACTTGCTAAAGTAGAAATGTTTACATTTCCTAGGAAGCTTCATGTTTCCCTCTAACTGAATGTGACATATTCTCCTTGTAATATATTCAGGTTGAATTGAATTCAACCTTGAAATGTATTTATTTTTACATTCATTACACAAGTTTTGAACAACTTTGGCATCTAAATGAATGCATTTTTATCTCACTAAAATGAAAAAAAAGAAATTCCTAAAAAAAATTACCTCTTCTGCTTGATTTGAAATTGCACCTTGTAGATCAGTTAATCTTAAGTTCATACTATCAGTGGACTTTCCCAAAAATAGCCAGTTAAGTTTTTCTGGGAATGAAGTCTCCTAGTTTACTTACTCCCCAATTACTATTTTTATATGAGTTTAAATGTTTATAGAAATGGAAGTTTTTTTTTAATGGAACAAAGATTATTTATATAAAAGTAAAAACACTTAAAATTGTAATATACTTAAATTTTTTATTTGTATCACACTTATTAATGTTTAAAATGCCTTGACATCTTGATGATCTTTCTGAAAAAGCCTAACGGAACAATATTTATATCCAAATGGTTGTGTTTAGACAATAACTACTTGGAGGTCTGCTATCTTTTAGTCTGAAATATTATGTGCTTATTTTTTAAAGCATCAATTCAAAATGTTCATTATTTCAGATGTAGCAATTTTGTAACAGTTATTTGTAAAATGATTCCAGTTGGTTTATGTCAAAGTTCTTAGTATCAATTTTCTCTGTTCTTTTAGAAGTAGTTTCAAGCTCTTTTAGTTAACCTATTGCAGTATTATAAACCACTCCAAAACTTAGAAACTGAAAATAACTGTTTTTTTTACTCATAAATCTGTGGGTCAGGAATTCAGGCAGTGCTCAGATGGGATGGCTTGTCTCTGTTTAACCTGGTATTGACTGCGAAAGTTCACCTGGGGCCAAGGGATCCAAGATAGTCCACTGGTGATGAATGCTGGCAGGGTCTTTCGGTCCTCCTACAAGCGTCTTGGCTCTCTCTTCACGTGGTCACCCATCATTCAGTTGTGTTGCCTGAGTTTCTTTTTTCTTTTTTTTGCCAGGCACTGTATGTATTGTTTTATTTAATCTTTACAAATCTGTGAGGTAGTTGCTGTTTTTACTTATTACAGGCAGGGAAGCTAAGATAGAGTTACATGAAGAAGATGGCTCAAGGTCACACAGTCAATAAATGGCAGGGCTATTGCCTGAGTTTCTTTATGTAAAAGATACAATTCTGCAGGAACTAACAAAAATATTGCAAGACCTCTTAAGACACAGACCCATAGGTGCATAGGGTCACTTCCACCACATTCTACTGGTCAAGCAAATTGCAAGGATATCTTAGATTGAAGGAAGTAAAAATAGACTGTACCCCTTGCTAGGATGGGTGCCACAGTTCTATTGCAAAGGAGCACATGGGAAAGCAGGTATTATTGTAGCCATTTTGGAAAACAATATACCACAAACAGAAATGAATAAATTTCATGTCTGAGGCTATAACTTTATGCTCTTCTGCCCAAATTATAAACTGTTTACCATATGAAAATCTATATCTTTGTATTTCTGTTTGGAAGCTGTTGAATGTCTCAATAAATAGAACTGAAGAGTTCACCATCCTGTCTTCCAAATCTTTGGTAGTTTGATATTGTTTGGAGTATGCCTCACAAAGCAAATGAGTGTGGGAACACTATTAGCAGTATCAGAGCATTCATTCTTCAAACATGTCTTGAGGACTCACTATGGTTAAGTTTGGTTCCAGGCACTGGATATACAAATAAAGATAAATGGGAAATGGTTGTTTTCTATAGCATTTGACTTATTGATCACAGCTTTTCAATTCCTTGTCATGATAACATGCATTCACAGCCTTGTCTCAGGCTGCCCCCTGATGTTGGGTTTGTTCATATGATTTGCTTTTGCCAAAGGGATGTTAGCAGATGTGACGTAAGCAGTTGTACAAAATGTGCTTGTGCAGTGCAGCTTGATTTATTTATTGTCCCTCCATCACCTAAGTAGAAACTGGGCCCCAGAAGCAACACACATAAGATCTAAGCAAGGACTCATATCCAGTCTGACACACAGCTTGATGAAGAACTGACCAAAAAGCCGCCTAGATCAGGCAGCTACTGGGTTATTCTTCTACACCCAAAAGCAGCTTGAAACCAGTCATGGTGATGCATGTCTGTAGTTCCACCTACTCCAGAGGCCAAGGCAGGAGGATTAGTTTGCCTAGCATTTCAAGAATATAATGTCCCATAATTGTACCCATGAGTAACCAAAGCAGTCCAGCCTAGGTGCATAGAGAGGCTGTCACTTAAAAAAGAAAAAAGCTACCTGAAACAAAATTCTGTCTTTTAAAGAAGAATGACATATAAACAATTGATTGTACTGTAATTCCATATGTGCAGCATTAAGACGTTTATAAAGGGCCATCATTTTGCCTGGGAGTATATATGTGTGGTTTTGAGTAGGGCAATAAAGAAGATGTTGTAGAAGGTGACCCAAAGATGAGTCTTAAAGGATAAATGGAAGGATATGTAACACTTTACAAAGGAGGAGGAAATATTTTAAGCCCAACTCAGAGTGAGCAAAGGCATAAGGACAAGTTTTAACATGGTATGAAGAAAACTAAAGAAGCAGTTTATTGTTCTTGGAAATGAAATAAGTGAGAGAGTCCTGCTTTACCAAGAGACACAAACCTTTAATTTGGCTTTGCAATGGATTCTAATTCCGAGAGATTTCTAGGCTGGTAATAACTAGGAATGGCATAAATTTTGTTGCTCTGGCTAAACATTTTAGAACGCATGTTCTACTAAAATTAATATGAGCACAGACAGTTCCATTGTTTCTGCCTTTACAAATAATGAAATTACACTTCAGTCAAAGATTTCAATTGTGCAACCAGAAAAGGGCACAGACAGTAATTGTAGACATGATTTAAAAAAGGAAAATGTCAAATGAAAATTAATGAAGGAATAATATTATACTGCATGTTATTTTATATAAAAATTACAGGTTATTCTCTTTTGAAATGATACCTGTACATCTAAAAAAGTTTATAAATCAAACTATATTAGACATAATTATAAAGATATCCCAACAGAAAATTATTTTTAGAAATATATGTGTTTCATAAGTATAACTTTCATATGATACTTTTTAAAAAGGAGACGTGTTTATATAAAGTTATAATTCAGTCAGTGATTCCTATTTTACTCTGAATCTTAGAACTGAAAGGGTCTTTCAATGTCTTTTATTCTTAGTTCAGACCTTATTTAATTTTCTGGTTCTGACCTTTGCTAGCTGTGAGAGCTTACGTAAATTTTGAAATCCCCCTGTACCTTAATATCCTCATTAGTAAAATGAGGAAATCATTCTGACTATATATAAAGCCCTCATGGTAATGACATGAGATCCTATGGGGAAAAGTGCCCAGCTCACAATGTGAGACATGGCAAACACCCAGTAAATATTAGGTACTTACTGTGATTTTCAGAATAACATTAATAACATCACTAATAATTAATATTGCTACTTAACCTTATAGTTGAAGAAGCAAGGGGCTTGGAGGATTTAAAGAATTTGGGTAATGATGTATGCTTAGTAGCTTCAGAACCTGAAAAACATTTTGGTCACTGACTTTCACGCTGGTGCCTTTCTTTGTGCAAGGCTGCTACTCTCACTGAATTTTTAAGAAGTTCTTGATGAAAGTGAGAAGTAATTCTGGAAACCACTGTACCAGGGAAGCTGCCTTGAAATTACATGAATTACTAAATGTAAATTATAAAAAATGTAGGCGATTGTCCTCAAATAGGTGTGTCATCAAATGCAAACATTTTAATTTGAATAATTGCATTAAGATAAACTTTTGTTTCTGGGACTTTTCCATTGTGATAAGAAATTTTGCTTGTAGTTTCAAAGCTTGTAGTCAAATTCTAAGAAAAGCGGTAGAAAGTTTTTATGTGAAAATATGAGACCACTTACAAAAGTTAAACAAAAAGGCTGCTATTTCGTTTAGAGTGTGTAGCTGATGGCACTTTCAATTTTATCCAAATGACTGCACACAGCCCTACTTCAATTTCATTATGAAGGTAAAATTAGAAAAGCTAAACATTAAATCTTCTAAGAAAATATAATTTGACTTAATGCCATTAAAATCCAGTGGAAAATAGAGGAGAATATGGAGCTGGCTTAACTGCTTCTGTGCTGAATAGAACATCAGCCCTTACCCTATTCCCCTCCATGCTCCCAGCTGTACCTGTAGAAGCTCACTTTTATTCATTAGCTCAGTCATTTCATGGTCTACCATTTTAGGAACACATGTGTATTCTATCAGCAGTAATGAATTAATGGGGGATGTGTGGTAATATGATAGCAAAATTCAGTAAAAATTCTATTTGAACTTAATTCTGTGGGATTCGAACATAACCCACAAAGGAATACTCTGATCTACAGTGAAGAATAATTTGCCTACTGCTCTGGTTTGCAATTAATGAAAAGTCCTCAGGAAATCCCAATTTCTGATTAAAGAGAGCTGATTATGATTAATGTATCCAAATTAACTGCTGAAAAAGAAACCACCTCACAATGATCTACATTGTTCCTCGAATTTTGATTTCCTAAGGCTATTCCTATCTGTTTCCTTTTCTCTAATCCTTAAAGACATATATTTTGGTTTTAACTTTTGGTTAGCCAGACAATGTTTGTCATTTGTTTCCATATGCCTAAAATATTCAAGGGCCTATAAAGTCTCTTTTCTCCCCTCTCTAACCTTCTGTAAAAATAGTATCACTGGTGTTTGCGCCAAGTTGCTATAAAACCAGGATGTCAATTTCAAATGCACCTGATTCATACTTACAAGCATAGCCTCACTCCAGAGTCTTTACTCTTCATCGTTGTCCTGTGCTGTTTCCCATGGCACTTGAGTGAAGGTATGGAGGAGAACAAGACATATTTTCAGGCAAATATGGCATGGAGAGCTACTCATTTCATTTTTTAAAAATTTGATTTCCTTAGATAAGTAATTCTTGCAGACCAAATTTTTCTTGCAGTATACATTTTTGTATTTTTCAGAGTATTTACAAATGCTTTTGCGGGGAATTTGGAAATCACTAGATGCCATTTAAAAGTAGGAGTCTCTCACGCATACTACAGTCGACCCTCGGTATATACAGGGCAGTGGTACCAGGACTTCCACGTATACCCAAAGCTATGCCTGGTGAAGTCCCACACTTGGCTCTGTGGAATCTGTGTATATAAAAAGTTGGGCTTCCATATGTACAGGTTTTACATCCCAGCAAGGTCATATTTTCAATCTGTGTTTGATTGAAAAAAATTCATGTCTAATTGGATGCATGCAGTTAAAACCCATGTTGCTCAAGGGTCATCTATATTTATGTTATAAAGTTTCAGCCAGGCATAGTGGCTTACGCCTCTTACCCCAGCACTTTGGGAGGCTGAGGCTGGCAGATCATGAGGTCAGGAGATCAAGACCAGCCTGGCCAACATGGTGAAACCCCATCTCTACTAAAAATACAAAAAATAGCTGGGCATGGTGGTGCGTCCTTGTAATCCCAGCTCCTCGGGAGGCTGAGGCAGGAGAGTTACTTAAACCAGGAAGTCGGAGGTTGAAGTGAGCTGAGATACAGCCATTGTGCTCTAGCCTGGTGACAGAGTGAGACTCTGCCAAAAAATAAAAAAAAAGGAAGTTTCTTTTTCTATTAGAATCTCATATATTGTCTAAAAGCAGCCAGAAATTACTGTCATTTGTGAGATACAATAATTAGAGTCAGAGTTAGTAAAAAAAAAATTAATATTTAATTCAGTTAGGTTACACAATATAATTCAGTTAGCTTACATAATACTTCTTCTCCTACCAGAATTTATTTCCATACCTCTCTTATACATATTGTTGTTTTTAATTTTTATGTGTAAATATAGTTGTATATATTTACAGGGTATATGTGATTTTTGATGCATTTTGAAACTTTCTATTTGATACATTTTGAAGCATTCTATTTGTAATGATCAAATCAGGGCAAATAGGATATCCATCACTTCAGACATTTATCATTTCTTTGTGTTAGGAACATTCCAATTCCACTTTTTCTTTAACTATTCTGAAACATATAATATATGTTGTTGTTGACTCTATAGTCATCCTATTGTGCTACCAAATACTAGATCTTATTCATTCTTGCTGACTGTATTTTTGTACCTACTAACCATTTCCACCTTGTCCCTTTCACCCCACTGCCCTTCTCAGCCTCTGGTAATCATCATTCTCACGGTGCAGATCGTGGCCTGGTAATTATCATTCGCTAACCCGATGAGTTTTTTTTTTTTTTTTTTTTTTTTTTCATTTTTTTTTTTTTTTTTTTTTTTTTTTTTTTGTTAAGCCGATGAGTTTTTTTTTTTTTTTTTTTTTTTTAACTCCCACAAATTAGTGAGGTGTTTTTCTGTACCTGGTTTATTTTGGTTAACGTAATGTTATAATGTCCTCTAGGTTCATCCATGTCATTGCAAGTGACAGGATTTCATTCTTTTTTTATGACTGAAAAATATTCCATTGTGTTTGTGTACCATATTTTCTTCACCCGTTCATCCATTGAGGGACACTCACATTAACTCCATGTCTTGGCTGTTATGACTAGTGCTGCAGTAAATATGGGAGAGCAGGTATCTCTTCAACAGATGAACTTTTGGATACATACCCAGCAGTGCAATTGCTGGATCATATGGTAGTTCTATTCTTAGTTTCTTGAAGAAACTGCATGCTGTTCTGCATAGTGGTTGTAGTGGTGTACTAATTTACATTCCCACCAACAGTGAATGAGAATTCCCCTTTTCCCACATCCCTGCCAGGATTTGTTATTGCCTGTCTTTTGGATAAAAAACCATAATGGGATGAGATGATATCTCATTGTAGCTTTAATTTCCACTTCCCTGATGATTAGTGATGTTGAACTTTAAAATATATATACCTGTTTGCCGTTTATATGTTTTATTTAAGAAATGTCTATTCAGATACTTTGCACATTTAAAAATCTTATTATTTGAGGTTTATTGTATATTAATATATTTTACATGTTAACCAAGATTATGGTAAAAATTGGAAAACAAAGAAAAACAAAAAGAAAATTTCAATATTAAAATCTCATCATTAGGTGCAACCATAGTAACAATTGGTATTTTGTCCCATGTACTTTTGTATTTAAAAAATGCATGTGTAAACCTTTTATTCTAAAATAAGTTTATATTATTATATTGCTTTGTAGACTAAATTTTAGAGTTTAACAGCATATATCAGATTTATCTCCGGTAAATTTAAATATAATTTTCATATAGGTACATTTATTTTGGTGGCTGCATAGCATTTAATTGCATAAAATTACCATTATTTATGTTGATTTCATTGTTTTTCAATTAAAAGTTGAATTTTAAATGACATCAATATAGCTAAATTTTCATGTAATTATTTCTTTAAAAAATTGAATTTCTGGGTAAAAGGATATGCTTTCAAAATATATATAGCGCAAAATGCTTTGAAAAAAGATTTACCCATTTGTATGGTGAACCCAGTAGTGTAGAGGCAGAAAGGTGTGATATATTTCCTTATCTATTATAAGGGTCACAGCTGAACCTCCTGTCACAAAAGACTGGTTACCAGAAAAAAAAAGAATAGAAAGTTTATTTAATAAAAGTTTTGACACGATACAGGGTACTTCAGAAATGAAGATCCCAAGACCCAAGAAACACTGTCTATTTTTATGCTTAGATTCAATGAAGAATGGCTAGACATGTAAAAATATGTCTAGACTAAGCAGTGCAATCTAGTGGAAGTAGACTCCAGCAGGGCACTTTTTTTTCAGATTCTTCTTGACCTTTTTTCCCTTCATTTGGATACATGGGTGTGCAGCGGGATTCCTTGGAATGAGGGTCTTCAAGTGATAAGGGTGAGAGTGACCTTTCTAGGTTTTATGGCTTGCTTTGGGGGAAAGTGGTTCTAGTTTTATGAACTGCCTTGGAGAAAAGTAATTCTGCTTTCTATGACTTGCTTTAGGGGAGAAAGAGAGGCAGGATACAAGAGGGCTGAAGTTAGGCCGGGTGCGGTGGCTCACACCTATAATACCAGCACTTTGAGAGGCCGAGGTGGGTGGATCACCAGGTCCAGAGATCGAGACCATCCTGGTCAACATGCTGAAACCCCGTCTCTACTAAAAATACAAAAATTAGCTGGGCATGGTGGCACGCGCCTGTAGTCCCAGCTACTCGGGAGGCTGAGGCAGGAGAATTGCTTGAACCCAGGANCATAATGTTATTTATTGCAGCATTATTTATAATAATGAAAGACTGGAAACACCTGTCAACAAAGAACTGCTAAATAATGAGACTTTAATCCGGCGCAATACTATGCAGCTATAAAAAAAAATACAAAAATTAGCTGGGCATGGTGGCACGCGCCTGTAGTCCCAGCTACTCGGGAGGCTGAGGCAGGAGAATTGCTTGAACCCAGGAGGCGGAGGTTGCGGTGAGCCGAGATCGTGCCATTGGACTCCAGCCTGGGTGACAAGAGCGAAACTCCATCTCAAAAAAAAAAAAGAGGGCTGAAGTTGGTAGACTATGCTTCTGAGGGTCTTCCAATGTCCTTCAGTTCAAAGTACTCAGTATACCAAGGTGCTATACTTTAGGATATTGTGTAGTATGTGAGATTCCATTTCTTAATAGACTCACTAATAATAGAGGTTATTTCCAGTATTAGATTATTTTAGAGCTTTGGCGTCTCATTGTTTCAATTATTAATCTTTTGATTATATGATTTTAAAAAGAACGTTGATCACCTACATTTCTTCTGACAATTTTGGTTTTACTTTTCCATTGTAGTGTTTATCATTTTCTTCATGGTTTACAATAGACCTTTAGTTTCTCTTGTCATTTATAAATATCAAAAATACTTTTTCAGTTTGATCATTAGTTTTAACTCTTGTTTTTATGTCTCTGCCATAAATATGTATTTTTATTTAAAAAATTTCAATTCCATTTATATTATTTTTATATATTTATTTATATTTATTTTTTATTTTATTTTTAAATTTTTAATTTTAATGGGTTTGTAGTAGGTGTATGTAGTAGAATGAGTTCATGTCCTTTGCAGGGATATGGATGAAGCTGGAAACCATCATTCTCAACAAACTAACCAAAGAACAGAAAACCAAACATATTCTCATTCATAAGTGGGAGTTGAACAATGAGAACACATGGACACAGGGAGGGGAATATCACACACTAGGGTCTTTCAGGAGATTAGGGCCCTAGGGGAGGATAGCTGGGGGTGGGGGCAATGGGGAGGGATAGCATTAGGAGAAATACCTAATGTAGATGACAGGGTGATGGATGCAGAAAACCACCGTGGCACGTGTATAACTATGTAACAAACCTACATGTTCTGCACATGTACCCCAGAACTTAAAGTATGATGAAAAAAAATTGAATCATCCACTCTAAGTCTTTTGATTGGAGAGTTTAGTACATTTACATTCAATGTTGTTATTTATAAGTAAGAATTTAATTCTGCCATTTTGTTATTTGTTTTCTGGTTGCTTTGTGATCTTTTTTTCCTTCTTTCCTTATTTTCTGTATTTCTCTTAGTGAAGGTGATTTTTCTTTTTTTTCAGTTATAGTTGGGTTCACGAGTAAGGGAAGGTGATTTTGCTGGTGTTTTAAATTTCTTGCTTTTTATATTTTGTGTATCTGTTGCATGTTTTTTGATTTGAGGTTACCTTGAGACTTGTGAATAATATTTTAAACTAATGTTTAAAACATCGAAACATTATTTTAAACTAATGACAAGTTAACACTGATTACTGGAACAAATAAAGATCAAACTAACAAAAACTCCATACTTTAGCTTCATCTCCTGGCTTTTTAAACTTTTTGTTGTTTCTATTTGTATCTCTTGTACTGCCTTGAAAGATGGTTGTAGTTACTATTTTTGATTGGTACATATTTTAGTCTTTCTACTCAAGATATGAGTAGGTTACACACCACAATTACAGTGCTATATTATTCTGTGTTTTTTTTTTTTGTGTGTGTGTACTTTCTATTACTAGTGAGTTTTGTACGTTCAGATGATTTCTTATTGCTCATTAATATCCTTTTTTTTCAGATTGAAGAATTCCCATTACCATTGCTTATAGAACAGATCTGGCATTAATAAAATTGTTCAGGTTTTTCTTGTTTGGGAGACTCTTTATTTCTCCTTCATATTTGAAGAGTATTTTTGCTGGTTGTACTATTCTAGGTAGAAGGTTTCTTATTCCTTCAGCTCTTTAACTATGTCATATCCCTCTTCTCTGGGCATGTAAAGTTGTTTCCACTGAAAATCCTGCTGATAGAGGTATTGTGTCTCCTTTGTATGTTATTTGTTTCTTTTACCTTGCTACTTTTAGGATCTTTTCTGTATTCTTGACCTCTGGGAATTTAATTATCACATGTCTTAACATAGCCTTCATTGGGTAAAACTGCTTTTGTGCTCTATAACTTTCTTGTACTTGAATATTGATATCTTTTTCTAGATTTGAGATGTTTTCTGTTATTATCCCTTTGAATAAACTTTCTACCCTGATCTCTCCATCTCTATCTCCTCTTTAAGATCAATAACTTTTACATTTGCCCTTTTGAGGCTGTTTTCTAGGTCTTGTACTTGTGTTTCATTCTTTTTTGTTTTTTATCTTCTCTGACAGTGCATTTCCAAATAGCCCATCTTCAAGCTCACTAATTCCTTATTCTGCTTGATCCATTCTGTTCTCAAGAGACTGTGATGCATTCTTCAGTATGTCAATTACATTTTTCAGCTTCAGAATCTTTGCTTGTTTCTTATTGTTTCCATTTCATTGTTAAATTTATCTGATAGGATTCTGAATTACTTCTCTCTGTTACTTTATATATCATTGAGTTTCCTCAAAGCAGCTATTTTGAATTCTCTGTCTGAAAGATCACATATCTCTGTTTCTTCAGAATTGTTGATGGATGCCTTATTTGATTAGTTTGGTGAGATCATGTTTTCCTGGATGGTCTTGATGCCTGTGGATGCCTATAAATGTCTTGGGAGTTAGTAGTATCTATTGTAGTCTTTGTAGTTGGGGCTTTCCTGTACCTGTCCTTCTTGGGAAAGCTTTCCAGGTGTTTTGATGGGACCTGAATGTTTTGATCTATGTTTTCAGTCATTGGAGTCATTTCTGCATTAGGGGGCACTCCAAGCCCAGTAATGCTATGGCTCTTGTGGAGACATAGAAGTATTTCCTTGGTGGTTTTGGATACGATTCAGAAGAATTCTCTGGATAATGAGACAAAGGCTCTTGTTTTCTTCTCTTACCTTCTCCCAGACAAATGGGATCTCTCTCTCTCTCTGTGTGCTACACTGCTTGTAGCTAGGGCAGGGAGGGGAGGTGACGCAGGAACCCTTTTGGCCATCACTACTGGGACTGAACTATGACAGAACCTGAAGCCAGCACAGCACTGATTCTTGCCAAGGGCATATGGCAATCACTGCCTTCTGCTATAAGCATTTACAAATGGTCACATGCTAAAATCGATCAACAATTCCTAGTTATTTGCAGATTCCATTATTTATAAATGTACTTCCAAAGTTAGTTCTATGTACTTCCTCCAAAAACTCAACTTGAACCATGGTGCAGAGTATGCAACTTGCAAATGTAAGTGGCCAGAACAATGCAGCTCTTCAGATTTCCAAAGGAAAGCAGTGGTGCAGGGGAGAAAGCATGCAGCGAAAGATGCCAGGTCTTTGTAAATGTAGAGCTGTTCATAGAACACATTTAAAAGATAGGAAATCTTAAGTTTGTAACATTAATCAGTTGATGAAAACAATAAACTAAAACTTAAATGTAAACTTTGAGCATTCATAATTAGAAAAACTCAAAATATTATGGAAGCACTGATATAAAAAAACAGTCATTACAATGAACATTTTATAGCATGCAAGCAACATGGGACAAGGAAGAGTATTAGATGAAGAAATCAGGTCTGAACAGAAGCAAGCCAGATAGAAGCATTGTACTCAAATATTCCTGCAAGCACTTCACCCATCTTCAGAAGCAAGTCTGAGTAAAAAGGTAATAGCAGGTCTGTAAAATATAATATTTTAAATTCATTCTATTAATAATAATGTTCACATATACTAGTTCATAAACTACATTATTTTTTTCCAGAACAAATATTCAGTGATTCTTAACAAATTATTTTATCTTCTCTGATGTGATTATTTCGCATTGCAAGCCTGTATCAAAACATCTCATGTACCCCATAAATATAAACACCTACTATGTACCAACAAAAATTTAAAAAATTTTTAAAATTATTGTTTTATTAATCTTGACTTGAAGAATTCTTCTGAGTATTGTTACAATATAAATGCCTAGGAAGGTCCTACCTGTTATTAGAACCTGGATTCTGATTTTTAGAGTATGCTACCAGTTAAAAAGCACTAATTACAAAAAGGACGCTTGATGAGATATAATCCTAGCTGGGCATGCAAAAGGTGTCAAAACAATAAAAATTAAGTATCTCAGGAAGAAATGTAGATAATGCTTTATGTTTATTCGGTTATTTTCTATTTTTTTAATGCTTTGATCATGAATCATTAAGATACTTCTAAAATGCTGAGGACTGCCAGAAACTGCCTGAAGACATGACTCATCACCCAACAAGGTGCTTGTTATTCTGTCCCCAGAATGCCATTATTTCTCAGATTTTAAAAGTCAGTCTGGTATTGAAGACTTCTCAAGTAATAGCCATAAGTAAATAAACAACTCCACTACTAGAATTAATGCAATGATAATAACAAATGGATAATTTAAAAGTCTACTTTGTAATGTGCTCACTGAATCAGTGTTTCATCTGTGGCCAAAACAAACTAGAAATGTCTACTTAATATAGCCACCTGTTTTTCCCTTGTGCTTATCTTGTTTTATTTGGAGAGGAGAAATGTCAGTGACTAAACATGTGGCTTCATTAGCAAGGCTTTATAACTTACTTTATTATTATTATTTTTTTTAATGGAGTCTTACTCTGTCACCAGGCTGGAGTGCAGTGGTATGATCTTGACTCACCGCAACCTCCACCTCCCGGGTTCAAGCAATTCTTCTTCCTCAGCCTCCTGAGTAGCTGGGACCACAAGTGCATGCCACCACACCCAGCTGTCATGATCTTCTTCACATTGTCAAAGAGTAGCTTGACCATTGTCATTTATACTTGGAAAATACTTACTTTGCATGACTCGATGATCTCTAATGAGAAAAATACTGACTACACTCTTTGCCCACAATAATGGATTTATAAATTTTTACAAATATAAAACTTAAATTTTCATTAGATAATCAGCACTTTAATGATCTAGCATTGCTTGGAGCTCTACTAAGTAAAGTATGCAGTATAGAAAACCTCTCCAAACAGAAAATAATAGAAGTAGAGAGTTCCACTCTCACTTAATTTGTGGTAGGTTAGGAAAGACAATTGAACTTGCTCTGGCAATGAGACAACATTGGCTAAATTCACAACTCATATTTTCCTTAAAACTATCAAAAATTGTGGATGCAAAAGTGTCTAAATGCAATAAAGTACGGAGAGGGATTACCCCTTCCAACATGAGCAGAGAGTGAGAACTACTTTCACCTCTGAGCGTGTTTATTGCATCTGGGTGCCCAGGCAATCGGAACAACACGTTTGAGATTGGCAGAAACACTTCTGGGAGAATGAAAGTCCAGCCAGGCTTTTATTGGCTGCACATGGGCTGGCATGTTAGCTTGGAACCTGCAGGAGTTTCAGATGTGTAGTGAATTCTTCCCGCCCACCAATTCTTCTCCTTAGGACTTCTGCTGAATAAATGGTGGCATGGGAACCCAAGGACTGGACTGAAAAGCAAAGAGAAATCCTCAGTCTTGCAATGCTTAGATCTCAATGCCCTACTGGAGAAAGGGTCTTGATCTCATACTCAAGATATCTGAAACCAGGCAAAACTATCTAAAGCAACTACTCATTCGTAACCCAGCTTTAGTCTTGGTTAGATCAAAGAGCTTGTCTCTCATCTTGGCTTTCTGACAGGATAAAAAGCAAGCCCTTTCTGGGGGAAAATATGACTTGCTCCGGTGTCTAAGATCATTTGACTAAACATGAGACGGGCACAAAAGCAGGAATACAAGACTCATAATCAAGAGGGAAAAGTCAATAAAAATAGACTTACAGGTGAAGAATTCAGAGGAAAACAAATATAATAAGTAAAATAAGATCAAGAGGGAAAAGTCAATAAAAATAGACTTACAGTTGAAGAATTCAGAGGAAAACAAATATAATAAGTAAAATAAGATCAAGGAGTATATTAGAAAAATGTAAACTCTGAAAAAGAACCAAATGGAAATTCTAGAAATGAAAAATACTACATCTGAAGAAACAGAAGTAGCTCAGGCTTCTCTTGACCCACTGAGAGTCCTTACAGATTGGTGATATGACTGTTTTTGTTTTCTCTGCTTCAAATACTTTAACCCAGCTTCAACACTTGGGATTACGATGCCCTCTTGTATTTGACCTCTTCTGACCTCCTCATGTCTTCATTCACACTTCTGACCCCAACCATAATAAAGCAAGTTTTGAAGGGGTGACCCTATGCCACAAATACTATGGCAGGCACAATTCAAGGGAGGACCTCGTGGGCTCTGGTACTCTCCCCAGAAATGTACATTATAGCAGCCCAGACTTTACATTTCTTAAAATGTCTCTTTTTGATCTGTATGGTGCCAATGACTTTTCTTCATCTGGACTTTGTCACCCCTTTGCCTGGTCAATTCTTATTCATATTTTAAGGTGACTTATAAGTCACTTCCTCCTGGAAATTTTAACCCTTTAAGTAAGAAATAAATGTTTATCTATGTTCTTATATGCCTCACATGCCCCCATCATAGTTCTTAGTAGCCTGCTTGTATAAATGCTTGCTAATCTGTCTTTTCCAGCACTCCCTAAACTCTGTAAGTACACGAAAGCGACATCTCTAATTACTGTCATAGGTGAAGCGTTTGGCACATTATCTGACGGATCATTTGGGAATTATAAATTCTTTCCAAGTGAATGTGTGAACGAATCTTATGATCACATTTGGAACACTGCAGTTCATGGATGAAATAATATGATATATCAGAGAAATTTACAGGTTGTATAATTTATTCCTTATAGCACATTTCAAATTGATATGATGAAATAATATGGGATCATAGACAATTACATCTAGGACTTTAGAAATAAACAGGGGCAACATTAGCATGTCACATAAGGAGAAATTCAACCCAACCATTCCAAAGTTAATGTGTTGTTAAGATTATATAACAGAAATAGTTCTTAAGTTTAAGTTTTCTGGTTTTTAGTGTAATGGTATTAGGTTGTGCAGTTTACAGTTCCCAGGAGGAAGAATGTACAGTGGCTTGTTCCCTACTCCTTCAGATCAGAGAATTACACAGACCTGGAGGCAGGAGAACAACATCGAGAATGAAGGAAGAAAATATGAGCAGAACAGTTTTGTTTTCATTTTCATTTGCACCTGAATTTTTCAGAGTGTCATTAGCTGAGGAAACAAAAAATTATGGTTTACTAAAGATATGAAGGTTTTAAAGCAATATATTAAACACAAAAATCTTTAGTTGTTGTTATCAGTTAATAGTAAAGCACTAGTCTTTTTTTTTTTTTTTTTTTGAGACAGAGTCTTGCTCTGTCACCCAGTTTGGAGTGCAGTGGCGTGATCTCGGCTCACTGAAACCTCCACCTCCCAGGTTCTAATCTCGGCTCACTGCAACCTCCGCTTCCCAGGTTCAAGCAATTCTCCTGCCTCAGCCTCCTGAGTAGTTGGGACTACAGTCGGGTGCCATCATACTCAGCTAATTTTTTTTTATTTTTTTGTATTTTTAGTAGAGACAGGTTTCACTGTGTTGGCCAGTCTGATCTCAAACTCCTGACCTCGTTATCTGCCCACCTCTGCCTCCCAAAGTGCTGAGATTACAGGCGTGAGCTACCACTCCTGGCCAGCACTAGCCTTTACTTTTACATTGTATTTACTTTCTACATTGATTTTATATCTTGAAACTGTACTGAAGTCATTTTTTAGTTCTAGGAGCCTTTTGCTGGAGCCTTTAGGATCTTCTAGGTATAGAATTATATAATCAGTGAAGATAAATAATTTGAATTCCTTTTATTTCTCTCTCTCACATGATTGCTTGGGATAGGCCTTCCAGCACTATACTGAATAGGAGTGGTAACAATAGGCAACCTTATCTTGTTCCAGTTCTCAAGATAAATGATTACAGCTTTTGTTCATTCAGTATAATTGTGGCTATGGGTTTGTTATAGATGACCCTTATTATTTTGAGGTGTTTTTTCGATGCCTAGTTGGTTTTTTTTTTTTTTTTTGTTTTTTTTATGGTTTTTTGTTTTTTTTTTATTTTTTTTTTTTTTTTTTTTTTTTTTTTTTTTTTTTTTTTTTTTTTTTTTTTTTTTTTTTTTTGTTATCATAAAGGGATGTTGGATTTTATCAAAAGCATTTTCTGCATCTATTAAGATGGTCATATAGTTTTTGTTTTTAATTCTGTTTATGTAGTTAATTGCACTTATCAATTTGAATATGTTGAACCAAACCTGTATCCCAAGAAGGAAGCCTATCTGATCATGGCGAATTAACTTTTTGATGTGCAGCTGGATTTGGTTTGCCAGTATCTTGTTTTGGATTTTTGAATTTGTGTTCCTCAGGGATATCAGCCTATTTTTTCTTTTCTTTTCTTTTCTTTTTTTTTTTT
>NW_016107322.1:4823392-4865310 GCF_001604975.1 Cebus imitator
TTTTTAAACTACTGATTCAATTTTGGAATTCATTATAGTTCTGTTTAGCATTTCAACTTCTTCCTGATTCAGTCTTGGAAAATTGTGTGTTTCCAGATATTTCTCCATTTCCTCTAGATTTTCTAATTTGTGTGCATAGAAGTATTCATAGTACTTTCTAAGGTTCTTTTGTAATTCTTGGGATTTATTATGATGTAATCTTTGGCATTTCTGATTATGCTTATTTTGATCTTCTCTCTTTTTTCTTTTAAATCTATCTAGTGGTCTCTTGATCTTCTTTATCCTTTCAAGGAGCCAGCTTTTGGTTTCATTGATGCCTGGTATAGATTTTTGGGTCTCAATTTTGTTCAGTTCTGCTCTGATTTTATTTCTTTTCTTATGCTAGCTTTGGAGTTAGTTTGTTCTTGTTTTTCTGGTTTCTCTATATGTGATATTAGATTGTTAATTTGAGATCTTTCTAACTTCTTGATCTAGCTATTTATTGCTATAAACTTTCCTCTTAACACTGCTTTTGTTGCATCCCAGAGATTTTGATATGTTGCGTTTCTGTTTTCATTAATTTCAAATAATTTTTTGATTTCTGTGTTAAATTTGTTGTTTACCCAAAAGTTATTTATGAGCAAGTTGTTTAATTTCCATGTGATTGAGTAGTTTTGAGGCATCTTTTTGGTATTAATTTATATTTTTATTCCACTGCTTTCCAAGAGCATGCTTGATATAATTTTGATTGTTTTGAACTTACTGAGACTTGTTTTATGGCCAAGAATGTATTCTATCTTAGAGTGTGTTCTGTGTGTAATGAGAAGTATATATAGTTTGTGGTTGTTGGGTGCAGTGTTCTTCACATGTCCATTAGGTCCAATTGGCCAAGTGTTGAATTTAAGTCCAGAATTTCTTTGTTAGTTTTCTGCCTTGGTGATCTAATGCTGCCAATGGGGTGTAAAAGACTCCCCACTATTATTGTGGGGTTGTGTATTTTTTTGTAGGCCTATAAGGCTTGTTTTATGAATCTGGGTACTCCAATGTTGGTATTTATATACTTAGGATAATTAAGTCTTGTTGAATTGAACTTTTTATGTGACATAATGCCTATCTTTTTTTTTTTTCTCTTTTTGGTTTAAATTCCGTTTTATCTGATATAAGAATAGCAACCCTTGGCCCTTATTGTTTTTTGTTTTCTGTTTGCATGATCTTTCTCCATTTCTTGATTTTTTTTGCCTATGAATGTCCTTGTATGTGAGAAGGATATCTTGAAGACTGCAGAGTGTTGGGTCTTGTTTCTTTAAAAATCCAACTTACCACTCTGTGCCTTTTCAGTGGGGTGTTTAGATCATTTGCATTCAAGGTTAATATTGATATGTAAGGTTTTGATTTTCTCATGATATTGTTAGCTGGTTACTTTTTAAGCTCAATTGTGTAGTTTCCTTATATAACTGGTAGGCTATGTGCTTAAATGTAATTCTGTGGTAGCAGGTATTCTTTTGTTTTCATGTTTAGAACTCCCTTAGAATCTCTTATAAGGCTGGTCTAGCAGTAATAGATTCCCTTAGTGACTGCTTACCTGGAAGATTTTATTTCTCCTTCGCTTATGAAGCCTGATTTGGAAGAATATAAAATTCTTGATTAGAATTTCATTAAAAATGCTTAAAATAGGCCCCCAATCTCTTCAGGCTTGTAAAATTTCAGCTGAGAAGTCTGATGTTAGCCTGACAGGGTTTTCTTTGTAAATGACCTGATTTTTCTCTGGTTACCATTAAGACTTTTATCTTTCATGTTCACCTTAGACAGTCTGGATGACTATGTGTCCTGGGGATAGTCATCTTGTAAGTATCTTTCAAGGGTTCCTTGAATTCTTGACTTTATATGTTCAGCTCTCTAGTGAGATTAGGGGAATTTTATCAACTATATCCTAAAATATATCTTCCAAGTTGCTTACTCTCTCTCCTTCTCTCTCAGGAATGCCACTGACTCATAGGTTTTTTTCTGTTTACATAATTTCATATTTCTTGAAGACTGCTTATTTTTAAAGTTCACTTTTATTGATTTTTGTCTGACTAGGTTGATTTGAAGAACTGGTTTCTGAGTTCTGAAGTTATTTCTTTGGTCTAGCCTGCTATTAAGGTTTCCAGTTATATTTTAAAATTCTTGTAGTGAATTTTTCAATTCCAGAAGTTCAGTTTGGTTCTTTCATAAGAAGGCTATGTTATCTTTTAACTATTGGATTATTTTATTGGGTTCCTTAAACTAAATTTTAACTTTCTCCTAAATCTCATTAAGCTTCCTTGCTATCCAGGTTCTAAATTATATTTCTGTCATTTCAGACCTCTCAATCTGCTTAAAATCTATACTGGGGAGCTAGTGCAATCCTTTAGAGGTAAGGAAACACTCTGACTTTCTGAATTGCTAGAATTCTTGCACTGATTTCTTTTCATCTGAGGGCTGGTGCTTCTTGTTCTTTTAAATTACTACTGTTTAGATGGGCCTTTTTGTTTTTAGATTCTTTTTTTGCCTTGAGGGTTTGACTGTGGTATATGTTGTGTACCATTAGGTGGCTATATTTCTGGGTGCTCTTTTTGCTTTCAAAGTGCCAAGGCTCTGCATGAGTTCCTTAGTTGTGGTTAGTTTCTTGCACTGGGTTTCATGGGCATTGCATACTGAAGGAATTTGTTTCTATTTGGTGGTATAATTCAAGTTATGATATAGTAGGTGGTGTTTAAGAGTAAGGGCCAGCAGATAGGCTCGGCCATGCACCTGTTTTGAATTTCAGTGCATACAGAGCAGTCTTCTGGGGAAGGAGAGATAGAGGGGCAAAAGATGACCCTTCTACCGAGGTCATTCTTGGGCTTTAGGGGACCCCCCCACAATCACTGGCACCATGCCTATGTTTCCTTAGCTTCAAGGTGGGGGGTCCTGGCAGGATGCACTCCCCACTCCCTTAGGGGTGGCCTGAACTGAAGGTTAGGTCACTAGGAGATCTGCAGCTCCCCAGGGACCCACTGGTCTAAGCTGGGCAGTAAGAGAAGGTTGTAGGGCATATCTGTGGGTGATTTGGTGATGCAGTGAGTCAAGGGTGAAGGATCTGCTAGCAAGACTGTGATGCCACAAGTGAGCAGCTGATGTGGTGTGCATGGCCCAGGATTTTTAATCAGCAGATAGTTGTGGGGTCTGCCCAGCTTGTGTTCCCCTGACCCAGTTTCCCTCTGCTGTCTGTCCCAGGAGTAGGCCTGAACAGCTGGATTTGTCCGAAGCCTCTGCACCCAGATCACTGGGCTATTCCAGGTGTTTCATGCCATGGGGCTGCCTTGGGCAAAGCTGTGGCTGGCCAACAGGCTATACCCTTCCTGGACCAGTCTTGCTGAGGGAGGGATGCTCAGCTCCCATGCCCAAACATAAACCTGTGCTTCACTCTTTTCTGTGTTCTGAGAGTAGAGGCCTCTCCCCTGCTCAAACTCTAGCCACAGATCTCAGCTGTGAGCGGTGTACTCATACTCTAGGGGTTTGGGAACCAGGCCACAGCTCTTCCTCTGGCCCCTGAGGGTCAAGCATTAGCTGTGCTTGGGGTGCTGAACTGCTCCCAGGTTGCCAGCAAAACACTCAGATGGAAAGTGGAGGCTGTGCTGTGTGCACTCTCTTGTGAGAGCAGCCAGACCAGTAGCCTTGGAAGGGGCTGGCAGACAAGGGGGTACATGGGTCAGATACTTTCTGGTTCCATAGGAAAGACAACCCTGCTCTCCCATGGCCTGACAGTCAGCAGGGGTTATAGACACTTGGATCTAGGTGGAGAGCCTTGAGGGATGACTGCCTGGGATCATGTTTTGCGGAAGCTGTCCCGTGTGTTATGAGACCTTCTGAGCTCAGTTTTGAGCTATGCTTCTTCCTACTTTCCAGGCAGTTCCAGCTGCCAATCTAAATGTCTGTGAGAGTCATGGAATCTTTTGTAGCTAGGATCCCAGAGGTATGTGGCGGGAGTGTGGGGCCCTGGAGTTCCTTCACTTATCCCTTCCTTAGGACCTGTTCAGGACCAGGAGCCAGTCTGATACTTGGTGACTCAGTGCAGGCTTCCCAGCTTCCTCTCTCTTCAACTTCAGTTTCTGTGTCCCCCCTCTATTGTCTTTCAGTATTTTCTTTCAAAAGATCTGTTCAAAATGTGACGGTTTACTTCATATTTTGCTTTCTTTCAGTGGGAGAAGTATTTCCTAGCTGCAGCTAGTTGGCCATCTGGTCTCTTACCCCCAGTCTTTTTGTTGCTTATTGAAATACTTGATATAACTTACCAGATAATTCTAGATGAATCTAGAATCAAGGTGAAATTATATGAAGGGTTTGAGTAAAATCTCTTTTAATTATTCTGAGTTGCTTCAAAATACATTCACAATGTTTCTTACACAACCATGAACCAATTAGAAATGGCAGAACTTTTTAAATGTTAACAATGATATTTTAAAACCTCTAATTCAATTAATACCATTTGGGATTCACAACAACATACACCCTCTCTTGATAGACACATATTTGTGGTTGGGAGGAGTGGAAATATTCCAGCATAATGATTTTCAGATCTGTAGCACCCATCACTCAAGAATTCTAAAAAAAGAGATACAAAAGGATAATTACTATGACACGTGTTTCAAATTTGAAAGACAATTAGCTGGAAACCTCAAACTTTCCTTTCTTATTCAACACACACAATAACAGTAATGTTTCATATTGGGTAAGCATTTTATACCTTATGAAGTACATGAATATTCATCATTTCATTTGATGTTTATAACAATCCTGTGAACCAGCTAGGGATAATTTTGTGGAAAGAATGGAAAGAATTGATAAGGAAGAGATAAATGGCTTACAGGCCATACAACAAATTTGTCTGGAACACACTAAGGCCAGGCCTCTAGTGCTCTGAGATTGCCTTTCTTTATTAGTTTTTTATTGTTTTGTAGATCTTCAATGTTAATGTGATTTCTTTGCATATTTATGTAAATAAAATTTTCACAATGTTAATTAAAATCCTGACAAATTTCTTAACATAAGAACTACTCTATGTAGCACAAGTAGAATAAATATTATTTGTAAATCTGGCTCCCCAGCTGATTCTCCATTCTGAGAATGAAAAAACTGAAAGGAAACTTACACCCTATTGTTCCACTGAATTCTCTTGTTCCTAACATGACTAAGGTTACACTTATTTGCCTATCCAGTTCTTAAAACCCTCTTGAGATAACGACTCGGTGCTGTTTTGCTTAATAATCTGTTTGCATGTTATAATAATAGACTATAAAGTTAAGTGTACCAATTTAGAATTTTTTTTCAATAAAATCATGATGTTATAGATGTACCTAATTTAGAGTGTGAAATCGAATAGGAAAGTCGTACATTACTGAAAACTCGGTAGTATTCTAGCTGACATTTAAACTTGCCTGTCTTTGCAAGGTAGGAGCTTCTCTAAAACAACGTTCCTAATTCACTGTCTATGTCAAATGTAGCTGCCAGTGTCATTGATCACTAGAAAGAATGCTATTTACTATGGATTTTAGAATTGCTTTAATCCTTAAGAAAGTATTTTAATTTTAGTAATAGTCTATTATTTTATATATCATCATCTAAGATATTTATTTGCCACGTTTTCCTTTATCAGGTGTATAAACTAATTTAAATTCTTCTTTCCTCAATATTTATTATAGAAATGACAATACAATTGAATCTTTTTTTCGGGATGCCTAAAATGAAAATGTTCTGTTAACTCTTTTAATGAGCTTTTATTTATTATCCAATAATGGTGAGAGTGATAAACATACATAGTAATTGCTAATGCAGTTCATAGATATAAAATTATGTTTAAGGAAGAGTCTTCTTATAGATTGATTTGGAAAGAAGCTGAATTTTGGCAAAATCTATAAAGGTTGCCAGCATTTTCTTAAGTCAAAATTGATGAGCATCAACATCAGGCAAAAACATGAAAATGAGAAAGAGTGGGTGTCAGGGATAAGAAGTAGTTTCTTTTTCTCTTCTAAACAATTTTTAAACTTCTTAAAATAAGCCTAACTATCCAACTCTAGTTTTCTAACCACACTTTCACAAAGTTCCTTTGCATTGTCTTTGTAAACTATTCATTATGGAAAACATCACTCTTAATTCTCTAAGGGAAGAAAATATGAATTGCACCTCTTATTAGGGACTGCTCCAAAGCCCCCAGAGTCTGTGTTTTTCTGCAAATCTGGGAACTGTTCCCATTGTGAGAAATGTCTATTCTACTTAATTGTCTCCTAGAAGCCTTGAAGCCACTACTTTTTGAACATCCTGGTCACTTGGTTATAAATGTTGGCTTAACTTTCAGATATCATCCGTATAAGCTAAAACCATGTGTTATATTTTACAGGTTTTTTTTCTATATAGTATCATATTATTTTGTTAAAGTTCTGCAATTATCTCTTTTGGCAAGAGATCCTGAAACTGTTGAATACTATGTGTTATACTTCCTTTTGACAGAAACTAATTTTTAAAATCACAAACACATTTCCACTATTAAAAATATGAAAAGAACCAGATTTATTGTCTGGATTTTATTGGGGAAATGTGAACAACAGTTTTACAGTGTTCTGGTTCATGGGTTCGATAGTACATTCCTGAGCATTATTACCCACCAGCCACAATAGGGATCTTCAGGACAGAGAGGAATCAGTCATTGCGGTGCTCTTGAGAGGTAGAAGGCATCTTTGCTGAAGCTTTGACCGGGAGAATTAGTGTTTGCAGAAGAGTTTGAAGTTGTATATATTTCTTTTTGGGTTTAGGTAACATTAGGTGAATGGGGTAGGAGAATTGCAAAAAGGCAGATTGATAGGCCCTCACTGTCTCTGAGCTGCTGTCATAGAAAGAATACTGGGTGAAAGATCTGAAAGAGTCCAGCCCAAGGAAGCATTTTCCTCTTTATTCTCTGTGTGGCCTACCCACAGACATGCCCCTGAAATGGCATATCTCATTTTATCACCCATGAAATGTGGTTAGTAGTAATTCACTTAACATGGTTGTGATGTACCTTAAGCAGAAAGCATATTTGCAATCATTGGTAAACGATACTGCATTGGTCTTCCATACGTGCAATCCAACCTCATTTTGGATTCATCTGTGTTATTCTGTATTTATGTGCTTCATGGTTAAATTCAAAATATACATCCGGGTAAGGCAGGTGGTGAGGAAGAATTGAGGGGAGGCTTTGATTCTTCCAGACCCCAACCTGAAGGATGAGGAAAGCTTTGGTTACTGCGGTCCACTTTTCTTTCTTTTTGGTTGAAGTCCAGATTTGAAAAACAGTATCTCCAGTGAGTTTTTGTGGAATTCATTTAGGGTCAGGGTGACCTTGTTCTCGGATAGGTTCTGACATATTCCATTTGACACCGTTTCCTTTGCTAAGCAATCTTTCACCTGCCAAGAAAAGCTCTGCTTGCACACAAAGCAGGACCTCAAGTTGCAAACTGAGGGGATGACAGTCGGCAGCTGCCACCCAGACAAACCTGTGTCTGCTTCGCAGGAGCTTGTCGAGAATCCTGGTGAGTAAGGACTGGTCTGAAAATAACTAGTATTGGCCACAGGCTGATCATAGGAGTTGACCTGTGGAGAATTTCAATAACTTCGAAGTTCCCCATGAGCATGAATTTTCCTTCATTGGACAAAAACAAGTCAAAAGATATGATCATAGGGCATGTGATTAATAGAAAGCAAAGCCAAACAGGTTAATGTGCAAAACACTCTTGGGGGAAAAAAATCACTATCTTTCATAGCATGTAAAAACATTTTCCACTTGGCACGTTAAGTTTGTTTAAAAATAGCACAGAATGTGATATAAAATGAGAAAAGAAACAGGAAAGTGCCCCAACAGGTTTTCAGAGAGTTATAAATTGAATTTCACCTGTGTGCTGAATCTAAAAAAAGTATCTCTAGAGTTTTATTTTTTTAAAGTAGAACTTTTTACTAATGAAAAGTCATTAGAATTGTTTGTCTTACTTTTTTTTTTTTTTTTAAATAAAAAAGACCATTTCTAAACAAACTTCAACTAAAGTCTTGGCAAGAAGAAACAGTTGTTCCACATTATTGTTCTGTTTCTCAGAATGCATTGTTTTTCTGTTAGAAAAATGTCAACAAAAATACTTTTGGTAATTGAGATCAGTCCTCTCTTGCCACCTTTGTAACAATTTGTTTTCATTGCTCTTTTTTAGTGATTATGACAGCAAATTTTAATAGAATTAAAAAAGCTTTCTATTAGGTGAAACTTGAGACATAAGCGAAAGTAGAGAGAACATTGGCATAAACTCGAATCATCTACCCGCAAAGTTCCATTCGTGGCCATTCTATTTGCATTTGTAGTCATCCCCTCCACTTCCCTCTACTGAATTGTTTTGAAACTATCACCAGATACAATATTATTCACTCTGTAATTATTTTAGTATAAAACATAAAAGCAATTTAAAAATGTAGCCACAAGTGGGATGTGGCGGGTCACACCTGCAATCCCAGCACTTTGAGAGGCGAGGCAGGAGGATCGCTTGAGCCCAGGAGTTTGAGACCAGCCTGGGCAACATGGCAAAGCCCCATCTCTAAAACTAAAAAATTTCACCGGGCGTGGTGGCCGGTGCCTATACCCCACCTGCTCAGAAGTCTGAGATGGAGGATTATCTCGGGCCACAAAGTTGAGGCTGCAGTGAGCCATGATCAAACCACTGTACTCCAGCCTGGGCGACAGAGTGAGACCCTATCTCTAAATAAACAAATAAATAAATGTAACCACAGCATAATTGTCACACCTAAAATATTAACTGTGTCTTTAATATCATCAAACATCTATTCAGTGTGCAAATTTCCCCCAAATGTCTTGTAATTTTTAAATTGGTTTGCTTTTTACTAATGAAAAGTCATTATAATTGTTTGTCTTAACATTTTTCATTATTCAAACAAGATTCACACATTTTGTGGAGATGCATATTGCTATGTCCTTTATGTCTGTTAACCTTTAGATTTGCTTGCTCTCTTTCTCTTTTTCTCTCTTTTCTCTCTCTTTCGGTTTTTCCCTTAGAGTTTATTTTCTGAAGACTAGGTCACTTTGTCCTCTGGAATTTGCCACATCCTGAATAATGTAAATTGTGTGCCTGTTGGGTCACATAAGTTCTTCTGTCTCTTACAGTTTTTGAGGATTTGTGGTTACATCTAGTGGCTTGATTGTACCAGGTTTGATTTTCTTTAGAGGGGGTGTTGGATACTTATTGGAAGGCACATGATTTTCATAGTCTCTTTGGTTTTGAGCAGCCATTGATGATTTCTTAGACTTATTAGAGATGGGAGCCTTCTAATTCTTTCAATTCTCTTTATTTCTGGATATTGAAAATACAACCATCAAAAATTTCAATTGTTTCTGTGTAGTCTCTGAAAAAAAAAAAAAAAAAAAAAAAGGAATTGATGGCTTTGAGAATTGGGCCAGAGCAACTGGAAAAATTAGGTTACCATCATCAGCATATGAACATGTTACTATTTCTTGAGTTCACTCGCATCTTACTACTAGTCCAATTTTTTCTCTTTGTAACAAAACTACTTGAAATAGTTGTCTGCGTTTTCTGTACCCAGTTCCTTCCTAATGATCTCTCTTGACTCCTCACTAATCAGTCTTTCACTACTGGCCTATCCAGAGTCACCAGTCCATCAGTTCACTTTGCTAAATCCATGTTTAGTGCATACTCCTTACTTGTTTTGACATGACTGTAGCATTTGACATGTTGATTACTCTCTCCTCCTGAAATACTTTCCTGACTTGAATTTCAGGTGGCCACGTTCACCTATTCTCCTCTTACTTTGGTGGCTGCTCTCTCTTTGTTGCTGGTTCCTCCTTATGTTCCCAAAATTAGGTTTAGCTCAACCCTCTTTCCCAGACTCCAGACTCATATCTGGCTCCACTGGGATAATTAATAGACCTCTGAAAGTTAACAAGTTCAAATCAGAACTCCAGATAATTCCCAACCAATCCTGTTTTGCAATGCTTTCTACTTCAGTGAATCATCTGTTTTTCATGTCAGAAATCTTGTAGTCATTCTTTAACTCTCATTTTTTCTCACCCCTTATAATCCAGGTTTTTAGCAAATATTGTCAGTGCTACCTCAGAAAAACTCTTCCCAATTCTTATTTCCTTTTTCTATTTCATATTTTTGAACATTTGTTCTTGAAAGACAGGTCCCAAATGACCTTGGACAACCCAGCTTATCTCCCTCTTACTGGCAATTATTAGGCAAAATGTACTGAGAATGCAACATCCTGAGATAAAGAGAAAACGTCTGGAACAACTTGAGCTGTGTCTTCTTCTGCCCAGAACAGGGTATTCTGCAATGCTTGGGTCAGTGAGCCAAGAAATTCCCAGGATACAAAACCCAGTGCAGAGTGTTTTCATGGTTGCTCAGCTGTGGCATGATGAGGGGCATTCACAGAGGAGACTCCATCTGCCCTGGGCAGGTTTTCCTGATCCTTGAGATACTGGTTCACCATTTATCCTAATCTTCTGTTTGTCTTTGCTATCTATCTGTGAATTATAAAGTTGGTTTGCTTGACCTGTGGTGTGAGTGTTCTATCTCACCAGACCAGACTCAGGAAACTTTGAACTTATCACCACCTAACATAGCATGTATTTTACGTATTTATATTGCTTATTTTTGGAGTACAAACTCTATAAGGACAGGGATATTTTTCTAATTTTTTTTTTTTTACTTCTTTCTTCCCAGCACTTAGGCCAGCACTCTCAGTTAGTAAATAATCAATACATATTTATTAAAAATGAATGAAGATGAGTAATTACTTATGTCAAGTAGAGTGGAGAAAAATGAGTGCTGAGATTTTATAAGATAGTAGTCATAGGTGACTGGCAAGATCATGTATAGTGGCATTGCAGGGAAAATGCCAATTGGAATGGGTTGAGGAAACAGAGATTGTGAATGATCAACTCTTTGATTATATGTGAAAGGGAGGAGAGAAATTGTGGTGTAACAAGAGGGGGCATTTGTCAAAAAAGATAGACTATGGCATGCTGGTATGCTGTGGGAATATTACCATAGAAAGGAAGATGATGATGCAGGAAGGGAGAGTTTTAAGTCTATGTAGTCAAGAACAGACACAAGTATTGAGGTTAGCCTTAGATCGTACAAGGGTAGCTTCAACAGGTGTAAAAAGATAGAGTAGGTTATTTGGTACAGGTGGTGGGAAAGTTGATAGAATTGTGGGGAGGCAAAAGGAAAACTGAAGTCCACATTTGATTATCTCTTTTTCTCAGTTTTGAGGAATACTCATCACAGCTGAGATGAGAGTACAGCGCTGGGTGTTTAACCACGTGTGAGAGGAGTTGGATTATAGATAAAGGGAAGACATGTATATGAAAACAGGCAGCCATTATTATATTGTGAGTGCCCCTTTTATTGAATAAGTACACAGATATTTACTGAGTGTCTACGATCTGCAAGGCATCTCACTGGAGAGGTGGAGTAACAAGAGATTAGAGTTATAAGATCATATTTATTTTATTTTTCAGATAATCAGAAGAAAAGTAGGTTAAATTGGCCGAATATGCCTGCTCCCATCCACTGCCTGTCTTCCAATCCCTGAATCCCAAGATAAATAACAATCAACTTTCACTGTACTTTACTTTTATGTGTGCAGATCTGGCATTGTAATGAGGCTCGAATCCCTTGAGAAAATGGCAGGTAAATATGAGCAGAGAACAGCATTTACCATCTTGTGTTTTCAACATTTGCTCTAATTATTTTATTGACTTACTCATATTTTTATAGAAAAATAAGGGCAATGTCAAGCCAAGGCCTTCAAAGCAACAGGGTATAATATACATTTATAAACAATTCTCTTTCTGTTTAATATTCTATCCTTCCACAGGTTTTAATTCAAATAATTCATTGACTTGACATCCACTTGAACATTGGAAACTAGCTTAAGAAAAATTCAAGAAATTAAAAATAATAAACTTTTGCAGTTTAAAATAAAAAAGAGAAATTTACATGATTCTAACAGAAATTTCTCTTATTTTTAGTGATGTTCTTTTCTTGACCTATTAACTCACAAGTTGAATCAATATGCTCCTCAATTTTATTATTTTTGTTATGACATGGCAGTACAAAAAGCCCAAATGAGAAAATGAATGCCCTTAAGAACTTAACTAGCACAAATTCAGATGACTGGGAAGCTAGATAAATAATCAAGAGACTGGTTTTGAACTATGCTGGTTGTTGAGAATTTTCTGGGTCACCTAATATGAATTAACAACGTTTGAGGGTCATATAATAGATTTAGGAGTTAAAATGTGTGGAATTTCAGCTTGCTGCTTAGCCTTGGTTTCTTTCTGTGAAAAATGTGTAAATCCACAAATTAAAGAATGACTAGGAGATACACTTTGCAACTGACAAAAAGTGGTAAGAAAAAATAAATGAGATTAGATTTTATAAAGAAGGAAAACAATTAGGAGTTAAAAATTAGAATAGGAGCAAAAATGTATGGAGGAACTGTCACAACAATTATGAAAGAATGTATGCTTAAAAACTGACAAAGAATAAGAACAGGTACTTAATGAATTATCAATGTCTAATTATGAAAAAAATGGCCATAATCTACAATCTAGTTGTTATGAACTGATTCTCCGGGATAAGTTACCTAGAATTCCTTTCTTTCTTTCCAGTTAATTATTTGGGACCTCCAACATGCTGTTATTGGTGCCAATATGTAAATTTTTCTTGAGGTTTCTTCATCCCAAATTGTCCAAGAACCCTTCAAGTTTATTCAATCTGAGAGCATAAATCCTGCTTTCAAAAACCAGATGGGTTTGATTTGCATTTCACTGATGATTAATAATGTTGAGCATCTTTTCATATATCTGTTGGCTACTTGTACTTTTTTTTTTTTTTGGGACAGGGTCTCACTCTGTCGCCTAGGCTGGAGTGTAGTAGTGTGACCACAGTTCACTGAAGCCTCAGAGCCCCCTTGGCTCAAGTGATCTTATCACGTTAGCCTCCTGAGTAGCTCAGACTACAGGCACACATCACCATGCCTGACTAATTTTTCTATTTTCTGTAGAGTCGGTTTCTCTATGTTGCTCAGGCTTGTACTGCTTTGGGAACATTAATAAAAACCACAATGAGATATCCCCTCACATCTGTTAGAATAGCTATAATGAAAAGAAGACAAAAGATAAGTGTTGACAAGGATGTGGAGTAATTGGAACCCTTTTACACTGCTGTTGGAAATGTAAAATGGTGCAGCCTCTGTGAAAAATAGTACAGATATTTAAAAAAAATTTGAAAAATAAAACTACCATATGATCTAGCTATTTCATTTCTGGGTATTTATCTAAAAGAATTTGAATGGGGGTGTCCCAAGATGGCTCAATAGAGGCAGCTCTGGAACGCAGTTCCCAGTGAGAGAGACACAGAAGCTGAGTGGTCTCCACAATTCCAAAGGAGTTACCAGGTTCATTTTGTGGGTCTGGTTGGACAATGGGTGTAAACCTAATAGGGTGAGTTAAGGCAGGGTGAGGCATTGCACCACCTAGGAGGTGCATGCAACTGACTGGAGGACCAGGGACTCTCCCCGCTCCGGACTTTGGTTCAGATACAGTGCTTCAACCAAACTCTATACAATCCATAGAACAGGAGATCTTCACCAGGCTGAAAAGCGTCTGTGAGCTGCCTGTACAGGGCTGAGCAGCAACTTCAGCCGGCACTAGGGCTGTCAGCACAGATCCAGACAGAAGTACTGTCTGATGCTGAGAAAGCTGGCGGGAAAAATCTACCTACCCCCCAGAAAGAAGGGGAACTAAAAACAGGGAATCAAGACATGCAGCAGGGTGGGTCCCTCCCTCACAAAGCCCAGCAGGCTAAAACACTCTCACCTCAGAGTTCGCAGCCAGAACATCAGTGAGAAAGCGACCAGGAACTCTTGAGCTTGGTGGGGGAAGGGCAGCCACCATTGCAGAAGTGGGCCTAATTTTCCTGTGTAAATAAAAGATTCAGGAAAAATATCCAGTAGCTTCACTGAACCTGTAGAAACCCAGCAGCACCTCTGCAGGCAGACAAAGAAAAACCCACCTCGCCAAGCAGCTACCTGAGATCAAAGCTAGATAAATCCAAGAAGATAGGAAAAAAACCTGCTCAAAAAGGATGAAACCATCAAAAACCAGAATGCCTCTCCCCCACCATGAGATCACAGCTCCTCACCAGCAAGGGAACAAAACTGGACAAAGAATGAGTTTGACAAATTGACAGAAGCAGGCTTCAGGTGGGTAATAACAAACTTCTCTAAGCTAAAGGAACATGTTCTAACCCAATGCAAAGAAACAAAAAACCTTGAAAAAAGGTTAGATGAAATGCTAACTAGAATAACCAGCTTAGAGAAGAACATAAACGACTTGATGGAGCTGAAAAACACAGCACGAGAACTTTGCAAAACATACACAAGTTTCAATAGCCAAATCGATCAAGCAGACGAAAAGATATCAGAGATCGAGGATCAACTCAATGAGAAGGAAAGAAAAGAGAAAAAAGTGAAAAGAAATGAACAAAGCCTCTAAGAAATATGGGATTATGTGAAAAGACCTAATCTGTGCTTGATTGATGTACCAGAAGATGATGGGGAGAATGAATCCAAGCTGGAAAACACTCTTCAGGATATGATCCAGGAGAACTTTCCTAACCTAGCAAGGCAGACCAACATTCAAATACAGAAAATACAGAAAACACTACAAAGATACTCCTCTAGAAGAACAACCCCAAGGCACATAATCATCAGATTCACCAGGGTTGAACTGAAGGCAAAAATGCTAAGGGCAGCCAGAGAGAAAGATCAGGTCACCCACAAAGGGAGGCCATCAGACTCATAGTAGATATCTTGGCAGAAACCCTACAAGCCAGAATAGAGTGGGGGCCAATATTCAACATCCTTAAAGAAAAGAACCTTCAACCCAGAATTTCATAATCAGCCAAACTAAACTTCATATATGAAGGAGAAATAAAATCCTTTATGGACAAGCAATTGCTGAGAAATTTTATCACTACCAGACCCTGAAGGAAGCACTAAATATGGAAAGGAACAACTAGGACCAGCCACTGCGAAAAAGAACCAAATGGTAAAGACAAACGATGCAGTGAAGAATGTATGCCACCAAAGGGCAAAACAACCAACTAGTAACAAAATGGCAGGATCAAATTCACACATAACAATATTAACCTTAAATGTAAATGGACTAAATGCCCCAATCAAAAGACACAGACTGGCAAGCTGGGTAAAAAGCCAAGAACCATCAGTGTGCTGTATTCAGGAGACCAATCTCATGTGCAGAGACACATATATACTCAAAATAAAGGAATGGAAGAAGATTTACCAAGAAAATGGAGAGCAAAAAAAAGCAGAGATGGCAATCCTAGTCTGATAAAATGGACTTTGAACCAACAAAAATCAAAAGAGACAAAGAAGGGCATTACGTAATGGTAAAAGGATCAATACAACAAGAAGAGCTAACTATCCTAAATATATATGCACCCAATACTGGAGCGCCCAGATACATAAAGCAAGTTCTTAACAACCAACAAAGAGGCTTAGCTGCACAATAATAGTGGGAGACTTTAACACTCCACTGTCAATACTAGACAGATCAATGAGATAGAAAATTAACAAGGAAATCCAGGACTTGAATGCAGATCTGGATCAAGCAGACCTAATAGACATTTTTAGAACTCTCCACCCCAAATCCAAAGAATACACATTCTTCTCAGCACCACATCACACTTACTGTAAAATCCACCACAA
This sequence comes from Cebus imitator, assembly GCF_001604975.1. Lineage (NCBI taxonomy): Eukaryota > Metazoa > Chordata > Mammalia > Primates > Cebidae > Cebus > Cebus imitator. The sequence goes on from NW_016107322.1 coordinate 4,839,221, forward strand.
AATTGGAAGTAAATCACTTCCCAGGAAATGCAAAAGAACAAAAATCATAACAAACAGTCTCTCAGACCACAGAGCAGTCAATTAGAACTCAGATTAAAAAATAACTCAAAATCACACAACTTCATGGAAACTGAACAACTGGCTCCTGAATGTCGACTGGATAAACAATGAAATGAAGGCAGAAATAAAGATGCTCTTTGAAACCCACAGCAACGAAGACACAACGTACCAGAATCTCTGGGCCACATTTAAAGCAGTATCAAGAGGGAAATTTATAAAATAAATGCCCACATGAGAAGCAAGGAAAGATCTAAAATCAACACCCCATCATTCAAATTGAAAGAGCTAGAGGAGCAAGATAAAAAAACTCAAAACCTAGCAGAAGACAAGAAATAATTAAGATCAGAGCAGAACTGAAGGAGATAGACACACAAAAAACCCTTCAAAAAATCAATAAATTCAGGAACTGTTTTTTTGAAAGGATCAACAAGATAGACCACTAGCCATAATAATAATAATAATAATAATAATAATAATAATAATAAAAGAAGTAGATGCAATAAAAAATGATAAAAGGCATATCACCACCGATTCCACAGAAATACAAACTGCCATCAGAGATTACTACAAGCAACTCTATGCACATAAACCAGTAAGTCTGGAAGAAATGGACAAATTCCTGGACACTTGCACCTTCCCAAGCCTAAACCAGGAAGAAGTTGAAACGCTGAATAGACCAATAACAAGGGCTGAAGTTGAGGCAGCAATTAATAGCCTACCAACCAAAAAAAGTCCGGGTCCAGATGGGTTCACAGCCGAATTCTACCAGACATACAAAGAGGAGCTGGTACCACTCTTTCTAAAACTATTCCAAACAATACAAAAAGAGGGAATCTTTCCCAAATCATTTTATGAGACCAGAATCATCCTGATACCAAAACCCGGCACAGACTGAACAAAAAAAGAAAACTTCAGGTCAATATTCATGGTGAACATAAATGCAAAAATCTTCAATAAAATACTGGCAAACCGATTGCAACAGCACATCAAAAAGCTTATCCATCACAATCAAATAGGCTTCATCCTTGGGATGCAAGGCTGGTTCAATATACGCAAGTCTATAAACATAATCCACCACATTAACAGAACCAAAGACAAAAACCAGATGATATCTCAAAAGGTGCAAAGAAAATCTTTGACAAAATTCAACAGCCCTTTATGCTAAAAACTCTCAAGAAACTAGGCATTGATGGAATGTATCTCTAAATAATAAAAGCTATTTATGATAAACCTACAGCCAATATCATACTGAATGGGCAAAAACTGGAAGCATTCCCTTTGAAATCTGGCACTGGACAAGGGTGCCCTCTCTCACCACTCCTATTCAATCTAGTATTGGAAGTTCTAGCCAGAGCAATCAGGCAAGAAAAAGAAATAAAGGGTATTCAGTTAGGAAAGGAGGAAGTCCAATTGTCTCTACTTGCAGACAACATGATTGTATCATTAGAAGACCCTATTGTCTCAGCCCCAAATCTCCTGAAACTGATAAGCAACTTCAGCAAAGTCTCGGGATACAAAATCAATGTGCAGAAATCACAAGCATTCCTATACACCAGTAACAGACTTATAGAGAGCCAAATCAAAAGTGAACTCCCATTCAGAATTGCTACAAAGAGAATAAAATACCTAGAAAACAACTAACAAAGGAGGTAAAGGACCTCTTCAAGGAGAACTACAAACCACTGCTCAAGGAAATAAAAGGGGACACAAACAGATGGAAAAACATTCTACACTTATGGTTAGGAAGAATCAATATCATGAAAATGGCCATACTGCCAAAGTAATTTATAGATTCTACACTATCCCCATCAAGCTACCAGTAACCTTCACGGAACTGAAAAAATCTACTTTAAACTTTATACGGAACCAAAAGAGAGCCCACATAGCCAAAACAATCCTAAACAAAAAGAACAAAGCTGGAGGCATCACGCTGCCTGACTTCAAACTATACTACAAGGCTACAGTAGTCAAAACAACATGGTACTGGTACCAAAATAGAGACAGACCAATGGAACAGAATAGAGGCCTTGCAAGCAACACCACACATCTACAACCATCTGATCTTTGACAAACCTGACAAAAACAAGCAAAACAGGGAAAGGATTCCCTGTTTAATAAATGGTGTTGGGAAAACTGGCTAGCCATGTGCAGAAAGAAGAAACTGGACCCCTTCCTGGCACCTTACACTAAAATTAACTCCAGATGGATTTTAAACATAAGACCTAACACCATAAAAACCCTAGAAGAAAACCTAGGCAAAACCATTCAGGACATAGGCATAAGCAAGGACTTCATGACTAAAACAGCAAAAGCAATGGCAACAAAAGCCAAAATAGACAATTGGGACCTAATTAAACTACAAAGCTTCTGTACAGCAAATGAAACAACCATTAGAGTGAACCAGTAACCAACAGAATGGGAAAAAATTTTTAACTTAAACAGATTTAGAAGAAAAAACCCATTCAAATGTGGGTAAACTATATGAACAGACATATTTCAAAAGAGTACATGTGTGAGGCCACAAAACATACGAAAAAATGCTCATCATCACTGGTCATTAGAGAAATACAAATCAAAATCACATTGAGATACCATCTCATGCCAGTTAGAATTGTGATCATTAAAAAAATCAGGAGACAACAGATGCTGGAGATGATGTGGAGAAATAAGAACACTTTTACACTGTTGGTGGGAGTGTAAATTAGTTTGAACATTGTGGAAGACAGTGTGGCAATTCCTCAAGGACATAGAAATACCATTTGACCCAGCAATTCCATTACTGGATATATACCCAAAGTATTATAAATCATTCTATTAGAAAGAAACATGCACACGTATGTTCAATTCAGCACTGTTTACAATAGCAAAGACTTGGAACCAACCCAAATGTCCATCAACAATAGACTGGATAAAGAAAATGTGGAACACAAACACCATGGAATACTACACAGCCATAAAAAACAATGAATTCCTGTCCTTCATAGGGACACGAATGAATCTGGAAACCATCATTCTCAGCAAACTGACACAAGAACAGAAAACCAAACACTGTGTATTCTCACTCATAGGCAGGTGTTGAACAGTGAGAACATGTGGACACAGGGAGGGGAGCATCACACACTGGGGTCAGTTGTGGGGTCCTAGGGGAGGGACAGTGGGGGATGGGGAGGGTGGGGAGGGATAATGTGGGGAGAAATACCAGATATAGGTGATGGAGGGATGGAGGCAGCGAACCACCTTGCTATGTATGTACCTATGCAACAATCCTGCATGATCTGCACATGTATCCCAGAACCTAAAGTACAATTAAAAAGAAAAAGAATTGGAATAGAGCTGATGAAGAAATTTTACACTTCCTTGGTTCACTGCAGCACTATTCACAATAACCAAGATGTGGAAAAAAGTTACATGTTTATCACAGATGAATGGATAAAGAAAATGTGGCATGTATATATAATGAAATATTTCACCTTACAAAAGAAGGAAGTCCTGCCATATGTGATAATATGGATGAATCTTGGCCACATCATGCTATGTGAAATAAACCAGCTGCAGATGAACAAATAATGCATGATTCCACTTATATGAGGCATATGAAATATTTAAATTCATGAAAGCAGAGAGTAGAATGATGGTTGCCAGGGGACAGGAGGAGGAAGGAAGAGAGAGTTGCTAATCAATGGTTGTAAGGTTTTAGTTATACAAGATACATAGATTCTTGAGATCTGTTGTACAACACTGTTCCTGTGGTTAGCAATATTGTACCCTTAAAACTTTGTTAAGAAGGTAGATCTTGTGTTAAATGTTCTTATGATAATAAAAAAATTAAATGAGACCTACATAAATGGAGAGATATACTCAAACACATATATAATTAAATAAATACATGAAGGATAGGTGGGAAGGAATTGCTAATCTGCTCCATTCACTGATACCATCCCTGCTCAGTTCACTGTCTGAAGTTGCTGTTAAAGACTGGCCATTTTTCTTCTGATGTATGCACATGAGTTTCTTGCTGTTCTACAGCTCTCACAAATTTTATTATGCCCTTCATTTGGGATTCTCCTTGTTTTTTTTTGGTCTTTGTAATAATAGTTATCTAACTGGTGTGAGATGATATCTCCTTGTGGGTTTGATTTACATTTCTCTGATGATTACTGATACTCAGCATTTTTTAATACACTTGTTGCCTGTGAGTATGTCTTCTTTTGAGAAGTGTCTGTTCATGCCTTTTGCCCATTTTTAATGAGGTTATTTGTTTTTTGTTTATTCAATGGTTTAAGTCCTACTAAGTGCTGGATATTAGACCTTTGTCAGTTATATAATTGGCAAATATTTTCCCACTCTGTAGATTGTCTGTTTACTCTGTTGATAGTTTCTTTTGCTGTGCAGAAACTCTTTAGTCTAATTAGATCCCACTTGTCAATTTTCATTTTTGTTGCAATTGCTTTGGAGGACTTAATTATAAATTATTTCCCAAGGTTGATGTCCAGAATTGTGTTTGCTAGGTTTCCATGTAGGATTCTTACAGTATGAGTCTTGCATTTAAGTCTTTAATACATCTTGAGTTAACCTTTTTATATGGTGAAAGTGAGTCCAGTTTTCTTCTTTGGCATATGGCTAGCCAGTTATTCCAGCACTGTTTATCAAATAAGGAGTTCCTTCCCCATTGCTTACTTTTGACAACTTTGTCAAATATCAGATGGCTTTAGGTGTGCAGTTTTGGATTCTCTGTTCTTTTTTTTTTCTTTTTTTTTGAGGTGGAGTCTCACTTTATTGGCCAGGCTGTAGTACAGCATGATCTTGGCTCACTGCAGCCTCCACATCCTGGGCTCAAGTGATTCTCCTGCCTCAACTTCCTGAGTAGATGGGATTACCAGCATGCACCACCAAGCTCAGCTAATTTTTGTATTTTTTTTAGTAGAGACAGAGTTTCACCATGTTGGCCAGGCTGGTTTTGAACTCCTGACCTCATGATCTGCCCACCTTGGTGTCTACAAATGCTGGGATTACAGGTATGAGCCACTGCACCTGGCCTGGATTCTCTGTTCTGTTCCATTGATCTATGTGTCTGATTTTTTGCCATTGACATGCTGTTTTTGTTACTGTAGCCCTACATTATAGTTTGAAGGCAGGTAATATGATGCCTCTGGCTTTGTTCTTTTTGCTTAGGATTGCTTTGGCTATTCATGTTTTTTGGTTCCATATGAATTTTAGAATTGTTTTTTCTAATTCTGTGAAAATGACATTGTTATTTTGATAGAAGTAGTGTTGGATCTGTAGATGGTTTTGGGTAGTATGGACTTTTTAATGATATTGAATCTTCCAACCAATGAATATGGAATGTTTTTTTTGATTTGTTTGTGTTCTCTTGTGATTTCTTTCAGCAGTGTTTTGTAGTTCTTGTTGCAGAGGCCTTTCACTTCCTTGGTTAGATATATTCCTGGGTATGTTGTTTTTTTCTGTAGCTGTTGTAAAGTGGATTGTGTTCTCGATTTGGCTCTCAGCTTGAACATTGTTGCTGTATAGAAATATTACTGATTTTTGTGCATTGATTTTATATTCTGAAACTTTGTTGAGGTTGCTTATCAGTTTCTGCAGTTCGTGGAGGTTTTTTTTTTGGTAGAGTCTTTAAGGTTTTCTAGGTAGAGTCATACTATCAGGGAGGAGAGATAGTTTGACTTCTTTTTTTCCAATTTGGATGCCTTTTATTTCTTTCTCTTGCCCAATTGCTCTGGCTAGGACTTATCCCTGGTCTGAAATTGACCAATTCTTGTTCACTCCAGCAATTTTAGTGTATTTGAATCTTGGAAAGCAGTTTGTATTTTCAGTATCTTTCTTCCTGTATACATTGCCCCTTATGGAAGCTAATCTATAACTCCTGTGGAGATAGGTGGGGGTAGAGGAGATGGTATGGACCCAGTTTTTTGTATTAAGGGCTAAAGCAGATATATAAAATAAAACAAAAATTTATATTTCTTAGTCTTAAGTTTGTATAGCTAATATGGTTAACTCAAGAAATACTTCTGTAAGCCAACAAATTTTTTCCCATGAATTCAGTGTCTGCTTTATTAATGAGCAATTTACATTAGTAATCAAAAAGAAACAATAAAACGAATGTCCTAGAAAACTATATTACTCAGAATTAGCAAAGCTATGGGGATACATTCTACTATACTACTGGCAGGTGTGCAAATTGATACAAAGTTTGTATAGCTAATATGGTTAACTCAGCCAATACTTCTCTGAGCCAACAAAATTTTTTCCATGAATTCAGTGTCTGTTCTATTGGTAATCAATTTACATTAATAACCAGAAATAATAAAACAAATGTCCTAGGAAAGTTTATTACTCAGAATTAGCAAAGATATGGGGATACATTCTACCATACTACTGGTAGGAGTGCAAGTTGATACAGATATTCTTCTAGATATCAATACTAAACAGCATATTATTTAGCTACTGCTGCATAAAAAAACTATCACAAAAGTCAATGGCTTCAAATGATAAGCATTTATTATTACTTCTAAGTCTACAAGCCACGTGACAGGTTCTTTAGGTCTTAGTCTTAATCATACATCTGTGGTTAGCTGTGGGTTAGGTAGATAGCTCTGTTGATCTTGGATGGACTTTCTCCCATGTCTAGGGTCAACTAACTATCCACTATGGCATTGCCTCGAGTAAACGGGCTCTCCTCCATATGCTCAGCAGGCAAGAGTGGGCTTATTCACATGTGGTGGTAGGGTTCCAAGAGTGTGAGAAGAAGCATGCAAGGCCTCTTGAGAGCTAGGCTTGGAATTTGCAAAATCGCTTCTGCCAAATTATATTGGATAAATAATTTCACAAGGCCAACTCGAATTCAAGAGGTGGAGAAATAGATTTGACATTTCAATGAGAGGAGTGGCATAATCACATTGAAAATGGATATGTAATAAAAGTCTGACTCATATTTTGATATTTGACTGCTGACAGCTGTTAAGCCTCACCTCTCTACTTCCCTTCTGTTCCATTTCTGGAAAAGCTGGTAAGAAAGCCTGGGTGATTCTTTCTTTGGAACCATTGTGAATTTGAAACCACCTAACCCTTATCCATGAAAGTACCTTTGCCCCAAAGCCCATCCACTAGCCACAGTAAAAACCCCAAGCCCGTTTCCTTTTTCCCTGCTCTCCCTAGCCACATTTGGATCAGTGTGGGAGGCATGCTCTGGTCTTTCCTAAAAGTCTCATCAACTAAGTAATAAATATTTTCATCCCCTCTTGGTATGTGTGTGTGGCATCATCAGTTTTGACACCAAAGTCAACATTTGGGGTCCATCTTGAGAGGCATGACAGCATAGATACTAGAATCTGTCGCAGTCAGCCTTTGCTATGCTGTATTAGTCACAAACAAACCCCAATTTTTTTTTGTTTGCTTGTTTTTTGTTTGCTTGTTTGCTCTGATTAAGGTGTGCCTTTTATTTTCGTGTGTGTGTATGGCAGGCTTCGTTTTAATCTTGTTTGCTTGGCCGTGGCTATGTCTACTAGTCAGGTGTTACCACAGTAGTCTGGCAGTTGGTATACGCCACAGTGCTCTGTGGCATTGGTCCTTTTCATTCTGAAATCCAAGCTAATAATGGAATAGCCCTCAGCTGGGACATGCAGTGCTAGCGTCAGAAAAAAAACAAACAAAAAAAAAAGTAAAAGAGTTGGTGCAAAAACATGATGACTGTAAAAGCTGTTACTTGGTAGTGGGATATAGAGGTCACACCTTGTTATATGCCATTGACCAAAAAAGTCATAGATCCAAGCCCAGTTTTAATGGGAAAAGACATTGGAACAATTCTGTCCTAAAAAAGGCATTGTAAATCACATGGTGATAGGCTGAAGTAAGATGAATAATTCTCTTAATGGAATGTAGAAGATGAATAGGGAAAAATAGTATAGTTTACCCAGACACATTTATAAAATAGTCAAAAGCTTTAAATTTTTTTTTTTTAAAGTTTGCCCTAATAATTTTCTGTCTAGGAATTGAACTTAAGAAAAGATGTTTGAAAATATAAAGCAAAGAAGAGGATCACGACCACCCTGTGCAAGAGGAAGAACACCTAATAGCATAGAATTATGTGCACAATGTTGTTAAATGGTTAAACTGCATATAAAGAGTGTATTGAAGAATTATTAATATATATAAATGTACATTGGGAAAATACCAGAATGAAACATATTTACATGTTTATAGATCTATCTCTGGATGTTAGGTGATCTTTATTTTCCACTTTTTATGTTCTTTTTTTATTTTTATTATTATTTTTTTTTGAGACGGAGTTTCGCTCTTGTTACCCAGGCTGGAGTGCAATGGTATGATCTTGGCTCACTGCAACCTCCACCTCCTAGGTTCAAGTGATTCTCTTGCCTAGCCTCCCAAGTAGCTGAGATTATGGGGACCTGTCATCATACTCGGCTAATATTTGTATTTTTGGTGGATATGGGGTTTCCCCATACTGGCCAGGCTGGTCTTGAATGCCTGACCTCAGGGGATCTGCCCTCCTTGACCTCCCAAAGTGTTGGGATTACAGGTGTGAACCACCGACTCCAGCCTACTTTTTGTGTTCTTAAAAGAACATGTAGTTTTTAAAAGGTATCAGAAATGATAAGACATGGTGAAAAACTGGGAGATCCTTGATACAAATAATTTTGAAAATGTAAATTTTTATTCATAAACTCAAAGGGATAATAAATAATAGCAAAGGATGCATCCAGAGTTTGCACAGGTTAATTCTGACACACAGATTTTGGCCTTTTAAAATTGTTGTTAATGGATTGATTATTTTTCTTAATATTAATTGGATAATACTAATCAAAACATTCAAAAGCATGCTACTGGAATACCTTTAAATCAGAGTTTAGAATGTCAGCATCCTGTGATAAAGGGAGGGTGTATAGTTACTCTCTGGGGATTTTAATTATCTAGACTATTTTCCCAAACATTAGAATTAAAAAATGAACATAGAGCCAATTTTGGCTTATTGTTACTCAGTTGAATTTATAACATCAAGTTGATTAGAAAAGGCCTTTTGGTGGAAAACAGGAACTTTTCCTGCATGTAGTATGTCAGAAGCCCTGAATGGATCTCCAACCCTGAAATGTGGATGCCTGTGACTCTGATGGTTGAGAGTTCTTTAAGGCTGTCTTAAAAGAGACTGCCTTAAAATATGTGTATATTCAAAAGAACAATACATTTTGTTTTTCAACTCCTCTGGCAATAGGGTATTTTTAAATTTAATACACACATTCATTCCATTTAACCTACTTGATTTGATTTTTTTCAGACTTGACTGCTACATCTAATATTTGGGGCACAGGCTAATTAAGTGAAATGTTTGGATGGAATTGTAGGGATTTTGCAAATTATTTTTTTCTCCCTTAAATGTAAAATTAATGTAGTTTTATATTAGTAAACTAAGTATATAGTAAATATATAAAAAACTTAATATGAGTATGATGCTATTCTGAATAGACAGAAGGAGAAGGCAGAAAGTAGACACAAACTCCAATATTACAGATTACACTATTGTGAGTCCTGAGTGGAGGGGCAAATGGCTTATAATGTACAATGGTTCCTGGGGTACTAATATAGTTAATTCCAGTGGCCCTAATTTTCAAGATAAGAGTCTAGGAAGAGAGGAGTATAAATTGCATAATTTTAATGGTCTGTCAGTTGTGATCTTATTAAAAAATGTTTGCTGAAAAAAGAAACTTCATTTATTTAGAAAAAATTTTTTAAAAACTTTAAGTTCAGAGGTACAAGTGTAGATCTGTTACAGGTACAGGTTTGTGGTACAAATTATTTCATCACACCAGTATTAAGCCTAGTACCCGTAAGTCATTTTTCCTGATGCTCTCCTTCCTCCACCCTCCACCCTCCGAAAGGCCCATGTGTTTATTTAGAAAACTCTTTTTAAAAATATTTATTGATATATCTTCATTTTATGATAAGGAGCAGTGAGTCCATAATCAGAACACTTTCAGGGAAGTTCTAACACCTAGCCCTAATACCAAGACTGAGAATCTGATAGCTTAGCTATTAAAAATTAAGATCTCTGAAAGACTTCCATTTCTGCTAACAGAAATACCCAAGGCAGCCAGACACTGTGTCTCCCTTTCTGTTGTGATGTAGTTGCATCAATTCTGCTATTCTTTGATGATGTAAGCACCTAGAATGACATTTACAAAGCAGGCAAAATGAAAACGGTACAAAAACTAGAAATATCACATGTAAAAATCATCACCAATGCTAAGACACTATAGGTACTGTTGAAAGAGCTGTGGGAAAATTTAAAATCTGACGGCTCAAAGTGTGGTGCCTTTTGCCCTCACCTTTTAAGTTCAGGGGTACCTGTGCATGGGGTGCAGGTCTGTTACATAGGTAAATATGTGCCATGGTGGTTTTGCCTCACAGATCAACCCATTACCTAGGTATTAAATCCAGCATCTCTTAGCTATTCTTCCCAATGCTCTCCCTCCTCCAACTCCTGATCCTTTTAACGGGGCCCAGTGTGCTTTCCCCCTCTCACAGGTGTCCATATGTTCTCATCATTCAGCACCCACTTATAAATGAGAACACATGATATTTAGTTTTGTGTTCCTGCATTATTTTTCTGAGGATAATGGCTTCCAGCTACATCCATGTCCCTGCAAAGGACATGATCTTGTTGCTTTTTATGGCTGCATAGTATTCCCATGGTGCCTATGTACCACATTTTCTTTATCTAGTCTGTCACTGAAGGGCATTTAGATTGGGTCCATGTCTTTGCTATTGTGAATAGTGCTGCCATGAACATACACATACATGTATCTTTATAATACAGTGACTTAATTCCTTTGGGTATATATGCAGTAATCGGATTTCTGGGTCAAATGGTATTTCTGCTTCTAGATTTTTGAGGAATTGCTGCACTGTCTTCCACAGTGTTCAAACTAATTTACTGTCCCACCAATAGTATATAAGCATTTCTTTTCCTCCACAAACTCATCAGCATGTGTAATTTTTTGATTTTTTTTTATTAATAGCCACTCTGATTGATGAGAAATGATACCTCACTGTGGTTTTGATTTGCGTTTTTCTAACGATCAGTGATGTTGAACTTTTTTTTCCCCCATGTTTGTTGGCCACATGGGTGTCTTCTTTTGAGAAGTGTCTGCTTATGTCCATTGCCCACTTTTTAATGTTTTTTTAATTCTTGTAAATTGCTTAAGTTCTTTGTAGATGCTGGATGTTAGATCTTTGTCAGATGGATAAATTGTAAAAGTTTTCTCCTATTCTGTAGCTTGTCTGTTCACTTTGATGATAATTTCTTTTGCTGTGGAGAAGCTCTTTAGTTTAATTAGATCCCTTTTGCCAATTTTGGTTTTTTTTGCAATTGCTTTAGGTGTTTTTATCATAAAATCTTTGCCTGTGCCTATGTCCTGAATGGTATTTCTTAGATTGTCTTCTAGGATTTTTATAGTTTTGGGTTTTACATTTAAGTCTTTAGTCCATCTTGAGTTAATTATTGAATAAGGTATAAGGAAGGAATTCAGGTTCAATTTTTTGCATCTGGCCAGCCAGTTCTCCCAGCACCATTTATTTAAGAGAGAAAACTTTTCTCATTGCTTGTTTTTGTCAGGTTTGTTGAAGATCAGATGGTTGTAGGTGTGTGGTCTTTTTTCTGAGTTCTCTACTCTGTTCCGTTGGTCTATGTGTCTGTTTTTGTACTAATAACATGCTGTTTTGGTTACTGTAGCCTTGTAGTATAGTTTGAGGTCAGGTAGTGTGATGGCTCCAGCTTTGTTCTTTTTGCTTAGGATTGTCTCAGCTAATCAGGCTCTTGTTTGATTCCACATGAATTTTAAAATAGTTTTTTTTTTTTTTTTCTAATCCTGAGGAATGTCAATGGTAGTTTAATGGGAATAGCATTGAATCTATTAATTACTTTGGGAATTATGGTCATTTCAATGATATTGATTCCTTCTATCCATGAGTGATATGGTTTGGTTGTTTTCCTGCCCAAATCTCAACTTGAATTGTATCTCCCAGAATTCCCATGTGTTGTGGGAGGGACTCAAGAGGAGATAATTAAATCATGGGACTGTTCTTTCTCATGCTATTCTTATTATAGTGAATAAACCTCATGAGTTCTGATGAGTTTATCAAGGGTTTCTGCTTTTGCTTCTCCCTCATTTTTCTCTTGCCACTGCCATGTAAGAAGTGCTTTTCACTTCCCATCATAAGTCTGAGGCCTCCCCAGCCATGTGGAACTGTTAATCCAATTAAACCTCTTTTTGTTCTCAGTTTTGGGTATGTCTTTATCAGCCGTGTGTAACAAACTAATACAGTAAGTTGGTACTGGTAGAGTGGGGTGTTGCTGAAAAGATACCTGATAATGTGGAAGCAACCTTAGAACTGGGTAACAGACAGAGGCTGGAACAGCTTGTAGGGCTGAGAAGAAGACAGGAAAATGTGGGAAAATTTGGAACTTACTAGAGACTTGTTGAATGGCTTTGCCCAAAATGCTGATAGCGATACGGACATTAAGGTTCAGGCTGAGGTGGTCTCAGATGGAGATGAGGAACTTGTTGGGAACTGAATCAAAGGTGACTCTTGTTATGTTTTAGCAAAGAGACTGGTGGCATTTCACCCCTTCCCTAGAGATTTGTGGAACTTCAAGCTTCAGAAAAATGATTTAGGGTATCTGGTGGAATAAATTTCTTATGCAGCAAATCATTCAAGAGGTGACTTGGGTACTGTTAAAGGCATTCAGTTTTATAAGTGGTGCAGAATGTAAAAGTTCAGAAAATTTGCAGCTTGACAATGTGCTAGAAAAGAAAAACCAATTTTCTGGGGAGAAATTCGAGCTGGCTGTAGAAACTTGCTTAAGTAACAAGGAGCCTAATGTTAATCCCCAAGACCATGGTGAAAATTTCTCCAGGTCATGTCAGAGACCTTCCTGACAGCCCCTCCCATTATAGGCCTGGATGCCCAGGAGGAAAAAGTGGTTTGTGGGCCAGGCCCAGGGTCCCCATGCTGTGTGCAGCCTACGGATTTTGTGCCCTGTGTCCAGCCACTCCAGCTGTGCTGCACTGGGTGGGGGGGGGGACCCTTCCTTGACAGACCATTTGTACTCTCCAAAGCTGGCAGGCTGGAACAGCTGAGTTGACTGGACCACAGACATGGCAGCCACCCCTCCCCCTGGGAACTTTGTCCTGTCTCAGGCAGGCTCTACCCTGTTGCCATTGGCTGACTGAAATTCCCAACTAGTGAGTCTTATCTCGTGAGGTGCCATGGAAATGGGGCCTGCAGAATGACACTGCTCGGCTCCCTGGATTCAGTCCCTTTCCTAGGGGTCTATACAGACTTTCTGTCTTGCCTGAATTGCAGAAATGTTTTTTGGAAATCCCAGGGCCAGGGTATGGAAAGCTCCTGCATCTTTGTGTATGACCGAGCAGCTGCTCTGCTGGGACCCCACAATTCTGTGTTTTGGACCCAAGGACCTGGTGGTGTGGGCTCATGAGGGGATCTCCTGATCTGAAGGTTACAAAGATCTGTGGGAGAAACAGTTTCCCAAATAGGGCAACACAATCACTCACCGCTTCCCTTGGCTGGGGATGGGGGTTCCCTTGGCACTGTGTTGCTCCCTGGTGGGCCTTTGCTCCACTATGCTTTTCTTCATTCTCCATAGGTCAAGTTGTTTGCCTAATCAGTCCCAATGCAAGAATCTGGGTATTTCAGTTAAAGGTGCTGTATTCACTCACCCCTTTTGTTCCTCTCTGTGAGTGCCATAGACTGCATATTCATCTAATCAGCCATCTTATGGTCAACTCCTAGAAAATTATTTATGTTCTCTTTATCTTTCATTATTTTTGTCTTATAAAGATCAGGTTATTTGGTGAAGTGATGGGGAGAGATTTGTTGCTGTGTTTTCCTTTAAACCCCAGAATGGTTTCTCCCAGTGAAAGCTTATCTGGAGGTCTAGCTTACTGGATGTAACTTCAAAAGTTGGAGCAGCAGTATAGGAAAAAGATCTGGACTGCTATCCAATTGGCATTCTTAATCTAGTTCCCTTGTTGGCCCTTAATACAACGTTAGAGCTCTCTTGGCCTCTACGAGAATCTGGTTTAACCACTGATTTGAAGCATAAAGCAACACAGCTTTGCTTTCAGAAGTAAATCTATATATCATCCTGCCGACCACCACCACTTTAAAAAATAACTTCACCAAAAATCTGTAAGCTTACAAATTATGGTCAGCTTTCAGGAGTTTATAATTTCTATCAAGGAAATATTTTAATTTTAACATTTCCAGTAAGATGGTTGTGCTGTCATCTATTGGAGGCAAATTTAACATAGTAATAACTACAATTAAGGTAATGAAAGATTTATTTCGGCACTTACATACAGGGGCTCCTATTTTAATGTGAGGGAAATAATCTGTGGTTTGCTATCATGGAACCAAGGTTATAGAGTCCAGGTAACATGAGAAACAGAAGACTTTTAAAAAATTTATTTATGGAAGGAGACAGATTATCTAGAGTTTTAAGTCCCGGCAAGACAAAGAAAGCTTTGAGAGTTGCACCATGCAGTTATTACAAGAAGCAGTGAACATTTAGAACTAAGCTATCCTCAGGAAAGGACAGCAAAAATGTAATTGAATTCCTCCAAGGTTTTGATCTTAATGAAAACCAATTCTGCATCAATTATCTTATGCACAAACCAGTCAGCTGGTAGTTGTTCAGGGTCTTACGTAATTCCTGAGGCCCAGTACAAAATGAAAATGTGAGGCCTCTTGTTCAAAATTCAGGAAGAACATCCTGCTAAAGGTATTAAAATATAATGTTTTTTTCCTCATTTCATGTTTCCCTCTGAGTTATTTTTATTTGTGATTTAATGTCAAAGTAAAAATAAAACAAAATTTTAAATCATTAACATAAATTTTACTGTTAATCTTTATCTCATACAATGACAGTTTTTATACAAATTTCAGATAATTGAAATCTTATGTGGAATCACCAGAATCACATAATTCATATTTTGTAGCATGTATATGCAAATATATTTTCTGAAACAGTGCAAACACTACCTTAAGCAAATGCAGCTGGTTTCATATCACTTTTTGATATGCACACATTTCAGTACTTTCTACTTTCAGCTTACGGATAATTAAAGAAAGACTGAAAGGAAAAGGGAGTATTGTTGTTCTATTGTATTAGTCCATTTTCATGCTGCTGATAAAGACATACCCAAAACTGGGAACAAAAAGAGGTTTAATTGGACTCACAGTTTCACATGGTTGGAAAGGCCTCAAAATCATGGCAGAAGGAGAAAGGCACTTCTTCCATGGCAGTGGCAAGAGAAAATGAAGAAGCAAAAGTGGAAGCCCCTGATAAACCCAACAGATCTTGTGAGACTTATTCACTGTAATGAGACTAGCCTGAAACGACTGGCCCCCATGATTTAATTACTTCCTCCTGGGTCCCTCCCAGAACATGTGAGAATTCTGGGAGATACAATTTGAGTTGAGATTTGGGTGGGGATGCAGCCAAACCATATCACCTATCTTTCTCTTTCTGTATTATCATTTTCAGCATGAGTGGCTGGTTAACATAGAATAGTAATGTGAGTAAGAGAAGATATGGTAGGGTTTCCTGTGTAATTTCTGTCTCTGAGAACACTATTTCTGTCTTTCTGTATTTGACACACGTTCTTGTTTGAAACGGAAGTGTGGCCTTTCTGAGCTATCAACATCCACACTTATTCAGTCATGTAGGTAACAAGCTTTCTCGTATTCTCTTTGAATCTTGCTGAACTCCTGTACATTGTGAGTACTGCTCAGGGCCATCTTGCAAATGGCAAAGGGATCTAAGCAATCATTATAATTACAATTATTTTTGTTATTGTTTGTTCATAGAGTTCCGCCACCTTGGATTGGCATGTCCTCAGATAGTTCTTTTCATGGGCACATTGTCCATGCCTTCTGTTTCTCTTCTGCTCAGCACTACCTATTTTGTTCATCATCTCCAGTGTTTCTCCTCCTAATTGACTTACTGGTAAAAGAAGAGATCAGAATCAATGGCAGAAGAAGGCATTTAGGAGGTGGTAAATGCAGCTTTTCCAGAAATACTCCTTTCCATCCTCTTGCCTTTCTGTTTTGTCTTTTTGTAAAACTTACCACTTAGTCATATTTAGTTTTTTCCATCCTGTTTAGAGATTTTTCGTCACCTAGAGAACATAGTGATCCTCTAGACATTTGGTTCTAGTAATGATTAAACTTTGTGTTTTCTCAAGATTTTAGATTGTAATACTTTTTGGATGAAGTTTTTGTAGGGTTGATAAGGTCATAAAAAAGTCTATATTCTAATCCTTGGAACCTATTACAAAGCAGATTCACTCTACACTGGTTACTTCTTCAGCCCACTGCATCTTGGAATACAGTTTCTGCTGCATACGTGAATCTGATGAGAAAGGATACACACACAACACATTGAATGAAGCAACTTAATATTCACATATCAGCAGCAAGGGACAGTAGAAGCCTGGGATTCATGGCTCATCCAAGGCTCAAGAATGCTATCTAGGGTGGAATCTCATCTGTGTGTATCTGATGTTGCACTGTAGATAAGGGTTCTGGAAAAGCAGTCTGCCCTGGGTTTTATCCTTTGGGGAATGCGACTTACTGGGATAGAGTGTTGTAGGACATCCTCTTCTAGAAGCAACAAGAACAAGGCCCAGGCTGTTCTGATCAGTTTCTTCTTATCTAAGGATGTTGAGTTTTGAAGGGGACAAATAATCAAACTTTATTTAGCACATACTAATAGGAGAATTATGATCCTCATATAGATTATTACTAGGTTACTCTTACTAACCTCATCTAATAGAGTTATGTGGAATAAAATTAATTTCATTGGGTCATTTAAACAAAATTCAGTGATGATGGAAATAGGAATCTATTTTGGTCTGTTATCTAATTTTAGCATATTTGATTATAAACTATGACTAAGAAGATTTGTATGACACAAAGAATATTTGACCTCATGGTGTTTATAATCTATTAGTGAAAAGAACAAATACACAAATAACTGCAAATCAAGGCAAAATGTAAGCTCATAGAGAGAGAGATACAAAGTGATATTGGAGCTTAATGTGTAACAATAATATATTCCAGATGACAAGATGGGAGGCTATCAGCGTGGACACCATTATATAGCCATTACTTGTGTTGAATTTTTAGGTAATGATTAAGGTAGGTGGAGATAGCAAGAGTAGTGAAGGAAAAGGATGTTTTATTGAGAGAAGTAATATAAACTAAAAAATGGTGATAAGTTTAGGAAGAGGGGAAGAGACTGGTTTGCTTGAAATATAATCTGTGAAAAAAAAGCCTAACAGGAGATAGGATGGAAAGGTAGATAGCAGTTCAAAGTTTAGAGAACACTGTGTTTAGACGTTTCAAACTTGGGTCTACAGGAAAAGAAGTCTGATGTTTTGAAGAGTCAAGAGTATTGATAGCATAGGTAGGGATTTTTGAAAGGAGGAGTTAAAAAATTTCAGGATGAACCACTTTTATGTTTCTGATATACTGAGGGGAATGGATTTTCTGAGAGTAAAAGAAATTGAGTGGTGAAGTATTTAAAGGAAGAGGAAAACTAAACAATTACTGCTGCAAGTCTAAAAGGTAATTAGCTAGAATATATTTTTTAAGGTGGTTTGCAAAGATGAATAATGAGGGAACATGTACTTGATACAATATTAAAACATAAAACAAGTCTGAAATAATTAGAACATAATGAATTTTCAAAATGACCTGGCTGACTGATAAGTGGATTAAAAATACATAGTTCAGAAATAGATTTGAGTAAATAGAAAAAGTTAGCATGTAATGTGGAGGATATCATGAATCAGTAGAAGGAAGGATGATTTTTTAAATATACAATGTTGGATCAACTTTGTAAAATTGCTACATTTTTACAATTGTTAAAAACCTGGCTGAACTTGTAAAAGTAAGACAATCTGATATTTTTCTTATTCCATGTATCAAAAATTGCAGATGACTGTTTTCAAGCTGGAACAATGGTCTTTACACTCCAGCTGGAATTATAGGGCTCTTCTGGGTTTCTGCTTTGTAAATGGCAGCCCGTGGGACTTCTTAACCTCTGTAATTGCACGAGCTGATTCTTTATAATAAATCTTGTTTTATTTATACTTATATATTCTATTGGTCCTGTTTCTCTGGAGAAACCTAACTAATACAGATTTTGTTATTAAAAAAACCCCCAAAATTTTAATAAATAAATAAAAATAATGTATAATTTGCTAATTCTTGACATGGATCTTTATAAGCATGAAAAGATCAAGACTTAAAGAAAAAGGACTAATAGATATGAATGTCTTAAAAAGTTCTTAAAGGTATATATATGTAGAGTGAGAATTATGGAAAGGCATTAACCAAAATGTTACTAATAATTCTCTCTAGATGTTCAGATTTTGAGTCATTTTCATACTCATTTGTATACTTTTTCTGTCTTATTTTCAAGAAAAGAAATTCTTATGAGTAAACTAACCTTTAATTTTAATAAAAGAATTTAAAAATAATTATCAATTACAGGTGTTTATAAGAATTTGAGGTAAAATAGAATGAATTTGTCACTGCTTTGGCAGTCTATGAGTCAAAGTGGAGAAAAAGGTTGTAACATATACTAAATATTTAGAGACAAATAAAGTGGGTTGTAGAGGGGCTTCTAAGATGACAAGAAACTGGTTAAAAAGACAACACATGGGCTTCAGGGAAGACTAGGAGGCAAAGAAGTATGAAGAGACAGATTGGCTATGGAGAAATAGTGCTTGAGAGGACAAATGACAGTGGATTTCTTAGGATGGACCTGTTGGCAGGTTAAGGGAAATTCTGAGCTCTGGATTTCAGAAATTAAAACATTCAGAGTAATGGGATTCAGAGTAGAAAAAAAATAAATGTTTCCTTTAAGGAGTTGAAGTAAGTTTGCCAAATGAATGTCATCTGAGTTGTGCAGAGTAAACAACTGTCACCTAGTATTTTCCTAGAGAGTACTATTTGATGAAAAGACTAAAAATGGTCTTAAGTGTGAAGAATTGGAACACTCTTATATATATTTGTTAATATTAGTAATATTATTACATTTATTTATTTAATTGACTAGCAGATGTGTGAGCTTCACAGGGTAAATTAATTATTTTCCACAACTCCCAATCTCTATTCACCCCCAGGTTTCTTTATTGATACAAAATATTTTACATATTTATAGCGTACATGTATTTTTTATTTACATAAAGTAGGTAATGATTGAGCCAGAACCTTTGGGGGTATCCATCACCTTGAGCATTTATCATTTCTATGTGTTAGTAACGTTTCAAGTTTTCTCTTCTAGCTACTTTAAATATATACTATATTGTTGCTAACTATAGTCACCCTATTCTGCTATTGAATATTTT
Organism: Cebus imitator; assembly: GCF_001604975.1. NCBI lineage: Eukaryota > Metazoa > Chordata > Mammalia > Primates > Cebidae > Cebus > Cebus imitator. Next base: position 4,858,753 of record NW_016107322.1, read on the forward strand.
GGGTTGTTTTATGTGTCTAACTTTATGTTTGTACCCAATAATCAACCCCTCTATTTCCCCCTCCCACTCACATACTTTTGGGGAATGTGTTGGGAGGATGGGACCTCTTATATCTATCATTCTGTCTTTGTAATGATATAATTACTTTGAAAAGGTAATGACATTAATAAAATTTAAACCTTTACACAAAGCCTGTATTTACACAATTTGAACAATCTCAGTTCTATATACCAAACTGTCTTAAATTTTGCATTGTTATACTACCTTTTCCATTTTCTATTTTAAAAATAGCGTCTAACCTTTCTTCAGGACTCACACTGATAATATTATTTTGTCAGCAGAAATATTTGTGCAGTTAAGAAAAGATTTTTTTTAAGTTACACAGTCTTGGCATGTGTAAATATATTTAAAATTGATTAGCTTTAATGTGGTCAGCAATATCCCTTGTGTTAGGAGACCTCTAAGAGTTATATGAGTTGAAATATAGTTCTTTGATTTAATAAAGGTTTCAAGGAAAGAAATATGAATTAAATTACTGAATTTGTTTTTACATCTGTAATAGAGAACAGTAGAAATGAATCCTACAAAAATTGACAACCTTTCTCTGCTGATAGTTCACCATCTCCAGGAACCCCTCATAAAACTCAATTTTTATATCTTAGGAATCTTTATCTTCTGAAATTGCATTTTATTACATTTTATGTGATTGCCTATTTACAACCTACTTACAAATATTATCCTCTCTTAAAGATGAAAAATCAGTCTTATTATCTTCTTTTATGCACATAATGAAATTGAAGCTTGAAGAGGTTAAGTGATTAAAACAAGGATACACAAAAATTGTAAATAGTTATGTGCTTAGTGTTAAAGTGCAACATAGGTTCATTTTGCAGAACCGTATTTTGAAAATGCATAGCACATAAAAGAAAATATAGTTTTTTCTAATCCCATTGAATCAAGATGCTTAACAGTAGGTCAGATGGAAAATAAGCAAAAACACTCTAAAGGCAAATCTAATTTATATTGACATAATTTCTTCATTTTGATGAGGACTAAATTATAATTTTTAATATCAGATAGTTTTTACTTGGAATTCTCGTCTCTTTTAAAAAATATTTAATGATAATTGAAACAGCATTGTGTTAGTCCATTTGTATTATTATAAAGGAATACCTGAGACTAGGTAATTTATTTAAAAAAAAAGAGAGGTTTATTTGGCTCATAGTTCTGCAGGCTGTACAGGAAGCATGGTGCTGGATCTGTTCCTGGTGAGGGCCTCAGGGAGCTTCCACTCATGTTGGAAGGCAAAGGGGGAACTGACATATCACATAACAAGAGCAGGAGCAAGAGAGAGAGAGCAGTGGGAGGTCCCAGACCCTTAAACAACCACTGAGTGAGAACTCATTTATCACCAAGGGCATGGTGCTAAGCCATAATCCAAACACCTCCCACCAGGACCCACCTCCAACATGGGGAATCACATTTCAACATGATATTTGGAGGAAACAAACTTCCAAACCATATCAAGCATATTCTGCAAAAAAATTGAAATTGCTAATTGGAACAATACAGGCAATGTTCTACATTTTCTAGTTAATGTTTTCTATTAAAATTCTGAAATAAACTGGAATCAAAGAAGATTTTGGATAGTAGTTAGAAAAATTTCTTATACTTGAGACTCTAAATTCTGCACATAGGCTTCCTAATATTGGTCAGTCTTACTTTTGCTTGCAAATTATTTCCAACTTGTAAATCTTAACTGTAAAGACACACTGACTGATTTGTGATGGCTCATTTACTGGGACAGAAACTGTGTCCTCTGAAAAATTCATATGATGAAGTCCCAACCCCCAGTACCTCACAATGTAACCATATTTGGATATACAGCTTTCAAAAAGATAATTTAGGTTAAATAAGTTCATATGGGTGGGTTCTAATCCAGTATTTTAATGAAAAAGAGACACCAGGGATGCACATCACTAAGAAAAGGTCACGTAAAAACATGGCAAACAGATAGCCGTTTGTAAGCCAAGAATAGAGGTCTTAAGAGAAATCAAACATGCTGACGTTGTGATCTTAGATTTTCACCTTCCTGAACTGTGTGAAATTAATTTTGTTGTTTATGCCACCCAGTCTGTGGTATTTTGTTATGTCGGTCCTAGCAGACTAATACATTCAGTAACCAATGATGACTTCCAAAATATTCTATAAGATTGAAAGTTCAAGTTCCCTAAATGAATCAGTGCCTTGCCTTGCCATGTCTCTGCACTAAGGCAAATGAAAGGTTGAATTTTCTAGATTCCCTGTGGATGCAGGGCCTGTGTTGCCAGTTTTGGAGTGTTAAATTGGTTGTGTAGGAATCTGTAGAATTATTTTCCCCTATCTAGGTGATTGTGGAAACATGAGGTAGGGTAGTTCTCTGACTTACCGAATATTTTTATCAGTAAATTTTTATGCCATGAAGCCACCAAGATTGGGAAGGTGGGGGTTTATTTGTAAGTATAGAATAATGTAATATATCCTTGCTGTTACAACCGTATGTTAAATTTGTTAAAAGTGAATGGCAACTGACTAATACTGTCCTGCAATTAAGGAAGACATACAAAAAAGTCAGGTATTGGCTTATGAATACATGACCAGCAAAAACATTCCAATACTTAGTTTTTGCAAATTGATGCTAAATCTGCAGATAATTTCATCATTTCTATTCATCTCCATAGGACTATGTTAAAAATATTTTATCCATATCAAGGGAAGGATATTTAAAGGCCTGGAGCTGGCAAATATGGCTCTTCACTGTTTATAGAACAGGTTTGGCAAGATTCCTAAACATCACCATTTATAAAATCATAAAAACCCTCTATTCAATATGAAACAAAGCCAAAGTTCATTTGCACAGTTTTGCTGCTGTAATTGAAACCACTTAGGGCTGTTTATTGTTCTAAGACCAGAAACAATAAAGACAGCATAAACAAGAAACTGACCCAGTGTGATGCTATCAGATGAATCAAAGAAAAACAACTAAGTTTTTACATACACAGTTGAGCTCATTCTCTCCCTGACTGTGATTAACTTGCCAACATGAAGCTTTATATTATCTTTTTTGAAATTGGGATGAGGAAAAGGGCAAGTCAACAGCAGTTATAAAGATAGCTCTGTCTCAGTATGTTTCTCTTCTTTCCCTCTCTTTTAAAATTTACATATTACAACATAAATCTGACTAGGGAGAAAATGAAGCTAGTATTTTAGTACAGCCAGTCATTCCATACTTTATGAAGAAAAGACAATGTTTTTTTCTTTACTAAAAAAGTATGGTTAAGAAATTGAATGTGCCTTACATAAAGACAATAAGTTTGAAGCAAACCCAATAAAGGCCAAAAGTTAAAATAAAGTAAACTGATTCACAAATATTCAAACTCTTAGAAGACACTAGTCAACTGGAACAGGACTTGTAAGTTCAGAAAGTAATGGAAGGCAACAGAGTGGTTGTAGTCATTCTAAGAAGACATTGGGTCATTCCTTCTGCTGTCTCTAGTGTTTGTGTTTTTAGACTCAACCCTGTTCATACGTGTGGATGAGATTCAGGTAAAAACAAAAACAAAATGGCCAAAGAGGTGCAGAGTGAATCCAGTTAGAACCCAGACACCACTGAAGATGCTACTTGGATAAAGGCATCAGCTCCATTCATCAATAGGCAGGCATTCCATGTCAGATGTGAGGACACTGCAGCTAGACTCAGGCGAGAAGAGGCAAGGGTTCTGTTAGGTACAGCTTCAGGTGAAACAGTAGCCAGCTGTGTGGGGCCCTGATTGGAGCATCCACCCACCATTACACAACAGTGGAGTCCTGAAGAAAGGTGAGTGACAGGCTCCTCCTCCATCTTGGCAGGTCATTTCTTTGCTTTATTTGATATATATAGAGTGTGGTTGGGAAATTACTGAACATCTAGAATTTAGAGGCTGGGTTTACCTGGAAGAGGATGTTTATTATGGAAGAGAGTTCCTCCTCACCCCTTTTTCTTCTTCTTTTCTCCTTCTCCTTGTCCTTCTCCCCTTCCCCTCCCTTTCTCCCTCCCCTTCCCTTCCCCCTCCTCCCCCTCCTCCTTGTTGTTCTTCCTCCTCTTTTCCTCCCCTTCCTCCTTCTTCCCCTTCTCCTTCTCCTTCTCCTTCCCCTTCTCCTTCTCCTTCTCCTTCTCCTTCCCCTTCTCCTTCTCCTTCCCCTTCTCCTTCTCCTTCTCCTTCTTCTCCTTCTCCTTCCTCTTCCTCTTCTCCTCCTCCTCCTCATCCTTCTTCTTCTCCTTCTCCTCCTCCTCCTCCTTCTCCTCCTTCTTCCTCTTCTCCTTCTTCTTCTTTCTTTGAAGCAAATCCAGTAAAGGCCAAAAGCTAAAACAAACTGAACTTCTTTCTTCTTCTCCATCTCCCTCTCCTTCTTCTTCTTCCTCTCTCTTCCCCTTCCCCTTCTCCTCCTCCTCCTCCTCCCTCTTCTCTTCCTCCTCCTCCTTCTTCTTCTTCCTCTTCTTTTTCTTCTTCTTCCTCCTTCTCCTCCTCCTCCTTTTCCACCACCTCCTCCTCCTTCTTCACCTTCTTTCTTCTTCCTCTGCTGCTGCTATCTCCAGACATCCAGTGGAAGGGAATTTATGGGTGATAGATTCATATTCATTATGCAACAGCAACAAACTTTTGCACAGTTTAAATTTTAATGTGTACATTATTGCTCACTCTACAAATATTTATTTATATCTCCCATAAGCAAGGCATTGGGCTAAGAAATTTTCATTTTTGACTTTTCAGTACACAATTTATTATGGCTGTAGGATGCCCTTTTCACTAATTAAGTACAAATGTACTTAATTTTAAGTACATTACTAAGGTTTAGTTTAACATGGAAAGTATAATCTGCCATCTATTTGGGAATATGCCTTACCTATAGTGGTTTTATTAGAATTATATGTTTTCAATTCTTGTTTTATCTTTATTACTGTGCTCCTGGGCAGAGTACCCATTTGGCTGCTCTCTTTCTGTCTCTTCCTTTTAAATCTACCATATCTGTTTCAGTGTCTTCAGTACCACAAAATCATTGGTATATCATAAAAATTTGGAGAGTAAATTAGTATGTGATTTTTTTAGACTGTTCAACTTGAAAAAAATTGCAGATAACTTTTAATCCTGAACATACTCTATAATTTAGACTTATCTGTTTCGAAAAATAAATATTTTTTGACAACAGACTTGTAACGTTGATTGTAGAAAACGAGGAAGATACAAATGAACAAAAGATATGTAAGTGGATAGGTAGGTGTCCAATCCATGCTGTCCCCTAACTTCCTCTTATTCGTGTGGTAACGAGATATATACAATGGTAGCTGATGATAGCTAAGATATAACTATGCTTGGAAATACTTGGGTTGTAAAAAGCAGCTCTTAGAGTCAAAATATTTCAAAGATCCCATGAAATAACAATGCAGGATGGCAGGCTATTCAATTCATATTTTAGGTTGGGGTTAAGTTGTAAGAGAGGCTAGAATGCATACTGAGTTATATTTTCATGGCACAAGAAAAAAATTATTTCAATACAATCACTCTTGACTCTGTTTTATTTTCTGCTTTTTCAGAAATATGCTCATATTGTGAAGAAAGGAAGTAGCAGTTTAGATTTAATCTAAAGAACCAGTTTGCTATAAAGAGACAATGTGGTATAGTGGTTAACATATAGGCTCTAGAACCAGAAAATCTGAGTTCCATGTCTAGTTCTGCCATTTAACTAGATGAATAAACACAAGCAATTTGCTTAACCTCTCCATACCTGTCACTCATGAGCCTAAAATACTAGGCTGTACCTTACAGAGCTGTTGTGAGGATTAAACGTGTTAATAAATATTAAGAGCTCAGAATGGTAACTGCACAGTGCAGTTAATATTGGTGCATCTAATCACTTCAGATTTGGAAACGATCTTGGAGGAGAAGGATTCAGAGGAGAGTATATAAATTATTTATAAAGCAGAAGAAGTGATCTTATAAGAGAAAATGAAGGGTATAAAATATGCATTATCTGGCCAAAGAACGGAGAGGAGAGTGTAACATTCTACCCACTTTTGAAAAATTCAGAGAGGAAGGAAAATTATTTAACATGGTACAAAGTAGTAAAACTGTAATGAATAAAACTGCCTATAGAGAAAAACATTTTGGCTACATGTCAGGAAATCAAAAAAGAGATACTTCTTAGTAATGAGAATGATGTAATTCTGAAACACTTCCAAGAAAAATGAGTGAAGTCTTGCTTGTGAAAGCATTTTAACACTCTAGTTTGTAAGATACTGTAAAATAACACTGTCCTGTTCAGCTTAAAAGGCAAACTAGAACAACTTTCAATATATCAAATACAAGCTCAGTCTTCTTTCTTCTGTGTTAGCAGGGAAAATAGTTCATTGGCAGGTGTTTCAGATTTTTGTAATATTTATGTCTTCAGGATCCAAATCTTTAGTTCATGGCAGGAATGGAAATGTTTAAATAAAGCCAAAAATAAAAATGCATTTTATTTCTTTTTTTTTTCCCATTTATT